>NC_049237.1:57335488-57661872 GCF_011100685.1 Canis lupus familiaris | reverse complement strand
TTTACTTTAGAAAATGTATCATTGCAAAAATCTTTCTCTGCCCCATTGAGATATATGTACATCTTTTTGAAGAGCTTCTTGCCAGTTTGACCACCAAGGGCTGCCTGCCTTTCTCAGGCACCCGGGAATCATTGCTTTGCAAGGCAGTCCTCCAAGGAGGTGTCACCCCACCTCAGCCTCTGTGGGAGGGTTGGCGCCCAAACTAGACGGGCACGGTTAGCAAACACGATGGTCTACCCAGAGAAAAGCTCATGTAGATGCAGGAGTGGTGTCGTGTGCTGGACACTCCCAGGGAGCAGCCTCCCAGCTGGCACCACCCAGTACTTTCCACTGGCTCCATCCAGAGCTTAAGACCTTCCTGCCTTTTGTTTTTTGCAGAAGGCCTCAATCCCTTTCCCCCTTACAACTGTCTTGAATAACGTCTTCCTGGTCTGTTGAACTTATCCAGAGCAATGTTTCTGTGACACAGATACACAGGACAGGTGTCTTGGGGGAGCCTGGCATGACCAGCCTCTGGTACTATATGGAAACGCTGAGTCTCAGAGCACGGTTGGGTGGAGAGGCAGCTCAGAGAGCCCCTATCACCTGATCAGAAGGATTTTGTGATGTACAACCGTCGCCTCCCAGCATTTCACATCTTACTCCATAAACCAAAGGGGGTTGTCAAGTAATTCTCAAGAGAAAAGTCATAGATTCAGGTTTATTTGTTATAAACTCTGCTCTGTTCACAGGGCCTGGATGGGGTGAGACGAGCATTGGGCTCGCACACAGAGCACCATCATGGGCCAAAGTGGGAAGGACGTGCAGCCACTAGGAGTGAGACTCAGGGCAGGAGAATCACCGAAACCCAGACAATCAGGACAGATCCTGATGGAGGCAATGACCTTCCATCCTTCCCTTACTATGCGTGTTAAGTTTAAACTTATTTTAACATTATTTTTTTTTCTGGCTTTCCTGAAGTACGATGTTGTGTAAGTGGAAGGTGTATAACCTGATGACTTGATACATGTATATATTGCAAAATTATTACAATAAGATTAGTTAATACTTCCATCACCTCACATAATTACCACTTATGGTTGCTGTTGTGGTTTGAAAATTAGTTCTTAAAATAATTATACTACACTTGACTAGGAAGCAGTTAAGAGTACCTTGCATGAAACAGGAGAAAGAAAAACTCTATTGAGCTGATTTATATCTAGTATATAGAAATCAAAGTGTTACCTCAAAGGCTAAAAATTAAGTACAATTCTAACATATTCTAAGAAAGTGACAGAGACAGAGAGACAGATTAAAAAGATTATAAATGGGAAGCCATAGCTATCATAACAAAATTATTTGCAGATAACAGGAATGCTTCCTTTGAACATCACTAGCTCTAAAGAAATGTCCTTAAGTGGGATAAACACATAAAATAAATACCTTTCACAAACATCAAGATTAAACATTTAGAAAATGTAAAAAAAAATCAAAATCTCAAAGTATGTTTTTAATAGTTTAAAAACTTTTCTAATTTTAAAGAAGGGATTTTATAAAGGAAAAGAGAGGCTTTACCCTCCAATATATAAAACATGTATTAACAAGTACAAAGTTGAAAACAGCTTACTGTTGATATTCCAACAGACAAGTTAGTATCTGTTCAAGGGTGCAGGGGAGGGCTCAAAAGGACAAGAGATTAAGAGTGAGAAAATAGATTTTGAATAAAAAAGTGAATCTAAAAACTACAACTTTTTTAGGAAAATATATACCAATCATAGCATACACTGAAATAATTTCTTTAAAAAAATCAATTTTTAGAGTACTAGAAACTTAAATATATTAATATTTATATAGCATCATGCTGATAAAGAGCTCATTAGTGAAACTTCAAAATGAAAAGCTAGTAGGAAAAAGATCAATCATTTTGACTGACTAAAAGTACACACCATCTCTGTGTATCCCAGATACCATAAATAAAATGCAAAGATGAAGCTGGCTCTCAGACCAGAAAACCCACAAGTCGTTTTTGCTGGACCTTCTTCACCTGCCCCTGCACACCAACTCTGGCCTCTTCTCTTCTGCTTCTGGGCCACCACAGCCTCCATCCCTCCAAGTCCTGCTGCCTCAGTTTGGTCCTTTGCCTTCCAGGGTTACTCCCCAGGGACTGACGGGTCCATAATGAGGGAGATGATAAGGACGAGGTCAGGGCAGCAAGCATTCCCATGGCTTAGTCTCCCTCCCTTCCAGGTCAGCAGGTGGTGATGGCTGCCATCACTCCTGTGGGCGTTCCTCCCACCAGCTCCCAGCTCTCCCTGGCTCCTCAGGCCTCTCTTCCTTCCTGCACCCCGCAGGCTGGTAACTTAATTCCATTGTTATCAGTCCTGGGGAACCCCGTCACCCTTCCTCAGCCACCTTTACCTGCCCATATCTTTACTGAGTCACCATCCCATACTCTTCATTTGGTCACTTATAATGCCAGCTTGGTTTTGTTTTGTTTTTCCCTCCTGGGACCATGACCAATTCAGTACATGAAAGATGCACTTTAATAAAGGTAATATATGATAGGGACTCAAAATCAATAAGAAGAAAAACATAATTGCTACCATAAAACTGCAAGTGATTAAACCAATAGAGCTGACCAATTCGTAAAAGGAATGATAAATCCACTAATAAGTCCAGAAAAGATATTCACCTGAATTCATAATCAAAGAAATGTATATTTAAAACTTGAGGTATAATTTAATTCCTATTAGATTTTATAAGATTTTTTTTTAAATGATCATTTCTGTGTCCTCCCAATAGCCATCTGTTACTGGGGCTTCATTTCACTGCATTGGGGTGAAAAAATCAGAATAGCACTTTTTGAAGGATCTTGCACTGTGTACCAAATGGCTGTGCATTTTGACCCAGAAATTCCATCTCTAGGAATGTATTCCAAGTATCAAAAAGTGACAATATGCAAAGAGATAATATGCAAGAATATTCTTTTCAACATTATATACTTTAATCCATGGAGAAAACAACCCAAACACAGGTTGGTAACATAAATTATGCATCCAGTCATAAAAATGACACACTTAAACACATGCACACACCCTCACTGATATTTCTCTTCTTCTTTTTTCTTTTTTATTTTTTTGTTTTACAATAAGAAAAAGGTTTGGAAAAATATATCAAAATGCATTCTCTCTTTTTTTTTTCAAAATGAATTCTCTTTGGACAACAGAAAAATACTTTTTTTCTTATAAAGTATATGTTTTTGTTTCTTTGCATATTTTAATAGTCAAAGAAAAATTTAAAACGAATAATCTTTCATTTCCCGGGTTGTGTTTCCCAGAAATATACCCTGGCACAAGTATTTGTGGGAAAGTGATGCATAAGAAGTGTTCTCTGATAAAACCAGGACGGGCTCAGAGGGAAAGGAAGGAGGCTAGGCCAGGGTGTGATATTCAGCCAAATTCCACAGAGATATCCCTGGCTTAATCCCACAGGGAAATTCTGAGGACAGGGAAGCCTTAGAATTTTCTAGATCAACTACTGAGGGAGCAAGGCTAACAGTCCACAGATGTCGGGCATCCTTGGACCTCTTGCTTAAGGCTCAGACCATGAGTGGCAGGGAGGCACAGTGGGGAGATGGGACACAAGACATGGCTGACGGGCCACAGAGCTGTTGGCAGAACAAGGATCACTGCATCTGAGACACATCCACACTCATTCTTACATTTAGCATGTTGAATTCACATTGAACTCATTCTGTACTAGCCAAACAGATGCTATGATGTCTGAAAGAAATTTCTTGCTTGTGACTTTTAAAATTCAGCCTCCTTTGCATATGTGGGGGCAGGGTGTATGTGGGAAACATCTGTACCTTCTCTTTTCTTTCTCTGAACCTAAAACTGCTCCAAAATAAGAAAGACTTATTTTTTTTTTTTTAAATCAGACTCTTTTTCTTAGTTTTGCCCCAAGTCATTAATGAGGAGAAAACCTGTTTGAGTTCCGCATTCCATCTTTCATGCCTCGGATGAACCTTTGACAGATTCTCAAATAAAAGCCAAAGTAATGAATCAAAAAACCCCACAAAACTATAATTAGAAACCCACGAGAAAAAATGGCAGCTTATATTTTCACTATTTTCACTTAAATAAGTGTCTTGTCTCAGATTTTTCTGCCCTTTTCCTTCATTCTGCTCCTGTCTCACCTGATTAACTACCTTGGGACTGAGAGATTACTTGGCAGCTTTTTAGGTCAGCTTCAATTTCAACGTGACATGTGAAGGCACATAGACTAAGAGGGTAGAAGCTATAAATTGCTACTGCTGCTGGAACCACTACCAAGCGGGATATGACAAGGAACAAGGACACGGCCTCCCCTGTCCTGGTTTCCTGGCTCAGCCACTCAGACACTAATGGACCTGAGAGCATCTGAAGATCTTGTTGTTGTTGTTATTGTTGCTGTTTGTTTTATGGAAAATAATTCTGAATATAATTCTGAAAGAACACCATTGATAAGGTAGAAAGAAATCTTTTTCACAAATATACTTTTTTGCTGTCTTCATTGTCTCTGTCAGTAAGTGATTACAGGAGTCCAGATTCTGAGACCTGGTTCACACTGGACCAGGGTTCACAGCTTGTCAGCTGAGGAGGTACTGTTCTTTTACATAACTTAGCCTACACTCCAACCATCTGGTGTCACTCATAGAAAAAATGCAGAAACTTTGTGACACAAAAAAAGAAGAAAAAAGAAAAACAGAAGAAAAATATATTGAAGTAAAATGGGAGAATAGAGCTATGCTGTTCTGGGTTGACAAGGGATAGATGTATTTTTTCAGATTATCTAAACTTGGTAAGGCCTGCACATTTCATATACGGGTTCCACCACAAGACAGCATTCCTACTACAACTCAAGGTAATCTTTATATTTTTATTTTATCATATCATCTCTTCCTCCCCCATTTACTAGGTATGTAATTAAAAGAAAACCCTGCATCTTATTTCTTCACTCTGCATATGTCATAGACATTCAAGTGTTTGCACAGTGGTGGATGCATGTTGGCATGTAAGCAGGGTGAGCTCGGTGGTGGTGAGGGAATGTCATCCATCTACAGTCTAAAGAAGATCTACAGGAGCCTCAAAATCAAAGGGCGATGGAAAAGGAACTCATTTGGATCCCTTATGCTGAAATATAAGATAATTGTTTTTGCATCAGAGTAGAGTCAGCTTGAGCTAGTGTTGCCTCTTCCCCCTTTGCCACTGCACGGGCTCAGCCAGGACTTCAGTATCACGATCATACCCTTGACCCACTACCAGACATCCAGCTAGGTACTGCCCAAAAGCATGCATGTGTGTGCAAGAGTGAAGAGAACCATCTCCACAGGAAGTATAGCTACAGGGATTAAGTTCTTTCCTATTTGCCATCACACATACAAACACATATGACTACAAAAATAATAATAATAATAATAATAATAAAATAAAATTTAAAAACAAACAAAACAAATAGCAAACAATACGGTATTTTTTAAAATATTTTTTTCTTTATTTATTTATTTATGATAGTCACACAGAGAGAGAGAGAGAGAGAGAGGCAGAGACATAGGCAGAGGGAGAAGCAGGCTCCATGCACCGGGAGCCTGACGTGGGATTTGATCCCGGGTCTCCAGGATCACGCTCTGGGCCAAAGGCAGGTGCCAAACCACTGCGCCACCCGGGGATCTCCAACAATATGGTATTTAAGAAGATAAGGCTACACAGTGAACTCCCAAGCAACGTAGAGATGATAATCCTCAAATCACAATTATTTTATAGAGTTTATAATAGTTTTTTTCTCAACTTAACTCATCATGTCTATAGGTATTCCTCTGGTTTCTAGGCATAGACTTCCCTGCTTATACTAACTGAAATGCTTTATTCACACAGTGAAAAGATGTGTGTGTGTTTTTTTTTTTTTTTTTTATGTTTTATGTTCTCTTCAAAAAGAGAAAGCTTAATACTTGAACAAACTTCTACTATACTTGTCTTTGCTTCCAGACATGAAAATTTGTGACTTCATTGAGACTTTAACTGCACTTAGTTCTTGGAACACATGGTATGTCTTTTTAGATGCAAAAATAATGTAAGATCCACGTGTTTGCAAGTTGTGTGACCAACCAGTGGAAAAAGGAAGAATCAAGTGATCTTAATGTCATTGGCTTATGCAATAAATTCTATTTTCAGAATCCTTATGTTATCAGAGCCAGCTCTAAAGTCACCAGATGTCATTATGTTTTCTCCTATCTTGGTTCCAAATTCAATAAAAAGGGATTGCGATAGCACATGCAATAAAAAATCATCAATTAGAGAAAGGTACATTTTCTTAGTCTTATTAAAAGATCAAATGTGTAATGATTTCCCACTATAGAGTGGACTATTCACTAATATTAGTTAATTGTTAATATACATTAAAGTAATCCTGGCCACTTTCCAAAGTAATAATCAATTCCAAACTTTTGCATCGAAAGTTATCATATATAGCTTATTCAAAAATATTTCCCTAGGGGGAATCCCTGGATGGCTCAGCGGTTTAGTGCCTGCCTTTGGCCCAGGGTGCGATCCTGGAGTCCCGGGATCGAGTCCCGCGTTGGGCTCCTGGCATGGAGCCTGCTTCTGCCTCCTCCTGTGTCTCTGCCTCTCTCTCTGTCTATTATAAATAAATAAAAATAAAATCTTTAAAAAATATATTTCCCTAGGAAAGTATTAATAGAACTTATTCCCTTATTATGCAATCGAGAATTCATGACCTTTGAAATATAAACTTGGTTTCATTTACTATTGAGTACTAGTGATTCAATCAACACAATTTTTTAAAATATTCAATATATATTAGTTCTTGTCCCTATTCTATGAAGGGATATTGCATGATAGAAGTAGAATAGGTGTAGGAGCCAACAACCCTTGGCTCAAATTTGATTCTGATAAGATCATCATCAGCAACAAGTTAGACTTATATAGTCCCAGTGGTTTCATTTACAAAATAGAGAATATCTTTCAGTTGGCTCCTCTCTAAATCCTGGCTATGGAGAAGATCTATGTCTCTCAACCACCGTCTAGTTTAATTCAAAATAAAAACAAATGAAAACTTAGCATCGGTGAAATTCAGTTAGGTTCATTTTTAATTTTTCCACTGATGCTTATTCCAGCAACATTTTGACATTTTGAAATACTTTTCTTTTCTTTTCATTTCTTTTTTCTTTCTTTCCTTTCTTTCTTTCTTTCTTTCTTCTTTCTTCTTCTTTCTTTCTTTCTTTCTTTCTTTCTTTCTTTCTTTCTTTCTTCTTTCTTTCTTTCTTTCTTTCTTTCTTTCTTTCTTTCTTTCTTTCTTTCTTTCTTTTCTTTCTTTCTTTTTTTTTTTTGCTATCAGGTGTCCTGAATGCTGTTTGCTCTGTTTGCCAATGTCCTATGTCTCAGAGCTCAGTGTCCTCATAGAATATCCCAGCTACCATCACCACGTCTGCTGCGAGGATTAAATAAGAACTTCAAATTACTTGAGAAAGCAGCCCTCACTCTACCTCCATTGATATGATGGCCATTCACACAACACACATCTTCATCAAATGTTCCATATATCAAAGGCGCTGGATCCTGAGCTAGAAATTCAACTATCATAACATTGGAAACTACATGTTTTATCTCCTGGTTACTTAATTAATTGTTCAACAGTTAAACTTCTTTTTTTTTTTTTTTAAGATTTTCTTTATTTATTTGTGTGAGAGAGAGAGTGCAGGATTTGGGAGGAAGGACAGAGGGAGAAGCAGACTCTTCACTAAGCAGGGAGCCTAATGCAGGACTTGATCCCAGGACCCTAAGACATGACATGACTTGAGTTGAAGGCAGACACTTAATTGACTGAGCCACCCAGGAGCCCCCAGGTAAACTTATTTCTATAATGATGAAAAACATATTTCCTTTATGAGTCAGAATTAAATATCTCTCTATTCTGAATGGAAATAAATAATGAATTAATGTCAACTAAACTCAGACCATATTTAGCTGGATGAGTTAAAATACATTTTCTAAGGTTCTTAGAATTTAGGGCTCTCATCATTGATACTGGAAAACCAACAGAACAGAAGCAGTTAATTGTCAAAAAAGGTTTTATGTGATTTCAATGATTAAAAATAGATTAAAAAAATCAATATATTTTGATTAATTTATTTTGAGAAAGTACATCCCTAATCTTTTTTGTGCAATTTCTGGGTAAATTGCCAATCATAAATTGTTTTCAGCGTAAATGTGATTTATTTTTAATGTAAAAAGGTACTCCTGGCTTTCTTTATATTATCAGCAGAAAAAGAATGGAAAAGAGGGAGGAAGGGAGGGGAGTAGAGGGAAAGAAAACATTATAAAGAATGTTTACTGATCAAAATATAGAACCAATATGTGTGCATACATTATACTGAGGCAATGCTTTGTGAAATACGTGGACTTCCAAGAAAGGTATCTTAGCATTTTTATGTTTACATGACATAGTTTATTCCTAAGTAACTTAATCTAGTAGGAGCGTCTGGGTGACTCAGTCGATTAAGTGTCTGCCTTCCACTCAGGTCATGATCCCAGGGTCTTGGGATAAAAAATCCCCCATCTGGCTCCCTGCTCAGTGGGAAGCCTACTTCTCCCTTTCCCTCTGCTTGCTGCTCCCCCTGCACATGCTCTCTCTCTGCCAAACAAATAAATACAACTAAAAAAAAAAAAAAAAAAAAGAAAAAAAAAGAAACTTAACATAGTAATATGATCCCTGATGCCTTTAGAGAAATCCAGAGAACAGTTTGTTATCAAATATACTCTATAAACAATCTTTATATCTGCTTTTGAAAAAAACTTATTTATTTATTTTAGAGAGAAAGAAACAGCAGGTGAGCATGAGTGAGGGGGAGGGAAAGAATCTTTAAGTGGACTCCGTGCTGAGCACAGAGCCAATTGCAGGGCTGGATCTCAGGACCCATGAGGTCATAACCTGAGCGGAAACCAAGAGTCACTGCTTAAGCAGCTGAGCCACCTGGGAGCTCCTTTATATGTGCTTTTCAAAAAGAAAGAAAGAAAGGAAGGAAGGAAGGAAGGAAGGAAGGAAGGAAGGAAGGAAGGAAGGAAGGAAGGAAGGAAGGAAGGAAGGAAGAAAGAAAGAAGAAAGAAAGAAAGAAGAAAGAAAGAAAGAAAGAAAGAAAGAAAGAAAGAAAGAAAGAAAGAAAGAAAGAAAGAAAGAATATATATACTTAAAATAGCACAATTAACAATTTTAAAAGATAAAAACTAGAAATTTCTGTTTCCTGGTAAACACACAAGGAGTAATTTTGCGTTTGGAAAAAGGTAAGACTAAGGAGGTACAAGCATTGTAATAAAGCAGTTCAAATTTGGAGATTGTTCAAAGTATCCAACAATCAAACTGATAATATAACATTGGAACATAAAATTGAGCGCAGACCTGGTTTTACTGTTATGATTATTTTTTTCCCCCCGAGCATTAGTTTACTCATTTGACTAGTGAGATCCTTTGTGATATCTCAGGAGTCCTAACGCTGTGTGCTTTGGGTCCTTGCCATCTCGCGCGTACGATTAGTATGTCCCGTCCTCTTTATTCTATGTAATCCGCTTTATTTATGTATCAGCGAAATGTCCCTTGAAAACTGTGAAGCTCTTTGCCAATTTGTGGTCTTATTCCTACTATGATCCACTGTGAGAAATCCTTTCCTGTGCTTTAGGTGACTAAGACCTTGCTTAATATAGCCAGGATGCCTGGTGGGTGGAGAAATCTAAGTTTAGCAGTCTGCCAGCATTATTCTGGCACTCCTGATTGTCACTCTGCCACACGCCCTGATCCTATCATTTAACCTTGCTCACTCTCCCTCGCTTTAGATCTGAAACCCAGATGAAGACCGAGAGCCAAAACCCGGGAGGTGCTGCACACGCTGCATTGTGATGCTCACAAAGTATCTTTAAAACCGTAAATTATTTTAAAATAAAATGATTTGTATGTAAATAACAGAACTGACCTAATAAAGAACCATATTCTAGTTTGCTCCAATTTCCAACCCTGTCACATCCCATTGATGGATACAGGAGGATTCAAGGAGAATAACTCCAGGATGAACTGTAGTCCTGGGACGGAGCGAGCCCAAGAATATGCACTCACCTAAGGAGGAAGCACAAGTGGTGCAATATAAATTATTATGACATTTTCCTCTGGGGGACTAAAATCAGAAGGCTCGTGGGCCTCGGGAATGTAAACGTGCACCTTTGCTAAATTATCTTTTTATCAATAAACACTTTTCCTCTTCACACTAAGTAAACGTTACACAAAAGGATTATCTGAGGCTTCGTTCCTGATGAAATAAGCACCAGGATGATGGCATCTTGGACTTTCAATGTCATCGACGGCCCATAATTTCTGATTGTAAAATGAACACAGTGAAAAAAACGCTGGGTTACCTAACGTTGTGGCAGTTCCTAGAAAGCCATGACTCCACTTCTTGTGATGGAGTCGGACGGTCACAAGCTGAAGAACCAGCAGCCATCCTGGTGAATCCTACACATTCCATCCTACTGGGGACGGGCGAGGATCCAGGGATGCTCAGTCACCGGAACAGAGTCATGCTAGCATGTTAGAGGCAGGCAGACGCCAGAACCTGGCACGGCTCCACCGTGGGTCTGAAGCCCCAACCCGTTAGCTTCACTTGTGTTCCCTTGAGCGGCCTCTATCCTCTCTGCCTGTGGACAAAGCACAGCTCTAGGTCATGACAGGCCCCTCTCACCCCTAACCTCAGACGGGCAACACATTCTGCTCAGATTAAATTTATTTCTTTCCTCGGGAGCTCTCTGCCCAACACCATTCTCCTGTCATGTGAACAAACAGGGGATACGTGAGGGTAAGAATCTCTTCAAGATATAGGTGGATTAATTCTTTATACTCATTTAGAAATAGGCATTAAATTCATTCCTAGGGTATACAAAACATAGATGCCTTGTCACTTTGGTCCCCTGTGCCCATTCATTGATGGGTGAATTTCATTTGAAAACCACCCATTTAACCACCCCCATCTAGCCATATGTGGTCACATGAAGCCTTGAGCCATGCCTTTGTGGGGAACCAGGAAAGGACAAAAGCACAATTAACAACAAGAAGATGCTTGCCTCACAGACAACCCTGCCCTCCCTAGGTTCTGATCCAGGAACGAGAGATTCGCTGTGAATGCTTCTTTCCAAATCAGTATGCATTTATTCATTTCTAGGCCATGTTTCAATTCTTAAAAGGCACCATACTATGAAAAACAAATTCAAATGTCATCTCCCATGGGTCATAATCTCAAAATAGACAGATCCTAAAATATGGAAATAATTATGTATTTTAGATTTCTTTCATCACAGAAATAAGACTCTTACACGGCAAACAAGGAATAGGACTCAGGCAATTTAAGTCTGTGATTATGTGCGAAGGTGTACTGTTCCTAATTTTTTATTCCTCACAGTATCCTTGGCCTTGGCCATGTACCTTCACACTCCTTCCACAAATGGTAGGTGGGGTTTCCCAATATGTTCCCACCACACTGACGTTGAGCTTGGCCATATGACCGACCCGCCATATAATTTTCCTACTAATTTCCAAGGAAAGGTGTCCATTTCCAAACCAGGCACTGAGAGGCATCACTCTCTTGAGCTCCTTTCTTCACAATGAGAAGAATGTGCTCCAGATGGTCTATCATCCTCAATGAAAACAAGAGACCCACAGTGCACACTTGAGCAGAAAGTTTGCCCTAGGGCCAAGCGGAGCCAACCCCAGCTGGAATCAGCCGCCCCAGACCAATCACAGATGAATAAGAGATAAATACATGCTTGTTGTCTTGTGACACTGGGTTCTAGAATGGTCTGTGACTCAGCATTTTCATGGCAGTAGTTCACAGTGATATTAATAATCCTAGGATAAATATCATCATATATATTCATATGTTATATATGTGTATCAATCCATCTACGTATCTATTTGCTCACTTTAATAATTAAATGATGCATTTGAAACATTAGCACTGCATCGTTCATATCATAACGGGTCAATTAAGTCAGAGAAGTAATATATTTTTAAAGATCTCCATAAGGGGAAATGCAAGTTCTCTTTCTCGTGGCCTTTTCAATGTAATAAACCCATCAGCAGGAATTCACTAGAACCCGTTCACCAAAGAGCGGAATGCAAATCCATTTCGTATCTCTGTATCGTGTTACTATCATTCATGGACAGTGCATCTGGCTGAATCTTTAAATAATACTACTGTGGGCTACATGCTGTTGTTAGCATGCTCACTTGCATTTAAATTTTCTGGCTGATGCACAACTGAAGAATCCACCTCCACAATCCAGATAGCCTGGGACTGCGGAGGGGTGGCAAACAGATGATTTCCATCGCCAATACCAGTCAATCAGCAGTGACTTTTGATTGCTGTGTTAAGAGAGTTGAAACAGCATTTGTCACGGGTGTTGGCTGTTGTGGAAATGGCACCGCATATTTGTGGCGGAGAAGGGAATATGTCCAGCTTCATTTTCTGATGTGTCCCTCAATCTTTCCTTCTCCCCTTCCTGCCACAAATATTTATGGAGCACCTGCTGGAGTATAGGCCTTTTTTTTTTTTTTTCCCCCTGAGTTCTGGGGATTCAGAGGAAAAAGGCCAATGATGCGAAAACATGAGACTCACAGAATCTACCTGAAGTTTGTGTCTGTCTTTAAAAATAACCATAGATCTCTTGTGTTAGGGAAAAAAGGAGGGGATTTAGTAATACAACTTACTATATTTCTGGATATTTATCATAGTAGACAAGATGCTAATGCTCTCACCTTTAAATTAATCAGACCACAGGCAGCAGCCAAACTAATGTGCGTTGGGCGAGTGCTTCCAACCAATTAAAACACATTGGTTTTAAACCAAACTCTGTCAGATGTGACCACTCAAGAAAGATGACCTGATGTAAGGAAACATAAAAGTGCAAATGTATTTTAGAATCTCCGGATCATCTTTTACAGCCTCCAGGCTGACAGTCATCCATCAGAGCAATGGTGCTTTCATGATTTAGGGTGCTCTCTCCAAAGCTCTCAAATAAATTTGAGTCAAATATTCTTCAGCTACGTTTTCAAACGACTAAACTGAATTTGGGGGCTGGGGGAGGGAGGGTCAAGGATAGAAAGCATTATTCAAGACCATGAACAATCAACAAAATTTCGTTTATATACTTGGGGAACATCTTACTCATCTCAGAAAAGTTTCACTTTGCAGCCTGAGAAAGATTAATATGTGCTTTACGAGCTTCACCGCCACAAGCTGCCAAATCAGAGAATGGAACGGATGGATCCTATTGCTAATAAAAGTAGCTACAGCTATTAATTCAGGGACCACTGCTGGATCCATTCATGGCAAATATATCTAAATTCACAGACACTATTCTTCTGGAGTAAGAATGTGGTTTTTAAAAATTAGGGAAAGAATAACTCCCGAAGAAAGGCAACAAGTCACATGTGTTGGACACGATGCTGCTATTATGCATTCGAATCAGAAGTTTCCAGGTGTCAGCAGAGAATGAAAGAGCTGCTTCAAACATCTATCAGATACTCAACGTTTGGAGCAGGAAGGAGTATGATTTAAATCTCTAAACATCCCCTGCAACCTGAGAATATTGTACTGGTAAAGAATTGTTTATACGTAGCTTATTTTATCACTTTGCTATCCTCTGTCAGCATTTTAGTTTACTAAATTTTAGGGCTGGATGATTGCTATTTTTCTAGAGATTCCTTAAGAACAGTATTTGGGCAGCCCGGGTGGCTCAGCGGTTTTGCGCCTCCTTCAGCCCAGGTTGTGATCCTGGAGACCGGGGATCGAGTCCCCCATCCGACTCCCTGCATGGGGCCTGCTTCTCCCTCTGCCTGTGTCTCTGCCCCCCACCCCGTGTCTCTCATGAATAAATAAATAAAATCTTAAAAAAAGAGAATGATACCTTACCCAATATCGCTGCATCCAAATAGATATTATAAGTAAAGATCATAGTTGTAAATATATAAATAATTCTACTACATCATTCCTTAAAAACTCTACTTTGCATGAATTTAATTATATATGCACTTCTGCTTATAGATTTTCTTGGATTTTTATCTTTTCATCATAAGAAGTGTCCTTTTTATCCCCATCCCCTATCTCCCTGGCCCCCCTGCCTCCCTTCTGGTAGCCATCAGTTTGTTCTCTACAGTTAAGAGTGTTTCTTGATTTGTCTCTCTCTTTTTCCACATTTATTCATTTTGTTTCTTATATTCCATATATGAGTACATCATATGGTATTTGTCTTTTTCTGACTGACTTAACTCACTTAACGTGAAACCCTAGTTGCTTCCATGTCCTTGCAAATGGGAAGATTTTATTCGTTTTTATGACTGTATAACTTTCTATTATAGATATTTGTATACATGTACATATCACATCTTCTTTATCCATTTATCTATCAATGGACTCTTGAGCTGCTTCTATAGTTTGTCTACTGTAAATAAGGCTGCAGTAAACATAGGGGTGCATGTATCCCTTTGAATTAGTGTTTTTGTATTTTTTGGGTTAACACATGGGAGTGGAATTGCTGGATCGTAGGGTAATTCTATTTTTAACTTTTTGAGGAACCTCTGCTGTTTTCTACAGTGGCTGCACCGCTTTGCATTCCCACCAACAGTGCAAGAGAGCTTCTATTTCCCCACATCCTCACCTACACTTGTTGCTTCTTGTGTTGTTGATTTTAGCCATTCTGACAGGTGTGAGGTTATAGCTCATTGTGGTTTTGATTTGCATTTCCTTGATGATGAGTGATGTTGAGCATCTATTCATGTGTCTGTTGGCCATCTGGATGTCTTCTTTGGAGAAATGTCTGTTCAAGTCTTCTGCCCATTTTTAACTAGATTTGTTTGTTTGTTTGTTTTTTAGGTGTTGAGTTGTATCAGTTCTTTATATTTTGGATACTAACCCATTATCGGGCATGTCATTTGCAGGATCTTTTCCCGTTCCATAGGTTGCCTTTTATTTTTGTTGATTGTTTCCTTTGCTATGCATATTTTTTTTTATTCTATTTTGGTGTAGTCCTAATAGTTTACTTTTGCTTTCATTTCCCTTGCTTCAAGAGTTATACCTAGAAAAATGTCCCTATGGCCAACATCAGAGGGATTACTGCCTGTGCTCTCTTCTAGGAATTTTATGATTTCAAATCTCACATTTAGGTCTTTAATACATTTTAGTTTATTTTTATGGGTGATATAATTAAGTGGTCCAGTTCCATTCTTTTGCATGTTACTGTCTACTTTTCTAACACTATTTATTAAAGAGATTGTCTTTCCTATTGTATATTCATCCTTCCCTGGTCAAAGATTAATTGACCATATAATTGTAGGTTTATTTCTCGGGTTTCTGTTCTACTGCATTGATTTTTATGTCAGTACCATACTGTTTTAATTACTACCATTCTATAATATATCTTGAAATGTGGAATTATCACACTTCCATTTTTGTTTCATTTTCAAGTTTGCTTTGGCTATTCAAAGTTTTTTATGCTCCTAAAGAAATTTTAAAATTGTTTGTTCTAGTTCTATGAAAAATGGTAGGGATCAAAAATTTTGATAGAGATCAAAAAATTGAGGAATCAAAATCCCTATCAAAAATTTTTGATAGGGATCAAATTAAATCTATAGGTTTATTTGGGTAGTGTGGACATTTTAACAATATTAGTTCTCCCAGTCCATGAACATGGAACATCTTTCCACTTCTTTGGATCATTTTGAATATCTTTCATAAGTTTTTAAAGTTTTCACACTCCAGGTCTTTCATCTGTCTGGATAAGTTTATTCTAAGATATTTTATTATTTTTGGTGCAATTATAAATGGGATTGTTTACTTAATGTCACTTTTCACTGCTTCACTATTAGTGTACAAAAAAAGAACAGATTTCTGTACATTGGTTTTGTATGCTGTGACTACTGAATTCATTTATCAGTTCTAGTAGGTTTTTTGTGTGTGTGTCTATTCTACAGGGTTTTCTATATGTAGAAGCATGTCATCCTCATATAGTGAGAGTTTTACTTCTTTCTTACTAATTTGGATATCTTTTATTTCTTTGTCTAATTGCTATGGCTAGGATTTCCAGTACTACATTGAATAAAAGTGGAGACAGTGGACATCCCTGTTTTGTTCCTGACCATAGATGAATAGTCTTTCCCAATGAGGACGAAATTAGCTGTGAGTTTTTCACATAAAACCTTTATTCTGTTGAGGTATGTTCCTGCTAGACCTACTTTGTTGAGAGTTTTTATCTTGAATGGATGTTGTGCTTTGTCAAATGCTTTTTCTGTATATGTGCAAACGATCATGTGATTTTTATCCTTTCTTTTATTGATGTGATATATCACGTTGATTGTTTTGCACATATTAAACTAACCCACATCCTGGGAATAAATCCCACTTGATTGTGATGTATGATTTTTTAATGTATTTTTGAATTCATTTTTTGTAATATTTTGAGGGTTTTTTGCATCCATATTCATGAGAGATTTTGGCCTGAAGTTCTCTTTTTTTTTGTAGCCTTTATCTGGTTTTGGTATCAGGGTGATACTGACCTCATAGCATGAATTTGGAAGTTTTCCTTCCTTTTGAATTTTTTGAAATAGTTTGAGAAGAAACATATATTTGTCTTGGATATTTGTATATTTGTTATGTCCCAGGCATGGCTTTGGGGCTTTAATTAATTAATTAATGTGAGGTTGGTAAAGGTAAAGCTAAAAGCTTAATTGTAGTCACTACCTAGCCAGGCTCTCATTCTCTACTAACAATTTTAGAAGCCGGTCAAAGGAAAACATGTATCCAGATATTCCAGGTAAGAAAAAAACAGCAGTCAAATAACTCATCGGAACATCAAATATTAACTTAAAAAAAATAAACAAAAACTTATGTGTTCATGTCCAGTCCATGGGAGAAGAAGCTGACCAGGAATGGACATCCTTTTACAACCTTCTAAAATTTACAACTAGCCAGTGGAGACCACAATCTTAATTAACTTGAATTTTACTATTTGTTTTTGTTTTGGTCTTTTGAGAAGCCAAACAAACCACACGTATACAAAAGTGTTCTTAAACAGAAGAGAGTGTGCTATGTGGCGCAATTTCCAAATCCAAAGAGAATACTTTAATTCCTTCTCCACTGTAAGACCTTCCAATGGGCTGCTCAATTTGTAAAGCTTCTTCTTTCTTTGTGCCTGTTCAACGCCTGCCTACACTCAGGACTCTGTTTGAATGTCATATTTCCAATGGAAGCCTTCACATCCTCCCCATCTCCCTCAGATTGGATATATCTATCACCCACCCACACTGCACACTGCACCTGCCATTTGTAGTATTTATGTACTTAATAATTTACATAATATGTTTCATCTCTTTACACTATAGGCTCCATGAGGCCAGTGTCCATGTACATCTTTTGGTGCCAATATATGCTGAGCTAGTATCATGTCTGACAGGGTTTCTACAGCTGCTTATTTAATGGTTGATTGAATGATGATTTAATAATCTGAAATAATTTCCCATTACCATTAGAGGCTTTCCATTAATTAGATAATAAAGAATATTGCACTGTATATTAACTAACAAAATTTAAATTAAAAATGAAAAAAAGATAAATAAATAGTAAACAATTATCAGGTCAAATATAACATTTATTTGAGAACATCTACTTGCACCATGAAAATATTTGCCTTTCTATACTCTGGGATGGGATTTTGTTTTTCTTTTAAGATTTTATCTATTTTTTCATGATAGACATGGAAAGAGGCAGAGATATAGGCAGAGAGAGAAGAAGACTCCTTGTGGGGAGCCTGATGCAGGACTCGATCCCAGGACGTTGGATCATGGACCTGAGCCAAAGGCAGGTGATCAACCACGGAGCCACCCAGTCATCCGATGGAATGAAATTCTTAAATATATAAATCTGTTCCTTGTTAAGTAAATATAGAATCAATGAATGAGTTAGGGAGAAGGCAATAGTCCTCATTCCTGCAAGAGCTGGTTGTAAAACCACAAAAATCGGGGTAGTTTATTTCTCTTGCCTCATTAAAACCTTTTATCAAAGTCTTTCAAGTCAACAATGTTGGCAAAACACAACCAAGTGGAAGGGCTACAGCTGAATAGATGAATGTAATCCTCCATAATATATGATTGGAGGACAGAATCAAGTCAAGCAAGATTCATACAAATGCTATGGATGTTGATGTTAGGGAATATGGGGATGTCTCTCAGATACAAGTCAATAAATGTCTTTGACATCTGATACAAAATAGAAAAATTAAAATAAAAACTAAAAAAATCATTTGGAGCCTGTGTGAGCCAAGATATCTGATGAGAATCCCAAATATGTTATCCCATAAAAGGCCAATTAAAATCTAAAGACATAGACGATGTCATTTTCCATTTTACCAAGAGATATCTGAAGCAGTGTAAATGATTTGACAAGGTACAGGCCAAGTGTATGGGGGAGATTCAGGAGCTGAAACTACCTCTCTCAGACTCCAAAATATGCAGCAGTATGAAATGCAAGTGTGAACGGCATGTAGAGTCTGTAAACTCAACTAGAGAATTATATTTTTTACGATACAAATTAAAGTACAAATTCATTTCTCTTATTCCAATTAAAAATCTAGGAAAGACAAGTTGGCTAGGTAGATAATAAGGAGTATAGATAGATGAGGGTGACAAATCAAATAAACAACAATCAAAAACAAGCCCCCAAAATTCTCCCACAGATTGTAAGTAATGGAACAGAATCCTGATCATGTGCCAATTAATTCCAGCATCATGGGGGTCATAAGGTAATTTACATATAAGTTGACATGAATTAACAATTATTTTTTTAAACACTGTGTCCTGCCAAAGCTAAGATGCTGATAATTATATTAAAAGACCAAGAAGAGGACTCTCCTGGCTGATCATCACGGGGTTTTGGCATCTCAAACTCAGTTCGCTCTTAAATAGGGTCCACTACATATAAGGGTCCAGTCTTCAGAGCCAGACCAGAGTGGAAATCTATGCTCCTCGACAGAAATAAAATGCAAGCCACACATTTAAGTTTAAATTTTTTGTGACCACATTAAAAAAAAAAAAAGTGAAAAGAATGGGTAGGATTGATTTTAATAACATTCATCCTAAAATATACAAAATATTATCATTTCAGCATGTCATTGATAAAATATTATTAATAAGTGATTTCACATTCTTTTCCTTATACTAAATTTTAGAAACCTTATGTGTATTTTTAAGTGTTCGGCACATCTCTGTTTGGACTAGTGACAGATCTAGTGGTCTGTGAGCACATGGGTGAGTGGCCACTGCACTGAATAGCGTCAGACGCATCCAAGCTCAGTGACCTTCCAAGTAGCCCACTGTCTCTGTCCCAGTTTCTTCCTCTGTGAGTGGGGTAATAACTGTACCCCCCTCATAACATTGTTAGGACTCTCAGGAATTAATATGTGTAAAGTGCTTAGAACAGTGGGTGGCCCAGTGTAAGTATAAAAATAGCAGTTACTCTAATTAGCTTATCTAGTAACAACTTTCACAGTCTTTACAAACACAAAACTTTAGTTAAGTGTTTGAACCTTATCACTTTAGATCATTTTGAAATATGGTAAGATGAACTTCAAAGTATTGAGTCACGTTAACCCACATTTATTCCAGGTGCTGAAGAGAATATTCAGACTCCCTATTTGCATGAAAAGCTCTAGCTTCTAAAACTCAATTGCTTGTCTCATAGTCAAATAAAAATGATGCTCAATTTACTTTTATTTTGCAAATGAACACTTTGATGTTTTTGTTTTCTTCCTTTGATAATTTAAGCTTTGGCCATTAATAATATTCACTATATAGGTACACTTCATGAAGTAAATCTTGGTTTTTGCTGTACTTCATGGAACCACATGATGCATGTTTGACGCTATTTCTGGATGATTATCTGTAACACTTAGTAGAATTTTATATATATTCTTAGTAGAATTTTACATGTATTCTTAGAGGGACTTGCATATTCTTAACAACTAGGATTTGAGGAAGCTACGTAGATAACACAACTTTGTATCTCATAGATAACTGAATAGCATCTTTATACTGTTCCAGGGAGTTAATGAGAATCAGTCAACTGGAAGCTTTCATAATTCATACGTAACTTTGTATTTACTCTGAGGAAATTGAAAAGGCCTAAGAAAATGCCGTGCATATCACCAATGTAATAAATTGTATAAGGAACGAAAATGAAAGCTTTATAAATTAGTTCATGGAGATTAAATGATTTACAAGAAAATTGTAAGCCCCTTTAGTCTGAACCACATAAAATTAAGCTGCTACCTTTCCTGCAAAATGAGATTAAAGAATGGGATAAAATAGGCATGATATTAAAAGCGAGAGAGTTAAGGGATATTTATTCTGGATTTTCACTTTCTGTGCTATTCCACCCAGTGAAATGTGCACCGAAAATTAAAGGATTAATCAGATTCTATCAGCAAAGTGATCTGAGCATTTCAGAGAAATGTGCTCTGTAAGTGAAAAGCATTATTATTACAACTCACAAAAGATAAGGTGAGAAATATCAGACCCCAGTAGCATCGACAATCACTGCCTCATTAATCTCTTCTCTTCTTGTGTCTGGATCCTTATGAAGCACAAGGATGAATGAGAGAACTCTAGACAATCCCATGTCACTGGATTTTAAGTCACTGTCCTGACGTGAGAAATGCAAACCCCCACATCGACTGGGAACAATGACCCTCAGCAGGAAAGCCCTTCTGCTCAGCAACCTTGAATGTTGGCCCACTGTTTTTCAACTGTTTGAACACTTATAAAATGAATTATAAAAACGAAATATTAAGTTGAACTATATAAAATTGTGATTTGAGGGGCGTCTGACCTGCTCAGTTGGTGGAGCATGTGACCCATGATCTTGGGATTGAGAGTTTGAGCCCCTTGCTGGATGTAGAGACTACTTAAAAATAAAATCATAAAAAAATAAAATAAAATAAAATAAACGAAATTGGGATTTGATCATTTTTGAGCTAGAGGAACACGATTTTCAAAGATGCAATCTAATGAGATTCAGGGAGGGCAGGGATAACCATATCATGGTGCCATAGTAGCTAGGGGCATTTGTGAATACTGACTTGGAAAAAAAAAAAAAAAAGGAAGTAAATGTGATTTTAATTTTCGAGTGTGAATTCAGTGTCTTGTAATACAGGGTACCAGAATTTGTTTGGAAATATTGATGGCCTCTTATAGCCACATTTTCCTATGCATCAAAAGCAGTTCTATTGTCTCATTAAGTCATTAAAAAAAAATAAGATTTGTACTCACTCATTCCTTAACTTCCTTTAAATCTTTTGGTTTCTTACCAATATACACTTTTATTTTAAGAATCTGATTTAAAATACCAAACTTTGCAGAGAAATAGAAGAAGGTATATATACTTTTTCCCCTCTAAGACTGTGAAACCAGAACCACATCTGCACTGAATCAGAAAACTATTCCCAAATAAATGAACTGTTTTCCTTGATAGAATTTTCCAGTAGGGGCACTAGAATAAGTCATGCAAATCCACGAGAGTTAAAAATAAGGAAACCAAATAAATAAAAGAAGCCAGAGAACAGACAAGCTTCCTATTACACCAAAAGGCCAAGGAATGGCAGTGTTTTATATGTCCCATCATTGATACAGCCTTGACTTTGACATCACCGAAAATTCCTACACAGCTGGACAGGAATCGTCAGTGATGAGAAAGCAACCAATTATTTCCTTCTATGGAACTTACTGGGTGCTCCATGTGTGCAAACAAGATAAACACAGCTGTCCCTTCCCTTCTCTAAGGTAGATACGACTATAGTCGACGTCTGCATTTCACAGATGAACTACTCAAAGTTGGAGGGGGTTTCTTTTCCCCGTCTAGAATCGGGGCTGTGTCCCATGCAGCAGACAGATGCTTTGAGTCTCTTTTAATCTAACTCACACATCCACATGAAGCATTTCCACAGATCATTGCAGAAAACAAAAAAATTCCTAGTTTCCTCTGCATACTTTAATTTATTAAAAAAAAAAAAAAAAAAGCTATTTAAGGAGCGCCTGGGTGGCTCAGTGGTTAAACCTCTGCCTTCAGCTCAGAGTGTGATCCCAGGGTCCTGGGATGGAGTCTAGCACCATGCTCCCTGCAGGGAGCTTGCTTCTCCCTCTGCCTGTGTCTCTGCCTCTCTCTCTGTGTCTCTCATGAATAAATAAACACAATCTTAAAAAGGAATAAAGAAAGAAAGAAGTTTATCAGATGAAGATCAAACAGGAAAAGTACTATTTCAAGAAATTGCCTCTCTTCCTGAAGTCGGTGGTAGAGAAAGATCTAGAGCATGTGTTCTTGTCTGCTTTTGTAAATGCACTTTAAATTTCTAGTATCCCCCTTTTTATAAGGCAGTTATTGCCGGAGCTATGTTATCAGTATACTTTGTTACACCCTGGAGAACCAGGTGATGCTGTTTATGTCAGAATATAGCACATTAAACCATGCATTTCTTGACAAAATTCTAAGAATGAACAATTACTCAAAAAAAAAAAAAAAAAAAAGCCTTGTCTTATTTATCCATCAAAACTCACATCGACATCAGAGTCCAAAAGGGACAACAACATTTTAGCCCACATTTTAGATTACTCTGGCAGATGTAGATATTTATGCATGATTTACACAGTTGAGAAAAACTATTTCTATAAAACTATGTAAAGCTCTCTCTAAATCACTGACATAAGCTTCATTGATTAATTCACAGACTGAAAGAAATACTGCATGTTTCAGTCTGAGGGATATATTCAAGAAGAAAATGTGCTTAGAAAAATCAAACCTGAGATGCTAAGAAAAATCTTCCTGTTGAAAAATAAATAAATCACTCCTGCTCAGAGCCTGTTTGGTGGAAAGAAACAAAATTTGCTAGGATTCTGGAAAAAAAAAAAAAAAAAAAATCAGAACATAAACTTGCCACCAACCTCATTTTTTTTTTTAAAGTTTAATTTATGGCCTAACTATTCCTCATTCTGTGTATCCTTCCTGCATACAACAGGAGAGTTTCCAAAAATAAGTACTGGAAGCTTTCCAATTTTGTTTTTATTCTGATCATAATGAGCAAACACCAGTGAACATGTTAGCTCGTCCCAGAAACCCTGGAGAAACGTGTTCATAGAAGTTCAGATCTCAGGGAGCATCTCTGTCGTGCCTCTCAAAGGGCCTCCAGAGCTATAATAACTTCAATTTACACATTGCAGGAGAGAGTGACACACAGGTAAGAGATTCAAGAATCCTCAGCAATTCAAGATGAAAACAGCCCAGATAAACCCCTGACATGCAGCCTTTAAGAAAATGCATTTGGAGCAATCGTACCATGGCTTGAAAACTTCTAGAGTTGTCACTGAATTTCATCACATACAACAAAACAATTCTAGGATGTTCAGCAGTATTCTCAGGTTTGGGGCCACTTTTATATCATCCAAACACCGTGGGAGTTGAAGAGAGCATCCACAAGGAGGTCGATCTACCGTCCACCTTTCTTAAATGCCTGGAATCACGCATTATGAATTGAAGAATCAAGAATGATTGTATAATTGAGTAAAATCGTGTCTGAGTTTCATGTTTTTATTTCAATGAGAAAGCCATGTTCGGTTTCAAAGCCAATAACTTCTACAAAATAATTTCAAACGAAACTCCTAATCGCATGCATCAAAGCTTCGGCCTACTTCCTGGAAAATATAATGAGTTTCCTGGAAATTTCATGGAAATGAGATTTAGTCTATCTTCAAATTCAATAGAAATTGCTTTTTTTTATATATACATATATATATAGAGGTCTACTTATACAAATAATGAAGTATTAATTTAGCAAATGTTTATCAAGCCCCTACTATGTGTAGGATACTACGGGGAGTGTTGGGATACAACAGTGTGCATGACAGGGAATCCCAGCTCACAAGGCCGTGTCCTGAGACATACTCCTTGAGTACTTATCCCAGTATAGATATCATTGATAAGGAAATGCTCTAAAATATCAAAAATTCTATTACCGTTAGTGTGTTGAAACAAGATAATCCAAAATTATAGGGTTGGGAACTCCTATCATTAGGTGGATGACGTTAACCCATATTTAATCAATAATATTATGATTTAGCCATACAACCATATGTTTTATTAAGTAAGTTAATAACCTATTATATCAATAATAGTTGAATCCAACATTCTCCAACATTTCACAAATAATCATTTTCAACTCAAAAATGTATGAATTATGTTGACCTATTTTAAATGTCCCTCTAAATAGTGATTTGCTTGGTCAGGCAATTATGTCATATTCACCGTGTGACCTGAATTTTGACATGATGGGTCTGACTCAATCAATAGCAACCGTGTCAATACCAGTGAGGTTGGAGGGTATCGTCGTGAAGGTGGGCAGATCGATAGAGTTGAACATGTTAGAGCAAACCTCGGTTGTTTCATCATTTGAGCAACAAAATTAACAACATTTTAATTGGCTGCAAATCAGGGAGTTTGCAGTTGTGTGCTGACCCTCTCTGCCTCCCAATTAAGCACCAGGCATGATATGACAGTCCACCTGGGGACGGAGCCAGCCTGTGGACACATGTCCTTGCAGGCTAGTTTATAGCAATATAATTAAGAAGGGAAGGTGGGGTGTTGGTATCAATATAATTTTTGAGGGCCATGGGACATGATTTAAAGCATATCATAGAATAACATGGATACAAGTACTAACGCTGGACTAGTCCTTGTGCCGAAGGAGAATGAAGAGTTTCAACGGATACAGACAATTCAGCCAGCCAGCCTTTCTGTGGTTCACATCTGGGCATCTCTACGCAAGACACAGAGATGCTCCGTGTCTCCATTCTCACTAGGTTATGGTAGAGATAAGGAAACAGGTACATCAGGGCTACATGTTCCCTTGAAGAAGTTGTTATGATAAGGACATATATTCTGGATATTGCTAATTTTTATTTAAAAAATTCCAAAGTAATCAATCAATGCCAAAACATTGGCTCCCGAGCAGGGCCGTGGCTGTTTTAGAGAAAAGCAAGTCCGCTCTGTGTAGATCAGGGGAAGTCTGTACCAGATCTGGAAAGCAGCCCCGGAGTCAGTCACTGGAAGGCGATGGAGACTTGGCTGGGGGCTTGCAGGAAGGGCCCTCCAAGAACAGGAAGGAGAAAACCACTAAGTGAGCGAGCTGAGCCTGTGCAGCAGGTCACGGCCAGGGGCAGACGTGCTGACGGCGGGAGCCGGGTTGCCAAGGGCGGGCTGGGCCCGACGGAGGACACCTGAGGGCAGCTTACAAAGTTTACAGCTGCTCTTCGGCACTGCCTGGTTTTATTCCAGTGAGTCACTCAAATAAGCTTTCCTTCCTTTTTTTCCCATTCAGCTCGAAGGCTCACCAAGTGCCTGGCGAACGTCCCGCATGGAGCAAGGCCCGGGGCAGCAGTGGGGAGCAGGTGCTCCTGCCCCAGGAGCTAAGGCTCTGCTGGTGAAGGTCCATCCCTAAGCAAGGTACCCTTCTACCCGACACTAGTTAGAGCACTGGCGGTGGGACCGAAGGCCGAGGGTGGGGATGGGCCAGCAGGGTGAGCGAGAGAAGCAGTGTCAGGGTTAACAGGCCACGGGCAACAGACTGTAGGACGTCCCAGAAACAAACGCACACCTGCGGGGTTCATGGCAAGGCACTCTCTCCCTTCATCCCTGGCGAAAGCACTGTCGGGAAGGGCAGTCACCCTTACAGAGAAGGGACACGATAGCAGAACACAGGTGAGGAAAGCAAGCTGAGAGGCCCTCCGATGGGAAATAGGACGCATCAGGAGTTATGGGCACAGGTACAGGGTGATGATACCTTGCGTATCTAGGTGTGCTACATATATGTGCAAGCATGTATTTATATTTGTGCAGATAAACATATATAGTGTACTATGCACGTAATGCATCTATATATGTATATCCATGCTTTATCTATATATGAGCGATTTTAGCCCAGAGTTGGGCTCAGCGACAAAACATGAGGATTCTTTGCCCGTAGATGTGGGCTGAGCCTGCCCTAGGTGCTCAAGCTCGTGTTATCTTTCTGAGCTCGTGTTTTCCATGCGCAAAGATAAGATGTACAAGGAAAATGAAAAGGTGAGGTCTCCTTGGGACTCTATATTCATGCCTAGTGCCTCTGGGGGGGACCCACACACATCTTCTGCGGTGAGGTGATTCACAAAGTGCAAATCATCTCATTACTCTGGTCTCACTCAGCGCACCAGACGCCACTGCTTTGTCGTAGCGGGCATGGTTCACTTTTCAACTTAAAATTATAACTTTCCACGCGTTGAGTTTCTCTCATATAATCAAAATACAATTTCTGAATCAACCCAAACATTTTAATCATGCACTTAAAATCAATGGAATTACTAGGCAGATTTATGAAAAGAGAATGCTATTGCAATCAATATTTTAAATTGCATCGTATTGTTGGTAGCCAAATTCATATAATTCAGCTATCATACTAAATATGCACTCACAATATGATTAGAAATAAATCATCGGGAGTTATATGGGAATGCAGGAAGCTTATGAGTATAGAATTATGTGGTGAAAATTGAAAATAGTTAATGATTTGATAGACTGTTGGCAAAGAAAATTAGAACAATCAACTGCAAACATCATCTGCTTTAACACTGTATTTTAATGGGTCAGCTCTATCATTACAATAGCGTTAAAAAACTAAATTCCACATTCCAATATTGTGCGTTATTCACACGAATATTCAAGTCCAGACCTTAGTGACCAGCACTTTCTAGGTAGGAGTCGCTACGTGTTGTGACTAATTCAGGGGGTTACAGTGAACACATAATACCACAATAAACGTCTTGGAGCCTCTTCACAAAACTGCATGATTCACGTGACAAATTAAATTTACAAGTTGTTAATGTCTATTATCATCATGAATTCTGTTGACCAATTGTTTTTAAATATATATCAATAGAAAAATCATTCTAAATTCCTCACAATTTTTTTTTCATATAAACCCCCTTCATCAGGGGCACCTGGGTGGCTCAGTGGTTAAACTCCAACTGTCGATTTTGGTTCATGGGTCCTGGGATCCAGCCCAGCATCGGGCTCAGTGCTCAGTTAGGAGTCTGCTAGGGATTATCTCTCTCTTCCTCTCCCTCCATCCCTCCTCCTGCTCTTGTGTGCACACATACACTCTTCCTTTCTGTTTCTCTCTAAAATAAGTAAATAAAATCTTTTAAAAAAATTCCAAAAAGACGTGTACATATATGGAATACAGATATATGCACGGATGCACATATATGGATATGTTTCTATATATTTCTATACTATGGCACATATAGTGAAAGAATGGGGTATATTATATATAGACATTTATACGGAAATGTATATCCATGTAGTATATACCCATATATACCTCAACACATATATAATAAATATATTACTTATATTTACACAAATGTTTCATATAAACATATGTGGAAATACATACTTATGGCATATATATGCAAATGTATATATTTCCACATAAATTTATATAAAACATGTGTAAATATAAATAACATTCATTATATGCAGATTTATTATAAGGGAGCTAGCTAACAGATGTAAATACAGGTAGATATGGCTATAGATACAAATAAAAATATAGATTTTCTCGAATAAATTATATAACAGGCCCCATGACCTATGCTCAGGGGAAAATGCCAATAAAGGAAGTGATGTCTACACAGAGGTATGACCATTGAATAAGTCATCAAGAAAAGCAATCATGACCCAGGACAGAAGCTACAAACGCAATCATAACGCATAGAGTGACAGTAATCATCTGTCTTGCTGTCTGGGCTACAAAAGAGAAATAGATGTTTGTTGTCCACGTTACAGGTAAGAATCAGAGGAGTTTTTGTCGTCCAGTTTGTCAAGAGGTGAGCACAAGATTGGGTACGTCGTTTCTCTCTCCAAAATCTGTAATTTATGGAACGGCCCTGCTTCGTTTCCTCACCCGTAAAGTGAGAACAATGATATCGTCTACCTTCCACCGCTGGTGAGAAATACACGGCTTAGGACACATGAAGCTCCTGAAAGCGCAGGTGAACTACAGCCCAGTCTGGAATGCTGTTTTGCGATTGACGCACTTGAGAGAATCACTGGCATATGGGTTATTTATTTATTTGTCTATTCATGAGAGACACAGGCAGGGGGAGAAGCAGGCTCCATGCAGGGGGCTCGATACTGGACTCGATTTCAGGACCCCGGGATCACGCCCTAAAGCCAAAGGCAGATGCTCACTCAACCGCTGAGCCCCCAGGTGCCCCTGGCTTATGGGTTATATTTATACCCACCATGTCAGTGCCCTTCAACTCCCAGCAAAGATACACCTAGTTGGTTTTTTTTTTAATGGAAGAATATTAATACTAATATTTATTTGGCATTTTACAGTTAAAAAATCTATCAAGAGATTGTTCATATTATTTAACAATTATATCAGAAGACATACCCCCAAATGGAGAATTTATTTGTGTCCACTTATTTGACAAGGAAATAGGTGTCCCAGATTCATTTCTTTTTATCTAATTGTTTGGCAAGCTTGATAAGGCAAACACATTTTTCTAATTAACTTCCGGTAAAATTATTGCTAAATGTATGGCCTACATACCATACATATATTTTACAATAATATGTAAAATAGATGTTAAATATGGTATCTATATATTATATAATATCCTGTATATTCATATAAAGCGATATAAATAAATATATAAAACATAATCAATTATATAACAAATAAATAACTTACAGTATTATATGTGTATGTATACTGTATATATATAGTATATATATATAAAACTTAGGTCTTTGTTTTCTTTTGCTGGATTTTTAATGTTTGATATCTATAACATAAGAATTTATGTATGTTGCTATGCATATTCAATTTTCTCCTCTTAAAACTACAGTATCAATCATTCAATCAACAAATATCATCTGTCTTCTCCCCTAGCTCCACTGATCTCTCTATACTAAATGATAGAGAGGTGAGTTCTGTAGCAATCTTGCAAATAAAACAACTGAGTTGCAAATGCTCAGGTGGAGACTCCTGGCTGCCTTGCCACACAACGGGGATAAGTGCCAAGAGTCAGAGGATGAGGAGAGAAGCAGCTCTGGAAGCTCCCAATACAAGAGCAACTAGAGACAGGAAGCCCTCTCCGAATGAAGAGCTGCTTCTGTCTTACAGACTTCTCGGAGTAGGAAGCCCTCACTATCTATATTAAAACATATACTTCCTGAAATAGTTTTTAATCCACCAACACACTGATTTTATTGTAACCATTAGGCCTATAAAATTGTCCTATTTGCCAGCAACCGATTTCCAATTATGGAAGTTTGTCTCATTGGAAGAAAAGCAGTACTACGCACATCTCGTGCCTTCGGTCCAAGGAAAACCATCGAAGTAGGATTGATTGTAAAAAATTACGATAGGTAATATGAGCTTACATTGTTTGGGAGGAACTTTTCATAGAGCTTGTTTAGCATTTAAATCTAAATATGGGTGAAATTATAGCGTAACTATATTTGCATGGTTTTCCCTGTCGATGGAACCACAAGCCCACCAAAGAGCCATAAGAGAACAAATCAGCATCCTTCCACAGAAAAGATAAGAAAATTAACTAAGAAAAAAAAAAAAAAAAACTAAGCGAAGAAAAGCATGAAGACAAATGCAGCAGTTCTCTGAAATCACCAAGTTGAATTGAAAACTCGGAATAATTCAAGACCACGCCTCCAGGTCATTGGAGTTAACACTTGACACTTCTCAACAAAGGCTGAAGAGTTGATGAATTGAGGGGTGTGGAGATTTGTGAACACATATGCAGACCTTTACTCCATTTTTCTACACTTTTGCATAATCCACGACTCAGTTTGCTCTTCTGCAAAGTGGTGATAATAGCTCCTTTGTGCACAGTCGGTGCTAAAGAAAGATCATTATTGGTACTCGGTTTCTATGTAAAAGATTTGAGATGTTTTCCTCAACCCCCAGCTCTGTATGCCTTCATGCCACTCCCACCTTTCTTCAAGCTTTATCGTCCTAACGATGAAAAACAGTAACAGAGTCAAAATGTGCATCCTCAGCCTGAGTTGTCTTAGAGCACACCCCTCAGATTCTTCTGCACCATGAGGAGCACTGTGTAGTGGGGAGTTGTGACTTAGGTTAAATAAACAAAGATATCGGAAGGGTGTCTTAAGACCTGAGTTACATTAGGCAAGACAGTGAATGTTTCTCTGAGTCATGCATCCTCTGTTCTCACATGTAACCAGGGCATGGTGACATTCAAGTCAAATTGGGGATGCAAAAGCATTTTTATAAGTATAAAGGATTATTTTTCAATTTCCACTTAGAAATGTTGCTCTATTAAGGTAAATAAGAACAGCTTAGCAACAGGTCCTGGTATAACCAAATCAGTTTAAGAATCCATTAATTATATAAGCTTTATCTCAAAATTGCTCCAAGGAAGTACATACCTCCCCCAGAAAGCACTTAGGTACTACTTCTTGAGTTTCCCTGATAACAATTTAATCTAAAATCTTATACCAGGCAATAAAATATTATTGATAATAAACTTTTCTCATATTTCATAGGCATTTCAAATGCATTATAGGATCTCTTGGTGCAATATGCAAAGGAAACAGAGCATCATCGAAATTCCCTCGTAATTACAACTATTCCTATGGGGTTCGTGAAAGCCTTGCTATTCAGAAGAGTGGGTGAGTTCACTCAACTTAAAAAAACTTGAATTTTGAGAGAGGAAATGGTGCAACCAATTTATTCAGAGAAAAAAGGCATATCGGTCATACTTAAGTCCCTAGCTATAGGGCTGCTCTTGTCTTATAGATGATGCTATCCCTAAAACATTCTTATCAGATGCCCCCACTCCTTAGCAAGGAGGTGTCTGAGAGTAGATAATATGTGTAACTAAGAGCAGCAAACTCATAGTTGCAAAACCTGGGCTCTATTCCCACCGTTCCCTTGCTACTCTGAAGCACGAGTCTTCCACCGGCAATTGTAGGGACTCTATTTGCTTGCCTACTTCAGATATTCTAAAAGAATCAAATTGAATGAAGTGTCTCAAAAATATGACGTAAAATAAAAAGTGCTACATATGTCATCACCACTTTTTCTAAAATGTCTCTCTCCCACTTTCCCTTCCTTTCATTTCTCGTGAGTCAAAGCTTCACCTTCCAGATACTTCCATCTTCTCCTTTCCCAAATTAAACATTGCAATCCTCCGAGCTTACCCATGTGTCAATGCATTGCAGGAAAGTAAAACAAAGATGTGAGATGTGTAGTGTTTTATGACTTGTTTTCATTGTACCAGCTGCTAAATACAGACCCAGCTTACTATTCTTGCTGTATCACAACCAGACACCCCTGAAATCTTAACCACTGTAGATGGTCATAACCGTAAGCTTATTTTTAGTGAAGGTTCAGAGTGTGTTCATTGCATTATTCATCTCCAATATCCTCTGATATCATAATGATATATTTTTAGAAATTCATATTCTATATGAATTCAGGAGAATTTAACAAATGGTAACAGTCAACATAAGTCGATCGTAAATGGATCGGAATGTTTCACATTTGCTTGGCCTGGAGATTGCCAGGCATTAACCTGCTTCTGGTTTAACAAATTATTTGCAGAAAAAGTAGGCATTATAGGATTTAAGAAGAAATTTGTTTTGGACGACGTGCAATGATGAATACATAAAGATACTGAGAGACTTTCTCATAGTTTTCATTTAAAATTCAGTCAACGATATGCAATTTTCTACAAAGGGATCAGGATATGTTAGCGTGTGTATAAATAATATTGTTTTTACCTGTGGATGTGTCCTTCAAGTCTTTACAGAGTACATTTGACAGTGTGATGAAACCATACATATACTGTTCCTTCCATAATTTTCTGTCTCCTTAGATTCACTGTCTCTTCCACTATAATTTATGTTAACTCGACAAATACACTGTGAACCTTCTGTGACTGAAATTTTGTGTTGATAATTAATTTATTCTTACTCTGTCTCTGATGATCCTATCTAGCAACCACTTAGGGGATCCAGTAATTAATGTTATTTCCCCATATCCCATTCTTATTTCATCACTGTGTCTGTGAAATGCATTTTTGCCACTCTGTCCACTAAATTTATTTTAAGTGATGTCTTGATAAAGCAAGATACGCTGGTGTCAGATTGAAGCATGTGCTACTTTCTGCAGTGATCATAATTTCTGGGGTATGTAAGATGAATTTAATGCCACGTTCTCAGTTTGGCTAATCTAAATGCTTAAATTCTTTAATAGTCCATCTCATACCTATGGTTCTAAAGGTTAAAGTTTTTGGAATTAAATGAGGGTGAATCTTAATTTCTTTCCTCAAATTTTATTTTTTTTATTTTTTTTAAATTTTTATATATTTATGATAGTCAGAGAGAGAGAGAGAGAGAGAGAGAGAGGCAGAGACACAGGTAGAGGGAGAAGCAGGCTCCATGCACCGGGAGCCTGACGTGGGATTCGATCCCGGGTCTCCAGGATCACACCCTGGGCCAAAGTCAGGTGCTAAACCGCTGCGCCACCCAGGGATCCCTCTTTCCTCAAATTTTAGTTTTTTCCAAAGACTTACTCTTAGTCTTCTGTGATTTTTTTTAACATTACATTTCTAATCACATGTGTCCACAGGTGTGACTTTGAGAAAAGTTTAAATTATTTGATCAAATTTTCTTCCTTTCTGCTACACAAGGACTTTGTTCATCCCTTTATGTATTTTTATTTTGTGTTCTTCAAATCTAAACCCATCAAATCTTTATATTTTATCCTAAAGAAAGGATTTTTTTCCTCTACAGAGAGAGATGGTTGTATACATAAATACACAATGGAAACTGTCTCAAACAGAGCCATTGTCTAAGTTCAGAGGAAGTGGTTGATGAGGGGTGTGTGTGTGTGTGTGTGTACCAAGAAAAATAATTTCATAACAGAAGGGACAATTTCTGCTTATGCATTTTTATACAATTAAATAACAACAGACACCATGGTGTTACTTGAGATAATTCTCATACAACTCGTCACTCAAAGACAAAAGCTAACAAGGGTCATGATGACTATTTTAATGCACTTACTAGAAGTGACCAGGTATGGAGCCTCTATTTAAGAAACAATCAGCATTTCCAAGTGAAATAATGTCACTGTAGTAGACCGCTGCCACAGGGTAACGGGCTCTCGCTGCCACATAAATGCTAACACAAAGCCAAGACATTTATGGGAGACGGAAGTTGAAGGCAATCAAAGAATTTTATTTTGAAAGCAAGAGAAGCTGAACACAATGTCATATTTATGACAGTCAGGCTTGTATCCCTTTTGAAGACAAATTTCTTGGCAGTTCATACCCTCCCTTTCTAAAATCTGCATCAACATATAAACTGAAGAAAAACACAAATCGACGCATATGCTTTTAGAACTCAACAATCTTCTCTCTGAAAGAAGGGGGAGAAAGTGGAGGAGCAAGGAGGTTTGTAGATTCCAAAACCATTGGTCCAGGGCAGAAGTGGAGAGACCTCAGGAGAAGCTGCTCCATGGGGTGAGCTCAGAACAGCCTCTCTAACCACCCACCATAGCTTTTCTCCCTCTTGAGTCTTTTTTTCTCCCTTTCTTGGATTGCTACCATCACGCCCATAACCAAATCCCAGAGACAGTTTCATTTCAAGGTAGGTACTGAAGTGTCTGCTTTATGCATGCTGTCAAATCCTCTTAACCCCCTGAGACCTCTATATTATTAGCATCAGTTACATAACAAAAACAAAAACAAAACTTGGCATACGTAACGTGCCTCAAATCTGAGAACTTGCCGAATGCACGTGTTACCCACCTCTTGATTCTAATGTTGAGCTCTCTATGTGTCCGAATTACAGTAAGGAAATCAGATTGCTTGGCTGGTTCACATTAATGGCATTCATCATATTCTTGAATTTACACGTTCCTAGTAGACTAAAAATAGGAAAAAATTCAAATCTATGGCCTGGGAATGCCCAGGTATTCAGGGAGTTAGCAGATTAATCAACTGGAATAATTTAAAAAGACAAAAGAACTACCTACATCAGCAAAGGTTTCACTCCCATGCAATTTATAAGATCAAAAATTTTAGAAGTCTTCTTCTTTTGTTATTTTTCTGCATTTGTTTTTGTGACCCAAATCAATTTAAGGACTAATATTTACTTCACCACTCATGTCCCAAGCAGAAAGATCACAATGATTTTTACTTTACCTTAAGTCTAAGGCTAGAAGGGCAGAGAGATACATATAAAGTACAATTTCTGCTAATGGTTCCTTTCCCGACTTCAAAGCTGGTTGGATGAGTAGAAAAACACTACAGATACTATCTTTGTTTTGCCAAAACCTCTTCAGCAAAAGTGAAAATGAAAGGCCCTTAGATGAGTGGAATATTTTTCACAATATCCTAAAACTTTTCTACTGAGATTCCTGGGTACACTTTTTTTTCAAACCTATCAAAGCTTTATTTATCAATGAAAATAGGTGTGCTGCCTTTCATCTTAGGGAGATTGAGTAGGTAAATCTTTTGGAGTTATTAGCTTATTATTTTTACCCTGATTTACTAAAAAAACTACCATTGAGTACATTTTTTTTCAATTATCTATAGACCCCTAGAAAATGTGCGGCTCTAATGTACTTCTCTGATTTTTCCACAAAGGTTATGCATTCAAGAGTGACATTCTGAGCTCTTGCTGGGACTTCCTGCCTAATTTTACTGTAATCTAAAAGTACAAACTATTCAAATTCTTAATTTTCTTGTCCTTTGGTATTTAATGTATTTCTTCAAACAACTGCTTGAAACACAGTAAATAATGACAAATGCTATGCGTGTGACTTTTAAAAGGGTGATGATCAGAATATAGAATTCCAACAGCCCCATAATAGGAAACCTTGTATTATAAAATGTATATTAAGTTTCTGAGCCAGTTAGAATCAAAAGCAGCGTATTGGGGTTTTGTTTGTTTGTATGATTGTCCTGTATGAATAAAATATTCTTCAGCTTTTTTGGACAAAATTACCAAAGTTGATTTTTGAACATGGCAAGTTTATCCTATAAAGTAATTGCTTTCCAGTCATGAACACAGAGCTCATTTAAATGTTTGAAAGGCATGACTATTGTCACTTCATAGTTCACATGCTAGGGCAATATCATTATGTGCACAATGTATTCCCTACACACTGTACTTTTGTTAACTTCAATGAAAATTATGTCAACAAATTTGCTAGCTTGTCCTGTAGGCATGTACAAAATAAATAAGCAAATACATAAATAGGCTTATGCCCAATTGTTAGCCTGAATGTAGAAGAATATAATGATATTCCCACAGTCCCTTGATGGCATTATGAGCAAGTATAGAGGCCAAGGCAGGTAACTTGACATGTAACTTTCTTCCAGTCAAAATCAGATGCTCTTTATTATCTCTACTGTTTCCTGCTCCTCTGAATTGTGCAAGAAATTCTAGAGTATCCCGTCTCCCATCTTTCCTTCAAAACCTCTCACTGGGAGCCTCCTTCTTTAAAGCCAGGACTGTTGTGTGGACTAACTGGCATGGGCTTGGCAATATATGGTGGTGAGAGTTAAGGTGCACAGCAGTCAAGTTACTGTGCCTTAAAATCCTAACCCCACTACTTACCTTGTTCATGGTAAGTTACTGATACTCTGTGCCTCAGTGTCCTCACTCTTAAAATGAGATGAAGAGGCTTGCCTAGCAGGGTTTTGTGGAGCTCTACTGAGATCACATTTTGAAAATGCTTGAAGAGAACCTGGCTCAGGATAATAATAAACGTTTGTTGAACATCTACTATCTGGTACTTAAGGTGTTCTAAAAACTTGATCAGCTCAGAGCCCAGATCTAGCAACATCACTATTGCCCTATTCAGAGGCCTCCTGACATAGAATGAAAACTCATAAAGATGATGTAGTTATGAACATATCTTTTAGTGAATCTTTCCATACTCCATAATGAAGCTACGTATGTCCTGTGTGGCATGGATCACACTGAAGGATTGTGACGTATATTTGTGCATGTTATTCCTCATCCAGGGAACCACCAGGGCTGAAAATCTACCTTCTAGAAACTCAGCTCAACACAGACCCCAAGCCAGTCCTAACAAATGTAACTCCACCAATTTCTCCCACCAATGAGACTGTGAAAGAGAAAGGGTCCTTCCAATTTAGAGTCCTATGCTACTGCATTCACCTGAATCAAACTTGGAACAGAAAGAAATTGTGAGATACTTATTGCCACTCTTGTTCTTATGCCCCTTTCTAGAGCATCTACAAAATCCCATACACATTATAGATACTCGACGGCCGGCCACTGAAAGACTAGCACTTAACCATAAATCATTGTAAAAGAACTGAATTTATATTTTTATGGAAACACTTATCATTTCAAATCATTATTTGTGGACAATTTTTGTGTTGGATTTTCAAGATACAAGAATCTGAAAGCTACTGCTCATGACAACTTACTACAAGCAGATTAGCATCTCAAGGGTAAAGAAGGAACGTAAGTAGGTCATTACAAAGTAGAGAGATGGATAGATATACAGATAGATGGTAGGTGATAGATTGATCAAAAGATGATAGATGATAGAGATGGATGATGGATAGGTGATAAATTGATTGATGGATGATAGAAACATGATAGATAGATGATAGATAGATGATAGAAAGCTACATACATGAGCATAGATTATAGATGATAGATGACAGGCAGATTATAGATAGATGATTGATAATAAATTGATTGATAGATGATAGATGGATAGATGAGAAATAAATAGACTGTAGAAATATAATGGATAGATGACAGATTGATAGGTCAATAGATGGATAGATCAATCTTTGACTTGATAATGATAATTACATATTGCTGAGAGGTCACAGAGGACAGTGTCATTACTGCTAAAGGCAACTTTGTACCACGACCTTCTATCTTGACGTAATCAGAATCCTTGCATTCTAAGGAATGGAATATCTGGCCACTGCTGAGAGCTGAGTGTATTCTAAGGTGAATATGGGATAAAGAAGGTCAGGGGAGGAATAGAAATTAAATGGGTGGAGAAATTCTGTAAAAAATAAATATCAAAAAGACCTCTCTAGAACTGAGTCTATTGAACTTTCAGTGAACTTGTTATGTTCCCCAGAAGTTATTTGCAGTGTGAAGAGTAAGAGCAGCTAATCAAGAAGGCATTGAGAGGCCCTTCATTTTCACGGCTACACTAGGCAGCTGGTGAATAACATGATGATATGCCCTTTACTTCAACCCCAAACATGTGAAGTCAGAAAGTGGGAGGGTTGTTTTTTTTCTCCATTTTACCTATGCCTGTGAATAAAGAGAAACTGTCAAAACTTCGTTAAAACATCAGCTAGTCAATGGACAAAGAATCTGAAATCTGAAAAATCCACCTATTTGCAGATGTCTTTTCATTTTGCACACCTGACAGAAAGAGCAGGAGCACAGAAGCAGACGGTAGTTCTGACTGGAACATCTGAGCTCCGTTTGAGGCATTTCATTTTGGTTCACACTGTTACATCATCATTCTAGATGTTCCTCAACTGTTGCAACGAGCTTATAAATAGCATCCTTAATAAGAGTTTAGAAAAACAGTTCTTAAAAAAAAAAAAAAAAAGAAAAACAGGTCTTTTATTGAGAACCCACAAATGACAAAATGACAATGGGAAGTGCCTACTGTATACCAAGCAAGCATTTTACATGTATCATCTTATTTCACTTAGGTCAACACTCTGTACATTTGATACTTATTTTGTATGGTTGAAGAAACAGAGTCTTGAAGGATTTAAGCAACTTTTCCTAAAGGTCATCCAGTATAGGATTTAAACCAAGGTCTGCCTGACTCCATAGCTATGTTGTTATGCTACACTTTCACTTTCATCAGAAAGGTTATCCAATGATGACACCCTGATTCTTTCAAACTTCAATGAAATGGTTAAGAAACATTCACAACACATTCGAAAATAGATGCCTGCCTTGTGGCGTTGGGACTCCGGTCTAATCCATGATGTTTTGGGGAGATATCACAATAACAGGCACTCCACTGAGTACCAACCTCACCTCCCTGCCCCATACACACAAAGACAAGGTGTCACTGTGGCCCACCCACAGAGGTGAGCAGATGGGAGAGTAAACCGAAGCAGCTTACACAAGCAGAAGAACTCACCCCCAAGGGCCAGGCCCTTTGAGATCTAACCCACCTGTAAACTTCTGCTGGTCAGATAGGTCCAGAAGAAAATAATACTCTCCAGAAACAATTTTACATGTTACCACACTCAGCCTCTAATTTCTCTCTCTTCAAAAGCCTTTACTGCTCTGCTAACTGGCTTGGCCTATGTCACTGCTTGCATTGTGTCTTAATTAAATTTCAATACATCAGCAAACATGTGTGGAACACTTGGCATGTGCCAGGGACCATGCAGTGAGGTGCTGGAGATGGGTGATACGATTAGCAGCCAACAATGAGTGGCCCTGCTCCAGTGCCTGGGGAGAGTCCTAGTGCCCAGAGCACAGGAGGAGATGGGCACAGTAAGACACAACTGGGATTATAAAACTATGTGCTATAGTGGGGACAAGTTTAAAGCATTAAGAACAACAACAACAAAAAAGGTGGCAGTTAAATTTTGCTATGGACATCAAAGATGGTTTTAGAGAAGAAACGATGTGGCCATAAAGAAAAATTGGAAATTATTCATGTAAAGAAGTTTGGGGAACTTACACAGGTGGAGGGAAATGTGCCAGAAATAGCAGTGAGGAGTGAAGGTATCTACACTTTATGGAAAGTATTTGTGTTCTGCTTGGAGTAAAAATATTAATAGTTATGATTTATTGAGTATATAGTATGTGTCAAATATAGTAAAGTAATTCCTGGCCAGTCTTAGTAACCATTCCTTAAAATTTATTGAGTTGATTTGATTAATATCCAGGAGTTAACATCCCAAATATATAAAGACCTTATATAACTCAACACCAAAAAAATTAAACAATCTGTTTAAAAAATAGGCAGACAGCTTGGATAGACATTTTTCCAAAGATGTCCAGATGATCAACAGAGACATGAGAAGATACTCAACATCATTCGTCATCAGGGAAATACAAATCAAAACTACAGTGACATCTCAATTCACACCTGTTAGAATAGCTACAATCAAAAATATAAGAAATTACTAGCATTGGTGAGGATGTGGAGAAAAGGGAACCCTCACGCACCACCATTGGTGAGGATGTAAATTGGCGCAGCCACTATGGAAAACACTATGTAGGTTCCTCAAAAAATTAAAAATAGAAATACTATCTGACCCAGCAAATTCAATACCCAAATAAAAAAACAGTGAATTGAAAAGATTTATGCATCCCTAAGCCTATTTAAGCATAAATTACAATAGCCAAGATATGGAAGCAATTCAAATGTCCATTGATAGACGGATGGATAAAGAAGATGTGAAATATATACAGTGGAATATTCCTCAACTATCAAAAAACAATGAGATCCTGCCATTTGCAACAACATGGATGGAGCTAGAGGGTATAATGCTAAGTGAAATACTCAGGGAAACACAATATACCATATGGTTGTACTCACAATGGACTTTAAGAAACAAATGAACAACGGCAAAAGGGCACAAATGTAAAAACAGACTCTTAAGCGTAGAGAACAATCTGGTGGATGTCAGAGGGGACGTGATGAGGATGATGGGGGAACAGGTGAAGGGGATTAAGAGGACACTTATCATGGTGAGCACCGAGTAATGTCTAGAATTGTTGAATCATTATATTGTATACCTAAAATGAACATAACACTGTATGTTAATTATGCTTCAATAAAAAAAAAAAAAAAACTCTCAAGCTGATCCAATTCACTTCACTAGGTTTATATGAGCAGATTTCAGATGGAAAGTGTATAATACTTTGTAATCCTATTGGATTTAAATATGTATGTGAGTTTTTTTTTTCTATATTCCTCATTACAAGAGTAGAATTGAAACCCACTAAATTTAGCTATCCACAGTAGATAAGTGATTATGGTGAACCAACTGTTAAATTCCAAATGGAGTACACGATCATCAAAAGGAAAGATGTTAAATATTTATGGTGGATCCTTACTGTGTAGTTGATACTGAGTAGGGTGTGATTTTGGGATAGTAAGCACTCAATATCTACTGGAAGAAAGGCAAGTCTTCATAAATATTTAAGGTAACTCTTGATCCACACTGACTTCTGTTGGTTGACTTAACTAACATACAATCCCATAAAAGGATATGCCAACTGACTAAAAGGGACCTTCTGATCAATTCCAAGTTGGGCGTGTTGGCTGGCTCTGTGTGCCCGCAAGGTGGCATGTACACACATGAATATTCCTTGGATTGACGTCTGGCATTTAAGAACCCTGTAGGGACTTCCTTGCTTTAGACCCCTCCACCCCATAGGAGTCATGATTTTTCTCCAGGACCTTAGAGTCCAGAAGAGTACCTCTCTGGTCCTTGTTTTTTTGTGAAAACAATAGCTCTGGGATGCAATATCAAGCATGGCCAGTAGGTGCCACCCCCAACCACATGATTCTTAAATTTGAACCCTAGAGATTTTCAAATCCATTATTTTCATTTCTTGTTTATGCAAATGTCATAAAGCAGGGGCTACTTTTACAAACATCTATTTTATACAGATAAAACAAGGATATGTTAGCAGGTCAAATTCAAATCTATATTATCAGAGAATAATAAATATCTGTGGTAAAGAGAGGGAAGAAACGATGTTTGGAAGGTAGGAAAAGAAGTATCTCTGGGTGCGCATTATATACTAGGCACATGAGAAATTTTTTTTAAAGATTTCTTTATCTACTTCAGACAGAGAGAGAGAATCACTATCAGGAGGGGCAGAGGGAGAGAGAGAATCCCAAGCTGCCTCTGTTTTGATCATGGAGCTGGACAGCTGCTCAGTCTCACAGCATGAGATCACGACCTGGCTGAAACCAAGAGTCAGACACTTCACTGACTGTGCCACCCAGGCACCCCTAATATCGAGAATTGAAAAATAGGTAAGAATTTTACCTGATACTAATATTAACTGTGGTGAGATGCAAATACATTAAGGGATATAAGCAATATAGGTATCAGTCCACACTACAGTATGGAATAAGTGCAAAGAAAAGTGAGAAGGAAAGTGCCTCTAGATTCATGGACATTTTTACAGAAGAGCTAAGTTGTGTAAGATCCATACATAGGTGAGGATAAGGGCATTCTGAGGACAAAGAGGGAAGTATGAAGTCAGGTTAGGGTAAGGCAGAGCAAGACCAGAATGGCTCAGGGGTAGAGAATGGTGGGAAAGGAGCAAGGTGATGCAAAAAGGGGGAAAATATTTAGGGAACACATTATGAAATCCTTTATATGCCAAAAAAGATTGACTTTGACTATAGATAATTAGGAAAGTAGGAATCACTTGTTTTTTTAAGGAGATAACTCCAAAAGCAGTGAGCAGAATGAAGTAGACACAGTGGGGTTCAAGTCAAGGAGCACAGATGGGCACTTACTCATGAGTGCACAAGAGAGAGAACCCAAGACTGAATTACAATCATGATGGAGGGCAGGAAGGGAGAGGCTGTCCCGAAATGTCTCTTGGAATCGCTTTGATGAGACTGGACACAGGCTGACCCTGAGGCAGGATAATGCAGAAAGCAAACAGTCTAGAAAGACTCTGAGATTACTACCTGGAGAAGCTGGACACATGGGGACACCATTAACTAAGGTGAATTAAGCAAGAGTGAAAACCAGTTTCATTCTGGAAGTGGGGTGGGTAGTGAAGTTAGGATTGTCTCTCTGCTAGAATTAAGAAACCTATGATAGACAAGTTAGAAATAGCAGGGTGGCCAAGCCAGGAGATAGAATTTGGAATTCTCCAAACACAATTTGTGTAATCCAGATTGTACACGAGTAACCTGATTTACCTAGTGATAATTTTCTGGGGGAGGAGAGGAATGGAGGGAGAGAGAGACTGAGAGAGAGGAAGAGAATCGTAAACAGGCTCCACATCAGGCTCAGAGCCCAACCCAGGACTGGATCTCAGAATCCTGAGCTCATGATCTGAGTCGGAATCAAAGAGTAGGTTGCTTAACCAACGGATCCGGGCAACCTTGGGTGATAAAATTCTAATAGGTATATACAAACTTACATTCAACAGTTAATGTAACTGTTATTTTCTTTTATCTGCCAAAGTGGGTTTTCCTTTGATTTTTGTCCATTTAGTTAACATTTTTTTAGGTTAATATTTACAAAATCCTCCCCACCTGCCATGCTGGTGGACCCTGCCAGCACTGTGGCTGCAAAGTAGTTCTCCACATTGCAAGATCTCAGGCAGGATCCAGGCCTGCAAACGTTTGTACGCTGAGTCAGGGCCCAGTGTGACGTCACTACACGCTGGTTGCTTCCCATGCCACATCTTTTTCTCTTTTTTGGGAAATTTCCGTAACTACGAGCACCAACAAGGAAAATCTAGTTTAGTTTTTGAAACATCATGAAGGGCCTCCTAGGTCTAAAGCATCCTGCCTCACCCCAAGCAGGATGAAAACAGGAGAGAAGAGGGTACCTGCCTTTAGAGGAGTTCACAGTTTAGACTGTGAAAGATTTTCAAGTATCAAGCAAGCATAGATGGGCCATCAGGGTTTCAGGTTTCCAATTTTCAATGCAGGTATAATAAGGCTACTTTAAAAGCAGGGTTATTTAAATTGTTAATTGTGAATTGATTCAGGCATTCATTTACCTTGAGGTATTAGATAGGTTAATTAACTACCATGACTCATTTTTCAAATTATAACACGAAGACTAATTTCCCTTACCTTCTGCCTCTAAGATATTAATTAATCCATCCTAGCATTGCACCATCTCCACGTTTTATGGGCAGTCATACGTGTACTAGTTCAGCGTCTTGCTGGCTGACACGCCTTGGCTGGGATGGGATTCTTACCACAAGACAGGGGCAGAGATGGGTCCAAATTTCCCTGAAGTGCTATTCCACAGGACTAGCACTCTTGAATGAGGCAGACAGGTAACATGAATCATGCATATGCTAAGTGTAATAAATAATGAAAATATTTAGACACAGTGAGGTTTGAACTTGAACTTTATGAATAAATGTTGATTAGTATGCGGTGCAAGCAGTATACTCCGCTTTTGTTCTTACTCTTAAAAGGCAGTCATTACTAAATGATGCTTTGAAATTTTACAGCTGTTTGCTCAGCTCTCCGTCTCTACCTTCCTATCCCGAAGCAAAGAAATCACAGTCTCCACCTTGAAATAGCAACATGAAAGTCTTCACGCTGCTTTGCCAAGTCCATCCCCATGAATCCAGAAAGGAGATCAGGGGATCACAGATTGTTTTTTTTTTTTTTTCTTTCCTTTCACCTTTTCTGTGAAGGCCATCCCTGCATGTGCCACAGGACACAAAGTAAAGAACCAGGGTCCACGGGGATAGATGCAGGGAACCGGGGCTCTCGGATGGAACACCTGTTCACTGGTGAGGCTTCCATGGACATTGTCACTTCCAACAGATCCTCATGACCGTATGTCTCAGCTGAGAAGAGAGGGGTTGGAAGATGCCTCGCTAGGCACTGGCCATGGAGGCAGCAGGTTGGCCTCCCTGACCCCGGGGCTAACAGCAGGAGAGGCAAGGTGGACGAGGTGACAGCGTGGTGGGGAGTGGCTTTGCTGGTGGAGACAATGAGTGAAAAATGTGTGTAAATCAGGGCAAGGTAGTTCTCAAGCAAGGACAGCAGGCAACTATGCGCAGTCTTTAAAAGTTTGCTCTGGTGCGGTCCCCCCACCTTTCTCCAATCCTGTAAGATCTCATGGGGAGGGAGGAACCCCACTAGGTTCACTCTTGAATTCACTGAGCAGGTAGTGTTGGCGTGTCAATCTGTGCCAGTCGTGTGCTAACGTAATTACTCATGGAAATAGAGCGATAAGCGCAATTGTGCCTGGAAGACTACCCAAGGGAGCGAGGGAGACAGAAAAATAGATCGATGAGTGCCAGTCTAGGTCCCCTGACCATTGAGTGTTGCTCAAAGAACGGAAAGAGGACGCAAGAAAATCTCCTGGTGGAGGCACTTCCAACAAGTGGACAGGGCACTTGAACCGCACAAAGCACCTGCTTTGTAGCCCCCTCCCCTGCCCGGGGTGGCGGGGGGGAGCAGGTGAGCCCAAGTTCATAAATCATCAGCCTGCCTTTGGGTGCATTGAAACAGGCCAGTGCAAAACTGCGCCAGCCGTAGGTCCACCGCAGACCTAGGCCTTTACTCTCCAAAGGAACTTCTCCACGTCCCCGCTGTGGGCCCGGGTTCAAACCAGCAACACACGAGCAGATCTCCCTCCAGAGCTCAGCGTTAACCGGCTGAACCCTGCGGCCCAAGCCCAGGGTTGCCTTTGAATGTGATGCCTCTTGCTCTTCTACCTCTGTCTCCAACATCAGCCTCCCTTTTGTCCCCAGGGCCTACCACCCAAGCTTTAAGCGCACATCACTCATAAACTTTATTTTCCAAATGACGGCATCTTTGACAAATGTCGATAATCCATGAGAAACTGTTTCTAGCAATTGCTTTCACCTAAATAGGCGTTCTGAATACTCCAACTCTGTGTCCTTGGGCCCCTGGCACTGGCCTCTTGCCTGCCTCCTTCTGGTTTCCGACCTCCCCCTTCTACCCCCTGCTTCAGTTTCCGACCTCCTAATCTATGACTGCTTCTGCTTCTCTTTTCTTTATCAGGTTCAGAGAAGAAAACTTACTTGTGATCCATTCCCAAAACGTGAACTTCCTTTTAACCGAAACACAAGACTTCACCCCCCACCTGCTTAGCTGCTCATTCACCTCTACACTTGTTGAAATGTTGGTAGAAGGCAAAAAAATAAAGCAACACCTGCAATGAATTTGGACGAGTAAGGAAACATACTTTATAATTATGTCCAAGATCACATTGCTTTAGTTCAACATTTTACACATTTTACTCCTCACCTCTGGTCCTGCTAAACAACAATAAAAAAAAAAAAAAAAAAAAAACCCACAAACAATCAAAACTTGGCCCCTGACATTGAGTATGACACTCTGAAAGCACCAAAAAAAAAATCCTGAAAGCTAAGAAATTCAATTGTGTCCTTGCAGGGTGCTGCCTCTGCTTGCCAAAGAATGAGCATGACATGAACAAGTGTGAGCTTCAAGAAATGGGGTAAATAACCATTTTCTGCTTAATATTTCTGCCAACAGGAACTTCTTCTACTCCCTTCACATATTTGTGCATGAAACTTCACAGAAACAGATTTCAGCATTCTTAGTTCTCATAGATTCAAAGATCAATACCATTTCTGGTGCTTAAATATTGCTTACTCAATTTACTGGCCTCGACGTTTTTTGACATTCCATGGGAAAGCATAAACAATGAGGTAAGTTTTTAAAAATCAAATATCCTTAAAAATCTCATCAGTGGAGTTGATCTGTGCATGCTAGAGAATGTGCCCCCGGAATTCTCGACGTAGCACAAGCATCTCTGGGCTAAGAACTCATCTCACTCATTTCTCATGATTGTCACCTTCTGACAAAGACCTTGAGATCAAAAGTCTTCAGTGTGTGCAAGTGTAAAAGAGGACTTGCAGAACTTAAAAGCCCTTCTCACCCTGCGTTCAGAAAAATCTAGGCTTTGCCGCTGCTGCCATCCACAGAGACTCAGGCATCCACCTCTTCCATCAGCGTGCCATCCATATGCTCTGAAAGAAGCTCCCGGGGACTCACTGAGAGCCTATGGGGTACCTGACAGTCGTGGGTTTTTTAGGGCCGCTCTGTGGCTCCCTATACCTGTGCCATAGCCTTTTCATTTATCCCTATGGGTCTCTGACCCCTCCAACCCTGACCCCAAACCATCACTAATGACACCTGTGTCTCTCCGTTGGTCCACCATCAAAAGGCAAAGCAGTTCATACAAATGATTACAGCTTTAATTAATCTCTTTTCTTCATATAATTTATTTTTTTTTCTTTTTCAAACTCTAGAACTTTTAATACAGGCCAAGTTCTAACGATGTTTATCTCCTGAACTACTTTTTGTTAACCTTGTGTGAGTTGCCAAGTGCAATGGAAAACTTAGGAAAAAGGCTCGCTGAAAAGTCACCACGTACTTCCCTATAGTTAACACAACGGGCAACAACATGGCAACCGATTCAGTAGCAGGGAAGTGGGTCAGCTGCACGCTGACCAGCCCTGGCGGAGCTCCACTCCTCGGTGGCCGGTAGCACCTAGAGTCCACAGGACTTCTAGTAAGGAAGGAAGAGATCAGACACTTCTGAACACCTTGTAGACACCGACTACTCTCTGTGCTTTTCCTAATCAGTTATCATTTATTCCTCATAACAACCTTGAGAAGAAGAAATTAATAGCTGCAATAGGGTCATTGAATTTCAGAAAGCAACTTCCTCAAAGTAACCATAGCTCCAAACTCAAAGCTTTTTCTGCAATGCTTAAAGTGTCACTAAGAGAAGAGCAGAAATGTAGGGTAGGAATAAACCCAAAAAACTATGTAGTCCAGGGCTAGCAAATGAGCACCAAGAAGAGAGAACAGGACCACCAGCCCCACCAGCCATACTCCCCTCTCCTTTGTGTTCAGAGATACCTGAGTAGTAGATGTTAACACTGTAGTTTGGAAACCTTTGACCAGTTGAACCAAGTTAAGAGAGGCGATGTTAATTTGCCATCCTAGGGCTAAGTAGAACATTAATCCACAAGGATGTTGGGACTGAGAGTCAAAGAAATTAATAAGCATACCTGAGTCTGCTTCCCCAGGTAAGAATACCCCACACCACTACACTGAGGAAAGATGGAAAAGGCAAATCCCTGCATATTGTGATTCTAGGGATTATGATAATATCTCCCCAACCAAACTATATCATGTGTGACCTATCACTTGTGCTAGGATCTATACTCGAGAAATACTCCTGAGGCTTAGAAATTAATAACTTATTAAAATATGTACATTGGAAAAGATGAAGACATTGAACTCTGGGTTGTTTTCAAGATTCTTTCCCGACACTGCATTTTGACTGATTGGAACAGAAAAGATAAAAAGGGAGGAGACAAACCATCTCCATCTTTGCAGATCCAAATCTTCGTCAACCATCAAGGCCCAGTGAAAAGGAGCCACCCATCTCCAAGGCTTGGGATGCATTTGGGAAGGGTGATCTTAGCATGCACATTGTGCTCAGCTGTATGCATGCAAAATGTTTCTTTTTGTTAATATGTCCATTAGAGAAAAATGAGCCCATGTAGTGTTTGTGCAATCCTTGACATTGTTTTACAAATTCTGTTTTTTCTAGCAAATATGAATTATGCTCTACTGTATATGGTGCTTAAAAAAAGAAAGAGAGAGAGAAAGAAGAAAAGACATTAATTGTAGCCACCTGGTAATTTCAATCAGTCCTCTAAGGTTGTATTTCCTACAAAAGTAGCATTCTTGGACTCCATGTTTATGTTTACTAAATGTCCCCAAGCATCAGTGGATAGGCCTTTGATTGAATCACTTATCACAGAAAAGATCAATGGGAAGGACTCAGGCCATCCCCAAAGGAAATTAACAGATCTGAATATGGATGCTAAAGCTTTCACCCACTCCTTTTATTTTGGATTCTTATGTACTCAGCAGAATGCCATCTTTTTTGCTCATAATCGCTTCAATCAGCACTCTTTGCTGCTCCAAGGTCAGGACTGCCTGCTGAGACCTCCTTGCAATTCGATAAGCAGCCATAAGGGCGGTGCACAAAATTAAATGCACACAGATTGCTTTTTCTGTATCTCCATATAATAGGCATCCCTTCTAAACAACTCACACACACATAAAGTCTTTCTGAGGACCAAAAAGAAATAGTGTACATTTGTTTGGGGCCTGGACTCTAAAAGACTCAATAATAACAATACTAACAGATATTATTAGAAACATTAATATTGCAATTGTAAATATTGCTATTATTGACAAATTATCTCACTGATATTCTAATCAACTTCTCAGGCAAATCCGTTGAAAAATAAAAGTTTTTTGATACTATGATTTTTCAAACTAGCCTTTAGAACTTTAGAAAAGATATGCTAGTATTGCATTTACTTAATAGTATACACAGCTTATTGGTTTTATTTAGCTTTGCATTTCCCAAATCAACTTGGGAAGCCATAGAGCTTAATTAGTAGAATCAGACCTAAGGCATTTAAAAACAAAATACATATAATACCTAGGATTTTCCATGCATATTTAAGATATAAGTGTGATGAGATATTGGAAATTCTTACAATTATAGATAGGAATGATTCTGTCACAAACAGCACTATTAACATATTAAATTTGTTACTAATAATAATCATTCCTTCTGGGAAGGAAATGTAACAAATTATTACACAGACCTTGTTTGGCTACAGATTTTGGTAATCATTCTTGTCATCATTACATTTGATAAAGACTAAATAAAAGTCTTCAGAATTAAGTAAACACTGATTAATGTGCTAGTCGTTTCCTTGATGGAGACATTACATAGCCGAAATATTGCACATCTGTATACACACACAAGATGTATTATTATGTCTCTTATATTTTATATTCCTTTTGCTTTCACAGAGAATTTGAATCAACCAATAAAATACACGTGCAACCTGCAAAATAAGTTGGAAGGATGGATAATTTTAAGCTAAAATTCCCATCAACTACATAGTTGGGCCATTGATCAATTTTGGCTGCCAGTTATATCCTGGATTTGGAAAATCAACCAATATTTATTGGGCTTCTACTATATACCAAGCACTATTTTAGGAGCTTGCAGTTCAAAGCTGAAAAAAGGATGGCCCCTGCTTGATGTTCAAGCTGGAGAGACAGGTAAGTAGAAGACTGCAGCACGGTGTTTGAAATGCTAGGATAAGATCATGTCACGTGCTGAAGCTCAGAGGAGAAATACACATGCTTGTGCCATGGGGGCAGCTCAGAACTTGAATTGAAATTGTGCTCCAATGAGGGATTTAGCCATAGAAAATTGATATTTACATCACATATTTAAAGCATATTTGTAGCTGAGTTTTTCCCACTACACGATGGGAATTTTATCAATCATCTTGATCAATCAAAGTGGCAAGGTTCCAGCTAACATACGCACTTGGCCTCATTTGCGTACGTGCACAAATTGATAGAGAATCTGTTATAAATTTTCTCAGCCAGAAAGAACATTATATTCCACACTGTCCTCCTCATTTCTGTTCTTCCAGGAGGAATTTTGCCAGTGTCAAATGGTTGCCAGAGTTGAAACTCACACGTGGCCACTAAGTAACATTCTTCTGTGCCTTAGCCTACAGACAGTCTTGTAGAAAAACTAGCACATATGCTGAAGTTCCAGCTCATTTTCAGAGTCTTTTCTTTGATCTGTGCAAGAAATAGAGTCCTTACTTTCAAATGTGGGAAGATGTAAAAGAAGACCTTTAATTTTTCATTTCTTTATGCCTTCCTTACTGTCTTACTGTTGACAGCCACCAAGGAGCGTGTGGGTCCAGATATGGGTAATCTTGTCTGTGGGCTGATGCAGTTGGCTTCCTAATCCATCTCTAAATCAGCCAGTGCCCTTCTGCCAGACTTATCTTTGAGGTTTTGACAGGACTGGCACTCTGGTTTGGTTCACTAAGCCTGTGACCAGCCTCCTGACGCCAATTCCCAAATCGGGGCTTGCCATTTTGTTCCAGCTGCTGGCTCTCACAAGACTCTGCTGTAAATCGTGGTGCTTTTCTCCTTTGGTGGATTACACTTGCTACTCTTAGAAATTGTAATAGCTCAGTATGAAAAAATGGACTTTTGACCCTAGCACTTTCAATTCTTCCTTTCCTGGACTTGGTCCCTTTTTGGAGTAATTACCTTCTGCTTTTAAACCCTACTTTCCAAGTCAAGGGTATCTTATTTTTCAATTTATTTGAAGAGTAAATGAGAGAGTAAATGCATTCACAAATTATATCTGATATATAGATACATGTATATCATACATATATATCAGCTCTGTCTGTAAATACATTTAAAATAGATCAACACATAACACAATAATACTAAAATTTACTAGAAACCAGCTTCTAACTATTTGTTGAGAGAAAGTTACACAGTGATTATTTTTCAAGATCCATGTTAATTATATTTATAATGATTTGTCCAAAGAAAGAGCATTTGTTTAAAAAAGCATTTTTGTCTTGGTGATTGGCTAAACTAGCCAACATAGGACATAGTTCCATGCTTGTAGCTTGTAGACCAAGCCTTAGTTCAACCACAGAGGTTATAGTTACTAGTTTATTTCTGAATGCTACGCTCTCCCGTATCTCTCTTTTTGTATGCAAATGAAAGGACCCTGACTACATAAAATTAATTAATGCTTAAACTAATAATGGGTTTGAGCATGAACCATTTCTTTAGCACTCTTAGAATCTCAAAGAGGATTCTAAGGAATTAATTGGCATAAGCAATTTTTATGACAACAGATCTGGAATACTTAATTCTAAAGAATAACTCTAACATCACATTTTAAGCAGTAGAATTTTTAAGATCTTTTTTATAAGTAAACTTTCCATTTTAGAACAGTTTTAGATTTATAGAAAAACGTTGACAGTAGTTAACAGAAATCTTTCCACATACCTTGTACCCAGTTCTCCTGTTATTCATATCTTCAATTAGTATTGTAAATTTGTCATGGTAAACAGACCTATATTGACACTTTTATAACTGGTGCCCGTACTTTATTCAGGTTTTCCTTTATACCTAATATCCTTTTTCTCTGTTCCTGGGCCCTATGTAGGTAACAATATTACATTTAGCATTGTGTCTTTTTAGGAGGTCTCTTGGCTGTGACAGTTTTCAGAATTGTCTTGTTTTTTCATGACCTTGACAGTTTGAGCAGTACTGGTCTTCATAGAATGCTCCTCTTTGGGGTTTTTCTTTAACAGCTTTGCTGACATATACATTACACGCAGATTAGTATGGCCATCACCACAATTTTAAATTATTTTCATCAACTCCAACAGAAACCTTATACCCTTTAGCTATCTGTCCTCTATCCCCTCATTGAGAATGCACTCCACCCCTACATTCCACATTAAACAATCACTAATCTAGTTTCTGACTCATAGATTTCCCTGTTTTGGACATTTTAGAAGAATGGACTCACATATAGAGCACCCAGGTGGATCCACCATGGCTCTGACTCTTGATTTCGGCTCAGGTCATGATCTCAGGGTTGCGGGATTGAACTCCACCCTGGGCTCTGCACTGAGCATGGAGTCTGTTTGGGGTTCTCTCTTTCTCTTCCTCCCTGCCCACCTCTCTTAAAAAAAAAAAAGAAGAAGAAGAAGAAGAAAAAAAGAATGGAGTCATATACTCTATGGTCTTATTTGGTGACTGGCTATTTTGGTTAGCATAGTATTTTCAAACATTCAGCTATGTTGTAACATGTAGCAGTACTTAATTTCTTTTTTTTGTAAAAACAATGAAAGGATCCCAGGATCTTGGGCTTCAGGGAACTGTGAGTGTCTGGTCTAACTCCCACACCCAGGAGGCTACAGAGTGTGACCAGGGTAGCCCAGCCAGTCCCCAGGGGAGCAAGAACAAGGCTCAGGCTTCTCTGATCAAGCCTCAAAGGAAGGTATTCCATGTTAAAGCTGAGTAATACTCTCTGATGTGGATACGCCATACTCGTTTGTCCCCTCATCCACTGATGGCCTATTGTGTCATTTGTACTTTCAGGCTATTATGAATAATGGTTCTTTAAACATCTGTTATACAAGTTTGTATGTGGATATTTACTTTCACTTCTCTTGGCGACATACATAGAAGTGGCATTGCCGGGTCTATGGCAATGTCATGTTTACTCATCTGAACATCCACCCTCATGAGTCCAAACACTGGGCTCTGCATCTTCAGATGGCAGACTTATCTCATTCATCTAAGAAAACACTAATTCCAAATCCTCCCTTCTGCTCCTCTTCTGAATGGAGATCTCCACCCCCCCAACCCCCACCCCCAGTGAATGGCACCAGAAATCATCTATATGACTAAGCAGAAATGGTGTTAAGACTAAGAAAGAGTTTTATCAAGATTAACAAACTTCGAAATCCGCCTCCCCCTTTTAAAATGTGCAATTAAATGCTTTCTAGCATACTTACAGAGAGGACAATCATCCTCATAATCCTGATTCAGAACATTTTCATTATCCCAAAAAGAAACCTTGTTCCCATCTGCTCTCACTCCCCATTTTCCCTCTACCCTTCTCCCATGCTAGGTGACCACTGATTTACTCTTGCCCTGGACATTTGTCACTGAGACCGAATCAGTATGCCTCTTCAATAGGTCTTAAATCTACTTCTTTGGCTCAGATTTTCTTTTGTTACTACTTATGTTATGACAAGTTTCTCCTAACTGGTCACAGTATAAATTTATTTTTATATCACTCTCTTATCAACCTGTTGCTGCCAAAATATTTATTCGAATAGCAAATATATTCATGTCACCCACGTACTCAAAATATCTGAAATATTCATCATCGCCTTCAGGATAAACACAAATACCCTATAATACAGAAAGTCCTTCATGGTCAGGCCCCTGCAGATCTCCCCCGTCTCATTAGTCCCCACATTCCTTATGATATCAAACTGCAACCACCTTTCATCCTTTGCAATATCCTCAACACAGCATGCTCTCTCCTTTCTAAAAACCTTCACACTCCTGTTTGTCTCACTAAAGAAAACTTTTGAACTTACACGGTGATACTTACCCTTCAAGCCTTAGCTCTGGCATTAACAGTTTCTTGAACTTGAATCACCATTACTAGTTATATCCTATGTTCCCAAAAATTAATTTTCCTGCCATTATTACAACATGTACTCCGGATATTTATTTATCTATGTCTTCTTCTGAAAGCTCCTCGATGGCAGGATCTTATCTAACTTGCCAGGACTAGAAAGATTTCTTACACTTAATCACCCATTTAATAAATTGATCAAATATATGAATAGAAGCAAAAATAGATTCCTCCCCAACATTTTCCCTAGATTGTTTTAATACTTTTTTAGACCATAATATTGCATTGCAACTCTACATTGAGAATGACACAATCAAATATATAGTATGTGTATAATTGTGAATTTACATATGTATTAAAGCTAAATGTGAAGTCTGACATTTCAGGCTTTGTGGACTCAGTGGTTAATCTTGAAAGCAGCTTGATTCTGTTAGTACACTGTAAACATCCAGAAGCTTGTGAAGGAAAGAATCGGAGATCAAGAAGCTGCACACAGAGAATTAGACAATCCTTTAGATATGCCTTCACAATAAGTACAGGATTTGGCGTCTGGAGAGGAGAATGTAGAAAATGGCACCAGTGAATGTTACAAAGGAAAATGGAAACACTATTTTGCATTGTCAAGTGACATTTTATGAATAGAGGTAATGGAGAATTAAAATTTGTCTAAATTATATATTCATTCAAAATTTATGGCATTCTCAACCACATTCATCCTTCCATTTCTAATGTTTTAGTTTAATGAATTGGAGAATTAGCTTCAACACACATACTTCCCCAAATTCATAGGGAGTGACATCTATTTTGCATAAGTTTTCTCAATACTAACTTTTTTTAAGACACAACAATTCCAAGAAATTGCTTAGCTTGTTTTAAATATGACATAAGTTAAAGAAGATTGGAAGATATGAATTTTGAATAAAATGTCAAAAATATAAAGATTCAAAGGATTTTTCCCCAAAATGTATTAAGGTACTATTGGATTCATAGTACATGCAGGTTGACTTTTCTACTGGGGGGCAGGGGTGTGGAAACAGAGAAAGAATGATAGAGACAGAGAGAGAAACAACTTTCAGAGGGGGAAGATAGAAATTAAACACAGAAATAAAATAAGTATGGAGGACATCATGTATTAAATAGTACCTAGAGGGGAAAAATGAAGTAGAACAATGGAGACACTGAAGAGACAAGATTGTGTTTTAAAACAGGAAATGCCGGGAAATCTCTTGGCTAAGGTAGCTTCAGATCCATTGGACCTGAAGTGAGGGCTGAGTGGGGAGGGTGTCAGAATGAAGCAGCAGCAGGAATGTGCAGGTGCTGAGGGGAGGCATGGCCTGATAAGTTCCCAGGAGCGGGGGGCGGGGGGGTCCCAAATGACTTCAACACAGTCAGTGAGGTAGACAAGGATGTGGTCACAGAGGCACTCACTCTAGATTACTAGGACTTCGGTGACCATCGTCAGGAATGAAGTATTACATTAAATGAGATAGAAAAGTACTGAAGGCCTTTGTGTGGAGGACTAACTTGATCTGACTAGTTCTAGTTTTTCCAAAAAACATCACTGTAGCCAACGACAAACTATATTTCAGATAAGGCAGTTATCTTAGTTTTGTGGGGGCTTCCATAACAAAATAACAGAGACTAGATGGTTTATAAACAAAAGAAATTATTTCTCACAGTTCTGGAGGCTGGGAATTGAAAAATCAAGTATAGATTTGGTGCCTGGTGAGGACTTTCTTGGTTCATAAACAGCCATCTTCTCGCCGTGTCCTCACGTACTGGAAGGGCTGAGAGAGATCCTGGGAGTCTCTTTTCCAAGGATGCTAATCGCTCATGACCTAATCGCCTCCCAAAGACCTCACCTCCTCACACCATGACCTTGGAGATTAGGATTACAACATATGAATTTTAGGAAGACACAAACATTCAGAACATACCATGGGACGTGTGGCAAAATCAAAGATAAGAGGACAGGTTAGAAGGCTGTGGCGGTAACCAGTGGAAAATAATTGTGGTTTGGACCAGAATTATAGACAAGTGGTTAGACTGTGGATATATTTTTATGTGAGAACCAATAAGATGAGATTAAGTTTAGAGGTGCAGTTTTAGAGAAAAGTAGAAATCAAAAATGACTCCAAGTTTCCTGAATTAAGACCTAGAATTGCCATTTTACTGAAGGGATGAACACCATGGGGAAAAAGGGTTCAGGGAAGATGTCTGGATGGAAATATCATCATGGCAGGCAACAATGTAGAGAAGGTGCTCGAAGTCATAAGACCTGGTAGGGTAGATGGATAGAGAAAAGCTCAAAGTGGAAGGTGCCCCAAGTCTGTTCCTAGAGACTTAGGATGCTCAGGAGTCAGGAAAATGAAAAGAATGAGGAAGTACAGGTGAGGGAGACAGGTGACAGAGTGGTTGAGGGAAACCCAGGGAGACAAGGGCCTCAGAATCAAGTCAGAACATGGAAGGAGTGAACTGCCGTACAGTTCTCAGAGATCAAGTGCAAAGGAGAGGGAACATGACCTTTGGCTTTGAGGATGTGAAAATCACTGGTGATCTCTGGTGGCCATCATGTAGATTAGTCTCTGTTGGGGGGACACCTGGGGTGGCTCTGTCGGTTGAGCGTCTAGCTCCTGGTTTCAGCTCAGGTCATGATGTCTGGGTCTTGAGATCAAGGCCCATTTTGGGTTCCATATTCAGTGGACAGTTTGCTTGAAATTTGCTCCCATCTACCCCACCCTCTCATTTTCACACACACACTCTCTCTCTCTCAAATAAATAAGTCTTAAAAAACAAACAAACAAAACCATGGGTGAGGATCATGAACCATAGCATCATAAGCTCTCAGGTTTATGTACATAATTAGCTATATGAATTGAGAAAGTCCTCATTTTCCCTTCGCCCTAGGTTTTTAATCTCCAAAATGGGGAGAAGAGTGATTCAAAGGTGCTTTGAGAAAAACCTGAGAAAAATATGAATAATAAAAACAGTTCATGGTATATGACAAGTTCTCTATAAATGGTGGCTATTATCAGGTTGCCCCCAGAAAATCACGAGTCCTTGCCCAACAGTGATATAAGCACAAGCTTTAAATAATCAGTTTTTATCCTCCCTCTCCATGAGAATCAGTGGACTAGAACACGCATCCAAAATCTGTAGCATCAGTACTTGAAATCATATGCATTGTCTAGTAACATTCAACTCACTGCTAAGTATTCTAGTAAAAAGGGAAACTTGCTTGTATTTTTACCTCAAAGTCTCCTTCTTGTAAAGTTTTGCAATAATTTTTCAGAGCCATTTCATGTTCTTGCATAAACAACACTCCCCTTTACATCTCCAGCTAGAGGTTTTAGCAGAATGTCCAGTTTGGATCCCAATGCATGCCTTTCTCAAATTACGTTACCAATATAAATGCCTTACTTTGTTTTAAATTAAAAATTAATGTTTATATTATTTCATATATTTCCTTTCTTTGGAGTAATTTTGAATAGAATATGAAAATCCTTTGGGATAAAATAAGAAATGGAATCCAAAGAGAAATCTTTCCCGATTCAAGATTGCCTTTCCAAAATCATGTAAAGTAAAATGTTTATTTTCTTCATAAACAGATCCTATAATACATGTCAAGGCATTATTCTAAGGTGATTCATATTTGATCCTACATATCTGTATTTAGCAATACTATTATGCTTTATATTAATCGCGTTTTTATTTCTTCAGCAGGTGGCTCTTGTGTTTCCATGTTAGATAATAGAATGATCTAACTACAGAATTTAATCTACACAATTATAAATTAAAAATATGTCTGACTTATTTCTTTCATTGATCGCTTGTTTGGATTTTCTTTCAACATCTCAAAGGATAGCAACATTTCACATAAAATGGGCTGACTTCCAAGTTGTTATTAAGGTATCTGAAATAACATATCTACCATTTTGAGGGATACACACACAATTTGACTAACTATGCCAAATTCAGACTATATTTAGGATGTAAATTAAAAACAAACAGTTACTTAAAAATTTACTCGTCTTTCAACTGTTAAAGAAGTATTCCTTTCTTACTACACTATCCATATGTGCCTGGAACTCTCCAGTTTAATGTAAAGAAAAGATTTTTCAGAAAACCTAAGACACAGTTTAATCTATATTTGGTTTGTGTATATGAATTTTTTTATGGTCAGAGATATAATCATGATTATGTTCTGCTAAAGTTAAAAATAACCTTTATTTTATATTGTCAATACAGTTATCCACTTTATTAATTTTAAAATCTTATTCAGTGGACACCTACAAGCAGATATTAAGGATTATAATAACTCAGGTTAAGTAAAAGTCTCTGTATGATAAGAGAAATTTTCTTGTGATTTTTAAAAATTGAATGAATAATTCCCATATGAATAACGAAGATTTCATTATTTTCATACGTTGGCAAAAACAATGTTCACATTCGCTGTGATGTTTCAGTTCACATAACATTTAAAGGAGCTGGCCTACTATTCTTTTTTTTTTTAAGATTTTATTTATTTATTCATGAGAGACACAGAGAGAGAGGCAGAGACACAGGCAGAGGGAGAAGCAGGCTCCATGCAGGGAGCCCAATCTGGGACTCAATCCTGGCTGGGAGTCTGGGATCATGCCCTGGGCTGAAGGCAGCGCTAAACCGCTGAGCCACCCCAGCTGCCCTGGCCTACTATTCTTGAAGTATCAGACTCCACCCCTCTCCACACAGACATGCACACACACATACACATGACATGCAAATGCACACATGCGTGCATTCTCACATTTGGTACAACTGTCATAGAACAATGATGTTCTGCAAAGCGTATTTTAGTATGCCATATATATATATATATATACATAATTATACACGTTATAAATACATGTGTATTATAAAGCTACATGTATGATTTTTTTAACATAGGCCAAAGTAAAAATTTACTTAGTCCTTGTTTTATTTCAATAACACGAACCTAAATGATCCTCACGCAAAAATGAACCACTATTTGGAAAATTAAAATATTCATATTTGCACAAATCTAGTCTACTGTTCTTAAGAAAATAATATGTAGTGTCTCTGAATAAAAAGAAAATCTCATTAAGAATCTTGTAGAGTACTTCAGTGGAACTAGCAACTTACACCAAAATCAGTCACTTCATTTTCTCTAGGTCCATAATGTCTGAAGCAAACTGATGACTTTGAGTAATAAATACAGAACTTCACATTTTTTTTCCTACTGAACAATCGCGGAATGAGGCATTAGCAGACCATTCGGAAAATAGTATTTCTTATCCTTCACCGTCATAAAACAACAACACCCACTGCCAGAGATGGTTTTATAGTTTCGACATTCACATACGTCTTCCTACAATTAACTCCAATTGTGTCCTTCTTTCTGCAACAGAAGATAGGGGTCATCCCTTCCACCTTGGTTGCTCTGATGCAAAGTCTGTGCAGACTCCCTCCACTGGAAAGAGAAGAGCTCTACCCTAACCAAAGTTAGACCCTTCACCTATAAGATCACCCAGGTCTTCAAAGGGCTGGGTTGAACAACTACTCATTTTTATGTCTTCCAGTGCATTTTTCCCATATAATTTATATAAACTCAATAATGAGACTGAAAGAAACATCATTAGGAAGAGCTTTAATCTTCCCATGTAGATAATTTGAAAATTCTTTCAAAAAATTGTTTCTGTCAGTTTATATTTACACAAGAAATCCTCAAGATGCAACATAACTGCAAAGCTAAATGAAAAAGACTGGCATTATGTCATATTAAGTCCCTTGGGTTTTGACACCTTAATGGTTCTCTGCCTACACGAGCCATAAATAACAGCAACACAGGTCCACCACTAATTCAAAGTGACTAGAAGTATGTCATATGAAACTGCAAAGTTTATGACATGGGTTTAAGAGGTAGATGGCCACCATTTCACTTCAAATGAAAAGTTTTCCACAAAAATGCAATTTGTCGGGCTTTCAGGAAATTCCAATTAAATCTCTTTGCTTTCTTAGCTCATATTCCCTACTGCAAATATTGCATATATCTGCTGAGCTATTAAATTCTCTCAGGATTTGCTCCCAAACTGATAGAAACCAAAACTGATAGACTGCTGTCTTTGAAGAGTACCTCCTGCGGGTGTCACTTTCCTGATGATTTCGCGAAGGTAATGCTGATAGAAAAGTTGTATTATTTTTCTTTCCTTTTTTTAAAAAAGACCATCTGTTTGCACATCAGTTTGACACTAGATACTCTTAATCCCTAAAAGATGAGTCGTATTCATTTGTTTTTACAATTAAGTAAAGAAAGACCCAAAGAAGCTAAACTATTTGCCCAATGACACACACCTTATCAGTGGCTGAGTCAGAATTTAAAAATGAAGGTCTGCCTCCCACCAGCTCCCATGCTTTTTCCCTAACCAGATTTACAAAGAAATACTTATGCATAAGATAAGAGCTTAACAGAAAATATGATTTTCAAAGCCAATCTTCCAAACTGATTTGTTTAGTTACTACAGATAAGACAATGGATGAAAGCAGAAGCTATGTACTCCAACAATACAGAATCCTGACTCTTTTGGGATCTCATTATTGTCACCTTATCATCAGTAGAGAACACTTACGTTTTGTGACCTTCTTATTCCTTAATGAGGAATGTGCTGCATGTGGATTTCAGGTTTTGGGTTGATTATTAATAATTCTCCAAAAACTTCAGTTATCATTTTTTTTTTTTTTTGAAAACAAACTGTCCAAAAAACAATGTTTTGCTTGGAATCTAAGAAAATGAAATGAGCTCCCTGTAATGACAAGTGCACACATACCTTTTATTTTTATAGTTTATTTAACCCTTGTTGTAAATGAAAACTATTAGTGCATCATTCTAATCATTTGTCAAAGGTGGAAACGTTTTTTTTAAAGGTGAAAACTTTTGAGGTTGTCAAGTACTATGCACATTGATGGACACTCCCTACCTCTCCACTTGCTTCTGCAAAATGAATTGCTCTGCTGTTTATGCCTTGTCATTGGAGAGCATTTGATTAACATTGTCCCTCTTTACACAGATGACCAGCACTTGATTATATGAAAGGTATTACTAAATGAAGAACCTAAATATATCCTATGTAAATGAAGACATCCCAGTGAAGTACAGTTATTTATAGGGAGCAATTATCTGAGGCCAACACACTTTTGATCCAAGCCAAACTCTGATTTAAATTTCTTAACTTTTGCATAAGCAAATTGCAAGTGATAGTCCCATAGCAGCCATAATTTGGCTTTTTTCATAGATGCTGTATTTTATACCACCTTGCACTTAACTTCATTACTTTGATATGCATGCTTGGATACAGAAGGATGGGCTGAGGGGAATTACATGTTGTAATGCTCGATTTATGTGTAAGGGAATTCTCAAAGATAATGCCATACTGTAGAATGATCAATGTACTTTATTTCTGAGTTGCTTAAAGAGGACTGCATTATTGATCACTATCAAAGATGCATTGATTGCAATGAGCATGATAAGATTTAAATGGCATATTCTAGTATTTAATGTCATTATAATATTGCAGATCAAATGTTATTATAGACATCAAGTGGAATTCTTTAGCTAAGACCTCACTACTGATATATATATAATATATATACACTATAATACTATACAATAATACTATATATAGTAAATATATACTCTATATACTATACAAGCTATAGTAATGGCTCTGGAGTTGGAAAACGGGTTACACAAGCTCCTGCAAGACCTGCAGAACTTGGCTTCTTAGAAGAATGAAACTTATCTCTTAGAATTCCTGAAAAGTTTCATGAGTAAACAGAAGAGGAACATAAAATATCTGGAAATATATTTTAGAGGTATATATATATATTTTACATATATATGCTGTACATATAAAATATATATATAATATATACAGCATATATATATGGTTATACAAAAGTCTTAGATATTTTTAAGAATTCTGTATATCATCTCAATTCAGTTACAAAAACTGCTAAGTCTGTAAACAGTTTTGACAAATCACAGATTTCCCATGACTTCCACTGTGTGTCTCCATCCCGGGGAAGACAGCAATAAACAGGATCTTCTTACAAAGAACTACAATAGTTTACCCATCTATGAAATAGGAGAAGGATGGGTTAATGTGAGAATTAATTAAATTAACATATGACAATTGTTGAGGAAAATGTGTGTTCCTACTGTTTACATGTCATTTGTATTAATATTAGTGTTAGTGTTGACGTATTGTTCTTACTATTACTAAAAAGTCTGCTGTTTTCATTAGCCTAAATTGAAGAATAAGTGTCCAACAATCTACTTACTTTCAAGGTTAATTGATAATTTGTATCTAAATAATAAAAATACAATTAAAAGTAGAGTCTGTTGGTTGAAAGTATTGGATGCGGTATCAGTCAGAATTAGATTTGAAACCAGGGATCATCAAATATTAGCTTTATGAAACTTCATTAAGTTGTAAAAAGCGTTGTTTACAAGATCAATCTGTGTATCAGTTAGCCTCCCTGAAAAATAGGGATTGAAGATACTACCAATGTTGGACAATTTTTGAGAGGGTTAAATGAGATATTATTTGCAAATTTTGACACGAAGCAGTCACTTATATATGCATAACCATAGGCATATCTGTACACCTGTATACATGTACCTGTATAAATACAGATGATCAATCACAGATACTAATTTATTATTATATTTTATTATGCTACCATGTATCATTTCTAAATGCTAAAATCTGCTTCCAGTTGAATTTTAAAGAGAAACTATCATAATTATGTATTGTTCTTAATAAAAATAAAAGCATAAGTATTACCAAATTTGTAACTCAGCATAAATATATCTAATAAAATGTAAAACTAATAATTTGATAGACTATCATTTTAGAATATTTTTCATAGAAGTGTGTGTGTGTGTGTGTGTCCATATACATTAACTTCATTGTGCTTCTCTAGTTTGATGGGAACAAAAAAAGGAACAAATTCTCTAGGACTATAGAGAGCTTTCTCTTCTGTCAATTGTCCCATAGGTTTTAACCTCCCTATAACATAACAGGTATTTGACTACCTTTTGTTTACCAAATAGAGTATTTGATAATCACAAAATTTTAAATGAAAGCATATATCTGTGACCAGATTATGTAATACAAAGCATAATAAACCCAGGATAGCTGAATATAGTGTATTTATTAACCTTATCTGATTTCAGGAGCCTTATGAAAAGTTCCAATTTTATGTTGAATGTTGTGGTTTAGTCCATGATCACTAAAAGGCAAAACAACACCAACATAACATTCAGAATTTCTTCTTATCATTTCTTTATGCTTATATGGATATTTAAGAAAATTAAGTTTTTCCTTTCTTTTTTCTTTTTTTTTTAATTTTTACCATTTTCTCTTTTTTTTCTTTTTTTCTTTCTTACCATTAAGGTCTCCTACATTCTGTGGAATACAGCAAAAGCAAAACCAAAATTGTCTACTTGTGCATCTGCTTATTTTTTTGTGTATTATTAAATATAACTAGTCTACCTTCTTATATACTCTGGTTTTATCAATGAAATGAGTTTTAGGAATTGGATTTAGGAATTCTAAAGAACAAAGATGGTTTAGTATATTACAGTTTTAATCTCAGGTAGTCTTAGAGTTGATTAACTTGCTATAGAAAAATTGGAAAAAATGTATAGTATGTTTCAATTTTTAATGGCACCTATAAAGTGCTTCTCCTCCTCCTCTTTAAGAATTTTTGTACACAAAAAATAATCACTATTTCAGTTTCCATATTTGTTTATTTTTAGTTATTTTAATTATCCATGCTTACTGCAAAAGCATTTAAACTTTACAGAATTTTATAAAAACTGAAAATTGCCATGCTCTTTTTTAACCCCACAATCCAAAAGTGAAACCTTTCTTTTTAAAAGGTTTTATTTATTTATCTGACAGAGAGAGCACACAAGCAGGGGGAGCAGCAGGGGTAGAAGGAGAAGAAGGATCCTCTCTGAGCAGGCAACCTGATGTGAGACTGGATCCCAAGACCCTGAGATCATGACCTGAGCCGAAGGCAGATGCCTAACCGACTGAGTCACCCAGGTGCTCCTAGAGAGTGAAAACTTCTTAACCCCCAAACCCAAGAGTAGGTATCCGTCCAGAATTTTAGTTGTATATGCAGAAAATAGAAGGTCAAGATGCATATATCACTTTACAAAACAAGGCCATGACCACATTTCTATGCACTGTTACTTGTTTTGTTTCATTTAACAATACGGCCTAGAAATGATTTAACAGAGATAGACCACGATCTTCTCAAAGGATGCACAGTAGTATTCCATCATTTGGATGCACCAAAATGTCGATAGCCAGCCTTTATATCGGTGGACAATTAGGATGCTTCCAGAGTCTCACTGTCACATGTAACTCAGCCCAGTCCATCCACGTGTGTACATCCTGTGTGTGTCCTACCTAGGCTTCTCCTGAAAAGCGAACCAAGGTCTATGCTGATGCTTTATTAGGAGGAAAACCCCAGTTGATCAAGAGTGAGGAAAGAGAGAAATAGGATACAGAACACAGGAAGCCCAGGCAAGCAGCTCTGTGACAAAGCCATTGCTTCAAGCCAGCATTAACTAGATGAGACCTGCAGACGGGCTAACAGAGCCATCAGCATCGGGACATCCCGTGTGGGGAAGGAGAGTCAGTTGGGTCAGTTGGGTCCCTTCAGTCAGTTGGGTCCCTGGTTGCAAATATCAAAGTTTGTCCATGTTTCGTGGTTCTGTCAACTGGTCCCTTTGGATAGCAAAAGAGAGAGCCAGAGCTCGTGCACTACATGGAGGGATTTTCCTCTCAGTCCAGGGAGAACTAGAGGCCCCATGGATTCAGTGGAGTCTGGTTTGTGTGTCAGAAGCTGCACCTCCACAGGGAGCTTGGAAAACCAATGGTGCTGGGAGGTCAGAAAAGGTAGCAGCCAGGGCTGGCAGACAGGTGAGGTCGAGGGAATCTGAGAAGGCAAATTAATGGCATGGGTGGGATACAAAACTTATCTTTCTATAGGATGGAGTCTTAGGAAAGGAGCAGCAGGGTCCAGATATATGCACACTATTATCGTGACAACTTTTAAGTTTCAGGTTATTGTTTCAGAAAATTTTAAATTTTCATTCCAATATACCTGTCGTTTTCCTTTGTAGGTTTAGATTTTCAGATGCTTCTGGCCATGCATATTGATACGAATGGCATCTCTGAAGCGCACAGACATTCTTGACCCTGACAATTTATCTAACAGCACGAGTACTGTGACTTTTCCAGCCAAGTCATGAAAAGAAGAATGTGTGTGAACAGAGTTGAGTTGTACCAATGCCTATGGATCTGTAAGTGAACTCTTGACCATCCAACGCATCATGTGTGATTTTTATATTATGATTAATATTATCTTCTAAGACAAAGATCAGGTGATTCTCATGGGTAGGATAAAAGCCATAGCATCAGCCCAGATAGCAAAGAACTTTGCTTTAAACTAAAATACTAAAATCAAATATGAATGAATATACCAATAATCCCAAGCAGAAGTTTAATGCACAATTCGAACAGTTCCTATTATTTTATCCCCTTTTAAGACTCTACTCTTACACTGCATAGTTGTGGGAAATCTTTTCTTCATAATCAGGGAGGAAAGGGAGATTTTATTTGTGTAAATGGGGCTCCACTTGGTCATCCAATAAGAGGAAAACCATGAACCCTTCCCTGCTGTCAAACCATGCATGCTAAGAATATTTTTTTTATCTTTATAAGACAAGTTGAAATTTGACCACTTATTGGATATTGTATAATGTTATTATTGACAAAAATTTTAGTGTGATACCTGAATTTATAAAATATGTTGCCTGTGATTTGCTGTAGAACAATAAGAAATGGGGAAAATGGATAGTTAATAATTTTAGTTGGGTGGTGTGTTTTCTGTATAGATTTGAAATTCATTCAAAAAAAGTTGTTTAAGAATGTCCAAAAAAATAATTTCCTTTATTCATCTTTTAGATCCTTTCCACAGAGCAGTTTATGTGCCTATGAGTGTTGTGTATAGATTCATACATACACATGCAAAATGATGAAGAGGGGCCACATGAGGGTCCTCAGCAAGAGATGAATGAAAACTGTAGAATTGGACCCAGAAAATGTTAGCTTCTTGAGAAAAAGTTTTCAGAGAAATTTTAGTTTTTGAAGATGGCCTTAGTGAGGCTAGAAATGATTAAATTTTTATGTACTGTCTCAGCAGCATCAGGGAACATAGAATGTCGAACAGCTTCTGACAAGAGACAATTCAATTCATTTCAAGGATGGAACTCTTATTGAGCAATCAGTAAATACATTCATTCATCCATCCATCTTTCCATCCAACCATTCAGCAAACACTTATTGATGATAGTAGTGAACAAATCAAATCAAATCGATATTTGAGTCCCTAACTTCAAGGGGCTCACAATCTAGAGAAACACCTATAGATCGCCTATTTTGTAGAAATATTGCTATGTTGGGACCTTGGATCACCTTGGAAGGGTATTTCCTTTAAATGGGCTAATTTGTTCCAAATAAGGGTGTTCAAAAGAATATTTTTAATTGTAATGGCTTTTAGAAATGGCAACTGAAAAGAACAAAGGAAGAGAGGGAGGGAGGGGGGAGAGAAGAAAGATGGAGGGTAAGAAACAATGAACAGAGCACCTTGGCGGCTCAGTGGTTAACCATCTCCCTTCGACCCAGGTTGTGATCCCGGAGTCCTGGGATTGAGTCCCACATTAGGCTCCCCACAGCGAGTCTGCTTCTCCCTCTGCCTGTGTCTCTGCCTCTCTCTTGGTGTTTCTCATGAATAAATAAATACAATCTTAAAAAAAAAAAAGGAACGATGAATAATTCAAGGTATAGATGTGCAATTTCATTTGAAATAAGTAACTACTTATGTGTGTTGTGATTTTACCTATCATCTTTCTTTCTTTATCTCTCTCTTTCTCTTCATCTAGCTATCCAACCATCCATTCCTCTATCTGCCTATCATCTATCTATCCATCCCTACCTACTTACCTACTCATCTATCCATCTATTCATCTATCCATCCACCTATAACTTATCTATCCATCTATCTATCTTCCTTTCTTTGTCTTAAAACTGATAAGGGCAGGCACTGCATAAAACCTAGTTCTACAGTATCCCACAGATTTAGTTATTAATTGCAACCTTTATACCTTTCCAAGTAGTCTTATACTTACATCGTAAGGAATGAACCATGTGCATATGTGATTTGTACCGTTAAGAGTCACATTGATCTGATCATAGTTTTGGTCAAATAATGTAATCCACTATCTTAAACCATTTTATACAATCTAACTTTTTATTTTGATTGTTTATCAACTGGTATATTATAAGTTTAAGCATTTTTTAAATACAAAAAAAGTTAAAGAAAGGGATGGTGGGTGAGATATGTTACCAAATGGTGCATTCACCATGTAGACTAGCAAAAAGCTAGCAGTGACTTCACTTATTTTTGAATTATATCTGAATTTTTAATTCCTTAACATATATAATTATGAACCAAATAAGCATATGCAAAGTTAGAGCCTGGATAATTTGTAACTTTTCAGTATCTTTTAGTGGGTATATCTTTCCACAAGGTTTAATATATCCTACTTCATTTCAGCTCTTTGTTTGAATTCTCCTTCAGTGTCTTCCCTGCCTCCCCCTTCTTTTCTTTTTTCTTTCCTTTTTTCTTCCTCCCTGCCTCACTTCCTCAAGGGGGTCTGCCCTCATATTAAGAATTCACAGGAAGCAGCTTTCCTGCTTCTTTCCATTGTAGGATGCAATGCGCTCTGCCTACAGATCCTAAACATTCTCATTTCTCTATACAGAAGTCCTTTAGCAATTCGAATTAGAATAAGCATAAGAATTGTAGAAGAATAAGTAATACACCCAAGTCATCTGACAATAAGCAAGCTCATTGCGTCTCACTTTGAAAATCAGATTTGGTCTTGGAATATGTGACAGTCATTTAAAATTTTGGAATTGAAAAGTGACCTGCTTTCCTTTACCAAAGCCATTATTTCACCAAAGTGAATTATTAAACATAGGTTTTATTTTAAATGTGAATTAAAGTGCAAAGCAATTTACATCTGTTTTGATGCAAAGAATCTCACTTGCACAACTCCAGGAGACAAAGCTTTGGCATTTGTCTAGCGCCATCTACTGCCCACGTCCAGCAGCAGCATGGATCTCATTCCCATAATTGGAAACTGACAGTGCCCTACATTGTAGCTTCAGTAGGTAGCCACAAGATATGACTGGAAAAAGCAGAGAAATCAGATAAAATAAAACTGGAAAAGCTAAGTGGTGAGGAATAAAAGTGAAGATGAGAAACAAAGGTAAACACACATGCACAGAAGTACACTCAAATACACAACCGTACACTTAAGAGGTTAGGAACCTCTACGACACAGTTTTCTTGTGTATATAGCCTTCACACACACACACAGATACAGTAAATGATGAGGACCATTTAATCATCTGGTGCATCAAAGTACATTTTTGTTAAGATTCAAAGACAAATGTACTTTATTCACAGGGCACCCTATCTTCATTTTTTACCGAATAAGATTTTTATTATTAATATAAAGCAAAATAATATATAACATAAAGCAAAAAGTTGGAATTTCAGTAAAAGGAAAAATAAAACTATGCATTCAAATACATTAGGAAAGTAGCACATAGTATAATGGTTATAACAAAAAAAGTACAGTAAGTTCAGCGTGGTTTGAATAATGGCAAAATTAGGAAATACAAATGGCTGCTGGATCTATTCCCCTGCTGGGTAATAGCATGAATTTAACTAAATATGTAGGCCACTTTTAGAACTCAGCCTCCAAGTCATCTATTACTATGATATAATTTTACCCTCCCTGACAAGATAATTCATATGCTGCAATCATTGCTTCTTTAAAAGGGAGTTGCATACATGGGTAGCACAATTCGTTTAGAATCTATAAAAAAATGATTGTGCAAGAATACATACCTCTCTGAAATACAGAACAGATTGTCAAAGAAATACAAGTAGCCTGTTTTTTTTTTTTGTCAAGATGTTTATTTCAGATGGAATAAAAGCCTTTTTAATAATTTTTATGCATACTTCTTTCAACTGGCTTTCTGGAAACTGGACTACATCTAAACAAATTTAAACAAATCAACATATTTCAATGCTCCCTCAATTCTAATTGTACAAGGACACTCCAACTTTTTTTAACTTAGCAAACCAGTTGATAACTGATTATTTAGCAAAGCACAATGAAAACTCTTGTATTTCAAGTGTGTCTATATTTGTAAACTCTCTCCCTGTGCTAATTTCTAAGACAACAATTGTGACCTCTCTCCTGTGTGCTGACTACACGAGTTTACATTTGAGTCATTTCTCAGTTTTATGGGAGGCTTCTTGTTCCTTTCTCATGTCTAAATTAGTTCAGGCAGTAGAATTTAAAATAAGAAGCAATTAGCTTAGCAGCATTGTAGGGAAGGGCGAGCAAAAAGGCAAAGAACAAATTTTGAGAGTTAAGTTTCTCATTCACATGTAAAATAAAATGTTTACACATTATATAAACTCATGGCAAGTAATGAACAGCAAAACAGAAAGATCAAAGACTTTCGCAGAAAATAAAATAAGAGCTATCCTGTTCATTTGAAGATTATTTTAAACAATTATGTTTCAAATGTATTGTAATTTGACTTTCTTTATACAGGATTAAGTTTTTCTTCCTATCATCCTCTTGCTTATAACACAGCACACTACACTCCAAGGTTTGTCTGCCAACAACAGGTCTTAAATAAGAGTGAAGTGTAGCTGAGTAGAATATGAGCTAAATCTACATAGATCAACACAAAATCATCCCAATTTGTAGTCAGTATTTTAACTAACAGAAGAGCCGTTGCATTTAAAATTCTGTGTTTAAAAAAAAATTCAAGTAAATTAAATATCTTTAATCTTTGCTTCCTCATAAGAAATTTTAGAAAAAAGGAATAAAGGGAAGCATCTAGAACTACTTGAATATTATCTTTCTTTTTAAAGATTTTATTTATGTATTCATGAGAGACATAGAGAGAGGCAGGGACACAGGCAGAGGGAGAAGCAGGCTCCCTGCAGGGAAGCCCAATGTGAGACTCGATTCCAGGACCCTGGGGTCACCCTGAATCAAAGGCAGATGCTCAACTGCTGAGCCACCCAGGGGTCCCAACTTGATTATGATCTTGAGAGGCACATTCACTAGCTATGTGTTTACATTTTAAAAGGATGCAGCTGACCTCAGTGAAGCACAGTTTCAGAGATTTGGTGGTTCAAATATTTTTTGACTAACAAATTCATCTTCTTTAAGTGAAAATATGTAAACAACTGAATTATTCTCACCAACACAGCTTCATGAATAAGGGAGGTTCCACTGCGGTAAAGAAGTCACTTTCATAAAGAAAAATTAAAGTCCAGACACATACCCATGCATACCGTCACGCTCCTGCTCAAAAATACTACCTGCTACTCTCCCACCACTGCACAAACTATTTAATCTCTGTGAGTTAAAAACTCCTACAATACTCTTACCATTGTCTAAAAATATTGTTAGCTATTCTTATATGTTGTATAAGGTTTCCTCCAAAGTGAATCCTAGGAAACTTACTTGAGAGTGAGTAGTTCATGTTAAAAGTGATCCTAAGAAATGGTAGGCAGGAAGGGCAGGATGCCACAGGGACAGAAAGGGAGGAAGAAGCACAGTTAGCATGCATTTTTAAGCAGCACAACCCCCTAGCCAACCAGAGCTCAGTCCTACCGGACAACTGGGGAAAGTGTAGGATTTACGGCTCAGAGTCCATCCACCTGAGAGGAGACACCACAAGGTGAAACACATCTTATGTTTCCTAAAATGAATTAGAAATACATAAAAAGTGACCTTATAGAAAGATAGGGAGAGAGAAAATGGTATCGAATCACTGTTTGAAAATATTATTGAAAATATTATTCTATTGACTTTCTGTATACCTTTTGTTCTACATTCTCCAAGAAACTAATTAAATGACCCAGTGTACAAAAAATAAATAAATAAATAAAATAAAATAAAATAAAATAAAATAAAATAAAATAAAATAAAATAAAAAGAAAGAAAGAAAGAAAGAAAGAGTACCACTTCCATCACAAGTTAGGGAAGCTACTAGCTAAGTGTTGGTGTAAGTACTATTTGTGCAAGGCCTTCTACTCTGTGTTTTACACAATATATCACTAATAACACACAGTGGTGTTTCACACAGGACATGCCCACAGAGAATGTGTTGATTTTAAGATCGGAGCTTGAATTTATACCACCCACATGAATCCGAATATCAGTACAGAGGAGGAATTTGTTGAAATGCCTCAGAGACCCGAAGGATGAAAAGCCATGACCCAGACACACAGGGAGTGAGGAGGTTTCAAGCAGAGAAAATAATAATTGTAGAGAGGGCCCACTGAGGCACGAAGAGAAACTGAGAGTGTGTGGTGATGGGGTATAGAGACCATAAAAGCAAGTAGTGGGATCTCAGAACTTGAGAGCAGATTTCGAGAGCTGAGGCGGTGTATAGCCTAATATTACAGACGCCAAGCATGGTTTACTAAACAGGAACACAACATAAGAATTATATTATGGATCAAAGATATGGTGGCAGAATAGAAAAGGTACCAAAGGAAGAAAAAAAAGCAGGCAGGACGAAATCAGCTAGCAGATGGCTGTAGCAGTCCAGGAAAAGAGGTGAGGACCTCAACTAGTGCAGTGGATGGGGAAACAGAACAGAGGAGATATTTTCAAGAAATATTCAGAAGATACGTTTGGTAAGACTCAGCAGGCAGTTCCGGTTGGAGAATGAGGGGGGAGAAACAGAAACGAGAGTCCTAGCTTGGGTTACTGCTGAGACCGAATACAATCACATGGTATCATGAAGAAAATTGGGAGCAGATTTGGAAGATGGACCAGAGATCATACGAGCTTTTGTGAATTCGGAAACTTGAGTCTGTAATCCACGGTGGTTGGAAGAGAGAGAGATACACGACTGGAATGTGCTTGCAAGGGAATGCATGGAATTCCCAGGGAGAGTCTATAAAACCGGAAGAAAACCAAGGAAAGACTGAAGCTGGAAGAGCAACATCATTTAAAGGAGTAGCAAGGGAAACCCTAGCACCAACTGGCCAAGGGGAGCTAGGAGGAGAATTAGGACAGAAATCAGTCTGAGTCAAATGGGCTCTTGGAACAAGAGCTGGGGATCTGTAACATCACAGTGATGGAAGGGTCAGTGAACGTGTCTGCCAGTTAGCCAATCCCCCGACGTTCTCAGTATCCTCGCTCTCACCTCATGAACTATCCAGACCGACACTTGTTTTCTGCTGAGGCTTATTCTCTTTGGTGAAAAACTGACAGACCTAAACCTTTTCCTGACGGATTTATTTTAGGCTCTAGAATGAACATTTTTACTTTTCTCTTGGAGTTATTAGATTTCCTAGTTGTCATCTTATGAATATAAGGTAAGAAGCTGCTGCCTCCTGTTTGAAGATGTTGCAATACGTGTCCTTAGGATGATCGTTGGATTCCCCTTTCAAAGGGGATTTAACAGAAGAACACAGCACACTCAGTTTTCAGGGATCTGCCTTCTGTAATGTGTTTCCCAAAGGTTGGGGGTAAGAGAAGATGAGCTTCGGGGATCTCATATACCCCAGTGATGTCATTCCAAACACACCAGTTCTATCAAAAGTAGCCAAAATTGCTTTGAAACTTGTGTGCCAATAAGCATTGTTTGCTTCAGAAAGAGGGAGCATTAGAATATCACTGTGTCCCTAAAACATGACTTTTAAGGTGATGCTGTTGCTTGAAAGGAGAGACTTCCCACAGTGTCCCTCATCCCATGAATTCTCTTGTGCAGAAAGACTACCTTTAAATGGCACCTTTCTTCTCTTCCCCATCCTCTGAAATCCTCTTTATTAAATAGTCACGACCTCCTGTGTTCCCAAAGCTCACACTGTCTGTCTTGGACTTTAGATTTGCTTACTCTGAACTGATCTAGTTCAACAGTTGGAAACCGAGGTGGGAAAGCTCTTCACTGTTGCCCCTGTGGTTGCCGCGCCGTTTGTCTACAAATACCACACACGTATATGTGGTTAAAAAAAACTCGAAACGAGTCTTTTCCCTCCATTGTGCTCACTTCTCTTGTGGTATTTCTCTTCCTGCAAGCAAAATTAAGTTTTAATTTTTGTTGAAATTCTTGTCAAAACAAGGCATTCCTTATTTATTATCTTTGGACTCACTAAACACCCATAATGAGCCAAGAATCCATGTTCTCACTATTCTCGAAACCAATAACAAAGTCTTTTCCTTGCCACCTCTCCAAATCCTCCCATTTTTCAGGGCTCAGCTCCCAATGCTTTTCCTAGAGGGCTTTGCCAGCGACTGCAGCCCACATTGATATGCCCCTATTAATAGCACCACTAGAATTTAGAATCTAGATTTCATCATATTTTACTTTTAGTTTCTAGCTTCAGTGGTTCCCCAAGGAAGCTCTGTGAACAATATGTTGTGCAAAGTTCTCGAGTACTTCTCAGTGAATTATCAATACTTTGTGTCTCTTTATGAATTCATTACCAGACTGTTCACTCCATACAGCTGGTGACCATGTGCTATTTTTGAAGGCACAGTGTACGTACTACAGGTACTTGATAACCCTTTGGTGAGTAGGCAAATGGGTAAATAGTTGAAACTTATGCAATGATGTTTGTCAGTTATTTCTCAATAGAACTTTTATATTTTTAAGGACACTTGGGTGGCTTAGCAGTTGAGCATCTGCCTGTGGCTCAGGATATGATCCCAGGGTCCTGGGATCGAGTCCCATGAGACTCCCCGCAGGGAGTCTGCTTCTCCCTCTGCCTGTATCTCCGCCTCTCTCTGTGTGTCTCTCACGAATAAATAAATAAACTAGTCTTTAAAAAAGAACTATTGTGTTTTTTAAAAAAAAGTATAAATAATAAAAATATAAATAATAAAATATAAAAAATATAAAATATAAATAATAAAAATGACCCACCTGACTACGTAACTTTATGAATAAATTAGGTTCTTCTGGTGAGTGACATGGACAAATGTTCTTGAATTCTTAGTCTCTTTGGGCAATCGTGTTTACTGCACAGTGGTTTCTAACGTGTGTTGTATAAGGTGTCATCTCTACGCCTGCCAATGCTACATCCTTCTCCACCCACCTGTATAATCCAGGTGCAGTGAACTCTCCCGTCTTCCACCTGCTAGTCTGCTTGGGCAACAGGGAGCACCGGCAGGAGTTCATGGAGAGAGTGGGGGAGTAAGTTGGGAGTTTTATTTCTTTTCTTCCAGAAGGGAGGGATAGGAAAGGTTGTTTCCTCTCTCAAAGGTTGTGAGTCCTTCAGGGCCTCCTCTAATTGAGATAAAGCCACCTTCTCTTTGAACCTTCAGCCCCGGGAACAGAAAAGGACCTCATATGCACCCACTATCCCCTGTGTTTACCGTGCTCTGAGTATGATTTTATAAATCCTCTGAAAAACACCCAGTACAGTGTGCTGCCTGTTTTCTGAGGGAATCAGATGGAAACACTTTTAAAATAGAATTATAATCATTGTTTTTATTTAGAATGTCCTTGGCCGGAGACTTCCTCCTTTTTTCTTTTTTTTTTTTTTCTTAAGTAGGAAGGATTATTTTTTCTTTTTGTTTGATTTAATATCCAAAATTAAGCATGTGAAAGAAGAATGAAAACGGAAGGGAAGAAGACAATCCAATGGTAGGTTCTGTGACTAGATTAAATCAATCAGGAGAGCTCCGGAGCCAGCAATGGTAACTCACAATTAAAGTTTAAAAAATGCTAGAAAAGAAGGGGGGAGTAACAATTCACTCAGAGTCCTTTTCCATAAAATAGCAATGTTTTTTGTTAGCGTGCTATGAATTTTTTTTGAAACCCTCATATAAAATCTTTAAACATAGGAAAGATGTTACAGTAAAAAAAAAAAAAAAGCACATTTGAAAATCCAATATTACATTTGTGCATTGTCATGCAGAAACACTTAGTTTTATCTTAGAGAACACTTGCACACTATGACATCTAGCAGAGCAGCATGGTAGCATGGTGGGTTTCTGACAATATTCAGGAAAAAAAGGAATCATTGACATGAGAGGAGAGAGAGAGAGAGAGAGAGAGAGAGAGAGAGAGAGGTCTATATAAACAGATACACCTATGCAAATATAAATATACTAACACTTTTTATATATAATTAGATCTAATTTACATATCATACAATTCACTGTTTTGATTGTATACTCCTATAGTTTTCAGTATATTGAGATGTACCCCTTTACTACAATCTAATTTTGTTTTTGTTTTTGTTTTTGTTTTTTTAACAGCAAAGAGAAACCCCATAATCATGTGCACTTGATGTCCGTCCTCCTCTCTACCCAGCCCTTGACAACCGCTACCTTACTTTCCATATCTACACATTTGCTAAATCAAGGCGTTTCATAGGCAGAATCACATAATATATGGTAGTCTACGCCTCACCTTCTTTCACTTTGCATGATGTCATTAGAATTCATTTGTGTCATGGCATGTGTCACCACCTCATACCTTTTTACTGCAGAATGCTACTCCGGGGTAAGGATGTGCCACATTTTCTGCATGCATTTATCAGTTGATAGACAATTGGGATTTTCCCACATGGGGCCATTATGAATAATGCTGGTATGAATATTCATGTACTGGTTTTTGCATGGATAAATCTTTTCATCATTTCTTATGGAGATATACTTAGGACTGGAATTCCTGGACCATATGGTAACTTTATGTTTCATATTTTGAAAATCTGCCAGGCTGATTTCCAATGGCATTGCTATATTTTATACTTGCGCTACCAGCGTGAGAGGCTTCTGATTTCTTCAATCCTTCCTAACTCTTGTTATTATCTGAATTTTTAATAATAGACATTATAGTGAATGTTAAGTGTTATCTCATTACGGTTTTAATTTGCATTTTCCTGATGGCTAATGATGTTAAATAGCTTCTCCGATGATCATTGGCTATTTGTATATATTACTTAGAGCATTGTCTATATAGATTCTTTGCCCATTTAAAAAGTTGGTTGTCTTTTTATTACTGAAGCAAGAATTCTTTATGTATCCTAGGTAGAAACCTCATGTCAGATACATAACCTGTAAGATCTCCCATTCTATAAGTTGTCTTCTTACTTTCTTGATAATGTCCTTTGATGCACCAAAAATTTTAGTTTTAATGAAGTCCAGTTTATATTTAAATCATCGCTTTCTCCATGGTCATAAAGATCAGTGCTTGTGTTTTCTTTGTAAGAGTCCTAGAGGTTTACCTTTTACATTTAAGTCATTGATCCATTTTGCATTATTTTTGTGCATTGAATTGGGTAGGGATCCAACTTCAATTTTCACAAGTGGATATCTAGTTGTTCCAACACCATTTGTTGAGAAGACTATCATTTCCCCCTCTGAATTGTCTTGACAGTCTTATAAAACTCAGTTGATCATAAATGTAATGTTATATTTACCCCAGTTTTACTCCTTGGATTTCTATGTCTACCTTTATGTCAGTACAATGCTATGTTTATTACTACAGATATGTAGTAGGTGTGGGAAACCTAGCACAATTACATAACTTAGCTCTCCTTTTCTCTTTTCTTGAGACTATTTTGAGTATTCTGGGTCCCTTGAATTTTCACACTAATTGTAAGATCAATTCGTTGATATCCAAAAAGATTTTCCTGGGTATTATATAGAAGATGTAGTTCAGTTAAGGATATTGAATCTTAACATTATTCCGTCTGATTCAAGAACAAGGAACTTCATCCCATTTACTTAGATCTTTTTTTTTTTTCCTTTTTACTTAGATCTTTATTTAAAAATAGTTTGAAGTTTTCATAGTTTAAGCTGGAACTTCTTTTGTTAAAAGCATCAGTGAATATCTCATTCTTTTATAAGCTGTTATAAATGGAATTGTATTCTTGATTTAATTTTCAGATTGTTCATTACAAATATATAGAAAGAATTTATTTCTACAGTTTTATCTTGTACTCTGCAAGCTTGACAAATTTAGTAGTTCTAATAGTCTTATTCGTTGGATTTCTTAGAATTTTCCATATTTGAGGGTGCTTTATATGCAGTTAAAGATAGTTCAACTTCTCTCTTTCCAATCTGAATGCTTTTTCTCTTATTTTCTTTCCTAGTGGTTCTAGCTAAAACATCCAGGATGACATTGAAAAGATATAGGAAGAGTGGACATCTTTCCCTTGCTCCTGATCTTAGGGGATAGCAATCAGTATTTTAACATTAAGTGTGATGTTAGCCATGCATTGTTATAGATGCCCTTTATCAAATGATATCCTGGTGTGTTGAGTATTTTTTATTTTTATCATAAAGAGTGCTGAATTTTTGCAAATGCTTTTTCTGTATCTTTTGAGATGGTCATGTGGCTTTTGTCCTTTATTCTATTAGTATGGTACATTACGTTAATTGATTTTGCATATTAAGTCAATCTTGCTTCTACATTTTGTATGATGTATAATCCTTTTTACACGTTCCTGGGTTTTATCTTCTTAAGAGACATTAATCTATAGATTTTTTCTTTGTGATGTTCTCACATTTTTTGGGTCTACTATGCATATACATATACAAAGGCTTATATTAACTCCATAAAATGAATTGAGAAGTGTTCTTCCTCTTACATTTTTTGGAAGAGTTTTGAAGAATTAGTATTAACTCCTCTTTAAATATTTGGTAAAATTCACCAGTGAAGTTATTTAGGCCTGGGCTTTCCTTTGTGGGTATTTTATATTACTAATCAAATCATATTATATTGTGTAGGTCTGTTCAGATTTTCTGTCTCTTCTTAAATCATTCTTGGTATTTTGTGTCTTTCTAATGTTGTTTAATAAATTTATTTCATCTAAATTATCTATTTTGTTGACATATAGTTCAATATTCCCTTAAAGCTTTCCAACCCTGTAAGGTCAGTGATAGCATCTCTTCCTTCTATCATTTCTGATTTATGTGATTTGTGTCTTCTAGCAGAATTTATTGGGAAGTTTTTTTTTTTTTTTTTCAATTTTATTGATCTCAAAGAATGAACTTTGGTCTTTGTTCACCTTCTACATTAGTTTTCTATTCTCTATTTGGTTAATTTCTGCTCTAATTTTATTATTTCCTTTATCCTTGCTTAAGTTTGCTTCTCTTCTGATGCCAATGTCTCAAATAGTGGAAGGTTAGCTTATTGATTTGAGACTTTTCTTCTTTTACATTTAGATATGTATAGCTATAAATCTCCCTCTGAATCCTGCTTTATACTTTTAATTTTTAGAATATTGTATTTGAATTCCACTTAGTTAACATACTATATTAGTTTAATGTAATATTATTTTCAGTTGTATAATATAGAGATTCAATGCTTCCGTACAACATCCAGTGCTCATCACAGCAAGTACCTTTCTCTAACTTCATCAACTATTTCACCCATCCCTCCACCCACCTCACCTCTGGTGACCATCAGTTTATTCTCTATAGTTAAAAGAGTCTATTTCTTAATCTGCCTCCCTGTCTCTTTTTCCTTCCCTTTGCTTGTTTGTTTTGTTTCTTAAATTCCAGATATGAGTGAAATCATACAACATTTTTTTTTCTCTGATTGGCTTATTTCACTTAGCATAATACTCTTTACTTCCATCCATGTCATTCCAAATGGCAAGATTCCATTCTTTTTATGGCTGAGCAATATTCCATTTTATATATACCACACCTTTATCCATTCATCACTGGATGGACACAGGCAGTTTCCATAATTTGACTATTTAGGTAATGCTATAAACACTAGGGGGGCATGTATCCCTTTGAATTAGTATTTTTGTATTCTTTGGGTAAATTCCTAGTAGTGAAATTGCTGGATAACAGGGTGGCTCTATTTTTAGCTGCAACTCCTGAACTCTGGAATAGTCTATATACATTAGCCAATATCCCTAAGTGTTTTGTATTTTCCTTTGTGATTTATTCTTTATTACTTGTTTTGGTATTTGTTGTATAATTTCCAAAAATTTGTGAATTTTCCAATTTTTCTATTATTGATATGTAATTCAATTACACTGTAATTAGAGAACACATTTTTTTAATGATTTTAATCCATTTACCTTTTAGAGGTTAATATATGGTTTTTCCTGGAGACTATTTCATGTACAAATGATAAAAATGTGTGCTCTGTTGTTGGTTGGATAGTTTTATAATCATTTTTGTCAGACGTAGCTAATTTACAGTGTTACTAAAGCCCTTTTGCTGCTTCTTGATCTTTTGCCTATTTGTTTTCTCCATTATTGAAATTGTTATTGAAGTCTCCAACTATCGTTTTTGAGTTGTTTACTTCTGCCTTCTCTTCTGTTAGTTTTTGCTTCATGTATTTGTGGCATTGTTGTTAGGTACATATGTGTTTATAATTATATTTCTGAATGACAATTTGATCTTTTAAAAAGGTCTCATTTTATCTCTGCTAATTTTTTCTATTTTAAAGATTATTCTATATAATATTAGTGTAGTCACTCTACCTTTCCTATGTTTGCTATTTTCATGATATATCATTTTCTCTCCCTTTACTTTAACATATATGTATCTTTGTAACTAAGGTGTATCTCTTGGATATGATATATGGTTGAATCTCATTTTTAAAAAAAAACTCAGTCCAATAATCTGTTTTTAATTGAAGTGTTTAATCTATTTCCATCTAATGATATTTAATGATTAGTTTGATTTAAATCAGACATTTCATTTATTCTATACATCTCATTTTTGTTCCTTCAATAATACTTTACCACTATCTTTTGGATTAAACTTATATTTTCTACTATAACACTTTAATTCCTTTAATGATATTTCAATATATTCTTTGGAGTTGTTTTCTTACTATTTTCTCTAGGACTTAGCATATACATGTTAACTTATCAGATTGTACTTCAGATTTATACTATCTTATTTACAGTGAGATAAATGTGTTGTTCCTATGTAATTCCATTTTCTCCTGCATTGTCACGTTACTATTTTTATATACATTATCCAACAGTACATTACAATTTCTTTATATAAATTTATAAAATTTTATAGCTTCTTTCAAAGCTTATTCTAAAGAAGCCTAGAGGGGGGAAAATACATGTATTTATAGAATCTGTTATATTAAACTCCTTATTAAACATTTTTGGTTTTCTTCTCCCCTGACTGTAGGTTGACTTAGCATATGGTGTAATTTCCTTACTCCAACACAGCTGTGCCCAGCCCACCTTCATTGCTGTTGTCAGAATGCTACACTTGTTAAGTCTCTAATTCAAAAATACAATTGTGCACAAGTTGTTTCATAAAATTTTGTTTAAAACTCATTAGAAAAAAGAAATGTACATCTATTCCTCTATTTAAAGATGTTACCTTTACCAATTTCTCATTGTTTTTTATTAGCTTTTGAAATATTAGAGTCGTCTGCTTTTAGTCTAAAGAATTTCCTTTAGTATTTATTGTAAGATGTGCCTAAGATCAACACATTTCCTTATTTTCAATTAATTTGTACATTTTTATTTCACTTTCATTTTTGAACAATAGTTGTGCTGGCTATAAGATTCTTGGTTGATGGTACTGTATTCTTTAGCCCTGTGAATTATTCTTATTTCTGATAAATTTCTGAAATAATAACTGCTCATTTTAGATTGGTTGCCTTTTATGTCTATTGTAATTGCTTAAAAGACCGTTTCTGTGTCTTAGGTTTATATGTCCTATGAGGCATCTGGTTGTGGATCTCCTTGTGTTTTTCTACTTGAAACTCACTGAATTTTGGATGCATAGATTAATGTATTTTGTTTTGTTTTGTTTTGTTTTTAAATCATCCAAGTTAGGAGAACTTCTGCAATTATTTAAAAATATATATATTCTGTTTATTTCTTTCCTGTCCTTCTGGTACTCTAATTACAAGTATGTTTGTGTGCATGATAGCATCCCACATATCTCTAAGGATCTGACGATTTCTCTTCATTCTTTTTTCTTTCTGTTCTTTGAATTGCATAATCTCTAAGAAAATAGATCTCCCCACCATGGAGGTTGCTGTTGCTTTTCTTTGCTTGTTAATTGTCCATTGACCTGGCTGTATTTCTAATTGAAGACTATATACTCTCTGAAGTATGAAGCCAGTAATGTTTCTCCTCAAACGGTGCAGACTTGGGCATGCACACAGTAATTTTGGTGGTTCTAGAAGGGAAGTCTTTGTCTTTGTCTCTGATCTGTTGATATCACACTCAAGGGTTAGGCTGAGTAACTGCCAGCTAATTCTCTAGTAGTTTGTTAATGTCCGGAGAATAAGTTGCTCCATAATCTGATCCAATGAAATCTGGTCTCTTTTGCAACAGTAATTTTTTAGGGCAGTCTGTGTATTTTTGTTTTGGTTTTGGTGTCCTTCTCAGTATGCCTCTTCTTAACTGTCTCTTTATCTCGGGTAAGCTATTTGCCCCACACTTTAGCCTGTTGGTTCTATGAAACCTACTTCTAACTGCTTTCTAACAAATTTTCCATTGTATGTGGGAGCTTCTCTAAGCATGGACTCATTTATACTCTATTTTGAATAAATTTAGTTCCTCTGGGGAAAGTGTTTGTGCTTATAAACTACCTCTTTCCTGAGTAAAATCTCTGTGTCACTGATCAAAAGCTGGAGGTAGAAACAGAGGTTTACTTCTCTTGCAGTGACTCATTGCTTCATGAGAAGGGCATTAAATGGTGACAGTAGCATCGCATATTCTTAGGTTGGCATGGAAACTCCATCCTATGTGCAAGTTGGGGTAAAGGTGCCTCGGATTCCAATATTCTTGGCTTGCCTTGTCTGGGGTACATATTTCATCATATGAGTGAAAACTGGATGAAGGGTGGAAGTCCCGATTGCTCAGCTACACTAGCCAGGAATATGGCCTCTGCAACTCAGAGATGGACAGGATGAGAAATATTGGTGCCTATACCCCTAAGATATTATACAACTTAGCTGAGACCTGAGGACAGATGGTGCCCCATATTCTTGGCCAACTCATGTAGTGTGGAGCTGGAATTGGGGGAAGAGATAGATTGTGTCACAGACTTGAGTGCCACAGACTCTTGCTGTTTATAACACAGAGAAATTATTGAGTAAATGTTTCTTCATGTGTTGTATACTTTTAGAATAATTTCCAAAGACTCTAAATGCTCTTTCTTTTGTTTTGCTGATTTTTATCACATAAGGTTTCTTCACCAGGGAAAGAATTCATGGAGGTTCTGACACCCCATGACAGAAGTGGAACGCTTCCGGCAATAACCTTTTTATTTTCTTTCTCTTAAATAGACTTTACTTTTTAGAACAGTTTTAGGTTCACAGCAAAACTGAACATAAAGTACAGAAAGTTCCCATATACCTCCTGCTGCCCAAATTCTCTCTGCCCTCACACATCACAGTCTCCCCAATTATCAACATCCCTACCAGATGGTACATTTGTTAGAATCCATGAACCTACAAACTGACAAACCATAATCATCCAAAGTCCTTAGTTTACATTAGGGTTCACTCTTGGTGTTGTGGCATACATTCTATGGGTTTGGACAAATATATGATGACATATATCTACCATTATAGTGTCATAATAGTGTCACTGCCCTAAAAATCCTCTGTGCTCTATTCTCCTCCTCCTCCCTAACCCCCAACAAATACTGACTTTTTTACTGTCCCCATGAGTTTTGTATTTTCCAGAATTTCATATAGTTGAACTTATATATGTAGTTTTTTTCAGATTGGCTTCTTTTACTTAGTAATATGCATTTTGGTTTCCATGATGTCTTTTGTGGCTTGATAACCATTTCTTTTTAGCATAGAATAGTATTCCACTGTCTGGATAAACCACAGTATTTGATGCATTTATCATCTACCAATGGGCATCTTGGTTGCTCCAAATTTTGATAATTATTGATAAAGCTGCTATGAATATCCCTGTGCATGTTTTTGTGTGGACATGCTGTTAACTCCTTTATGTAAATATTAAGGAATTCAATGACTGGATCATATGGTAATAATATGTTTAGTTTTGTAAGAAACTGACAAACTTTATTCCAAAGTGGCCAGACCAATTTTCATTCCCATCAGCAATGAATGAGAGTTCCTGTTATTTAAAATCCTTGTCAGTTGGTGCTGTCAATGTTTTTGGATTTTGACCATTCTAGTAGGTGTGTAGTGGTATCTCACTGTTATTTAAAATTGCATTTTCCTAATGACATATGATAAAGTGAATCATTCCATATGCTTACCATTTACATGTCTTCCTTGGTGAGATGTCTGTTCAAGTCTTGTGTCCATTTTTTAATTAAGTTGTTTATTTTTTGATAAGTGGCAACAATCTTTTAATATGTCTATATATTTAAAGAAAAATGATATGGAATCAGATGATAGAATATATATTCTATGTAAATGTTTGTAATATTATTAAATGAAATGAGAAATGAGTCTAAATGAGAAATTTAGAATTAAAAGTGATATCTTTTAAGTGTAGCAAAGGTTAGGTGTTTGAAAAATATATGCAAGTAATAGAATTGAAAATAATTCTGGCAATAAAAAGTGATTTTTTTTCCATTATTAGCTTAGGAGAGGAAATAAATTTTTATAGCTGAGAAGACATTTACATTTTACTTACATAACTCAGCATAGTTATATAAGTGATATAAAGTTATGTAAACATAACCCTTACAGTATTTTGTCCAATCAACAGATGTAGGATCAACGAGAAAAAAAAGGAATATTAGAACATTCTCAATTTGTGAAGAAACTGTCATATTTCTTCCAAAGGGAAATTTAAATGAAAATCCCTTTAAAATAACTAGATTAAAATATCTAAAAAAAAAAAAAAAAAACCTACATGTACCCTTTTCTTTTCACCCACCCTTTTCACTTCTAGGAATTTATTCTGAGGATATACTTCCAACAATACAAAAATGCATATGCATATTTTTATAAATGTAAAATATTGTGTATTATCTGAGAAGCATATGTAAGTGAGTGTTAATAGGCTATCGTTCATTGGAACCTCCACATTGAATCCACAAAGCAGAGTACTGTGCAATATATACATACATAGATAAAGAAGAAAACTTTCTAATAACTGATAGGAAGTGATTTTCAGGATATATTGTTGAACACACATGTGTGTTTATATATCATAAATATATATGTATACATAAACATATATAATGTTACTGTTAATATAAGAAAAAAGGAAATAAGATAATGTACATATATTGCCTCATTTGTGAAAAAAAAATGTGAAATACAAGCATGATTAGCTCATGATTAATGAGAATGGATAGCTCCAGCGTTTGTTGGGAAAAGGTCAGGAAGAATGGATGATAGGAATGGGAGAGAAGGAATGAGCAGAAAAACATACTTCTCTGAATATACTCTTTTGAATAGCTCTAACTTATAGGACAATGGTAATATTTCGCATATGTAAAAATAAATAATTAAGATCAATGAGGATATGGGGACAACCCAAATGAGGATATGGGGACAGCCCAACTTGGAATTCAAAGTATAACAAATGGACTTTACTAAAACATAAAGCATGACTACAATGGAAAGGATGGGGAAGGAAAAAACAACTAACCAAATTAATGGGAAACATTTTGACTATATATAACAAGGCTAAAAAAAAGACCTACACATAAACATTGTTCTCTCTTAGTAAATTTGTTTTTCATAGGGATATGGTTTAGTAATTCTTAAAGTACTTTATGTATATTCTATTAGAAGGTGATTCAACGTATTTTGGAAAATGGGGACTATGTTTTTCAGTGATGGAGAAGGGAGATACAAATAAGGAAAAGAAAATAAAAAGAATCTGTGGTGCTGAATGACTGCCAGAAGTATCAGTATGAACTCGAGTTTATAGATAGGTAGATGATGGTTAGATAGATGAATAAAAAGACAGAAAGAAACATAAATGGATAGAAATAGATTTATAGATAGATAGATAGAGACAGAGAGAGAGAGAGAGAGAGAGAGATATGTGTGTTAGTAGTTCCATGGCTTATAGACACATAGACACCCATCACCTAACTGGGTCTTAGGGAAGTCTAGAAACAAAGACAAACCTGTAACAATGAGAAAATTTAGTCCCCAGACCTTGTTTATAAATAGCATTATCCAATAAAAGAAACCAGACTTCAGGGTGAGGCAGAAGAAGTACGAGAAAAACCTGATATGATCAAAAAATTATCAGGACATATCTAAATGACAGAAGAGCCAATCTAAAGGGACCCTCAGTGGACAAATAAGGGGCAATTAAAGCAATAAAATAAATAATGATAGCCATGACTTGTAACCCATGTGCCGAAACAAATATCCATGAGTGGATATTGCATAAATAATAAATGGGAAGAAGGCAAAACTGTTCCTTATGGTACATTTCCAATTAATATATGTCAAATAAATAATCAAAACAGAAAAATCACCCTTTGATAAACACTATGGAACTAATTATTTCAAACAAGAAACATCAATGTAGTACAAGTAAATAGGATGATGGTGGAGTAGGAGGATCCTGAGCTCACCTTGTCCCATGGATACACTGAAGCAAAAACTACATTTGTGCAATTAACTGTGAAAATGACCTGAAGACTGGCAGAGCAGACCTTTCACAGCTAATTTTAAAGGGAAGCCCATATGGAAAAGGGGAGGATGGGCACAGATACTATTGGGAACCAAACTCTGAACATGACTAACCACAAATGTGAGAGACAAAACAAGGATGGAGAAGCGAGAGTATCAGACCCTACACGAAGTATACCTGACACAGGGGATTTGCACTGAGAAGATGAGTTCTCAAAATGTCTGCCTTTGAAAATCATCAGGGCTTAAATCCAGAAGTTTAGAGAATCATTGTGGATTTAACTCCATGAGAGACAGTGGGAGATAAGAAACAGTTTCTGCCCTTAAAGAGCCAGAATGCCAAATAACTTAGTGAAAGACACAGCACAGAAGCAACAGTGTGAAAAGTGCCCGGGGTATACATGAAGATTTATTGACTAATTTTAGGATGTGTGCCTGAGGGTCAGGGATCTGCAAGAAATTTCTCTAGGAACAAATATGCTGGTGTACACCATTTTGCTCACTCTCCTCCATCCTTGATAGTAGGGTGTTTGTAGGAGCTAATTCTAACACTCTCCATATTTCTTGCCAATACTGTGTGCCCTGCCACCGCATTCTGCAGACCCACCTCACCCAACCTACCTGCCTTAACAGAAGCCCCTCCAAAGTGGCTCCTGCCCCACTACATCGTGTAGGTAGCCCTAGCTGGGACCAGTGTTTTTCCCAAATGACTCCTGGCCTGGGCAGGGGAGAAGATAACCCCACGACAAGACTCCAGTTCCTGCAGCCAGGCTTTTTGCTGGCTACAGAAGGAGCAAGACAGCTCCTTGGTGAACCAACAACTGTTGCAGTAGTTGACTGCAGATAGCCAGGCTGAGGGCTGGCCCTGCTCATCAGTGAGCCTTTGGTGGCTGCTGCCAGGCCTTTCAACAATGCAGGGAAGAAACCCAGACCAGTGCACACACAGTAGGCAAAGCAGGTCATTGCAGCCTGCTGGGCTGAAGGCCAGCCCCACCCACCAGCATGCCTGAAGCAACCATGGCTCAGCCACTACAGGAAGTCACACCCAATCCACACAGGGAATACTGCTGGAGTATTTGGTTCAGAGGACTAGGGTGGGATTGCACAATAGGGCACCACAGGATCTCTTCTACATAATAGCACTACTTTGAAGACCAGGAGATACAGCTGACATACCTAATACATAGAAACGAATGCAGAGAGCTAGACAAAATGAAGAGACAGAGGAATATGTGCCAAATGAAAGTACAAGACAAAATTACAAAAAAGTGAAACAAAAAAAAGATAAGCAATATGCCTGATGAAAAATTCAAAGTAATGGTCATAAAGATCCTCAATGGATTTGAGAGAAGAGTGACTGAAACAGGTGAAAACTTCAACAAAGAGACTGAAAATATTTTTTTAAAAATAGTGCTGAGGGGGCGTCCGGGTGGCCCAGAGGGTTAGTGCCGCCTTCAGCCCAGGGCGTGATCCTGGAGACCCTGGATCGAGTCCTACATTGGACTTCCTGCGTGGAGCCTGCTTCTCCCTCTGCCTGTGCCTCTGCCTCTCTCACTCTGTCTCTGTGTCTCATGAATAAATAAATAAAATCTTTAAAAAAATAGTGCTGAGGGATGCAATAACTAAAGTGAAAAATACGCTAGAGGGAATCAACAGAAGATTAGAGGATGCAGAACAGATCTGTGAGCTGGATGAAAAGGTAATGGAAAGCAATGAAGTTGAACATCAAAACAAAAAAAAAAGAATAATGAAAAATGAGAATAAGTTAATGGACTTCTGGGACATCATCAAACACAATAACATTTGCATTATAGTGATCCCAGAAGGAGAAGAAAAAGGGAAGAAAGCATAGCTATTACTTGAAGAAATAATATCTCAAAACTTCCATAATCTGGGGAAAGAAACAGAAATCCAGATCCAGGACACACAGAGAGCCCCAAATAAGATGAACATAAAGAGGTCAACCTCAAGACATGTAATAATTAAAATACCAAAAATCCTGATGACAAATGATGTGGAGCATTTTTTTCATATGTTTGTTGGCCATTTGTATGTCTTCTTTGGAGAAATGTCTATTCATGTCTTCAGAGAAATACAAATCAAAACCATGAAGAGATCCCACCTCACACCAGTCAGAATGGCTAAAATTAACAAGGCAGGAAACAATGGTTGTTGGTCAGGATGTGGAGAAAGAGGAATCCTCTTCCACTGTTGTTGGGAATGCAAGCTGATGCAGTCACTCTGGAAAACTGTATGGAGGTTCCTCAAGAAATTAAAATGCATCTATCCTACAGCCCAGCAATTTCACTACTGGGTATTTACCCCAAAGACACAGACATAGTGAAATAATGGGACACCTGCAACCCAATGTTCGCAGCAGCAATGTCCACAATAGCCAAACTGTGGAAGGAGCCACACTGTCCTTCAACAGATGAATGGATAAAGATGTGATGTATATATACAGTGGAATATCACTCAGACATCAGAAAGGATAAATGCATACCATTCACATTGATGTGAATAGAACTGGAGGGTATTATGCTGAGTGAAATAAGTCAATCAGAGAAAGACGATTATGGTTTCACTCATATGTAGAATATAAATAATAATACAGAGGACCATAAGAAGGAGGGAAAACTGAATGGGAAAAAAATCAGTGAGGGAGACAAACCATATGAGACTCCTGATTCTGGGAAACAAACTGAATGTCACTGAAGGGGAGGTGGGAGGGAGTATGGGGTAAGTGGGTGATGAGCATTGAGGAGGCATGTGCTGTGATGAGCATTGGGTGTTATATGAATGATGAATTATTGGAAACTACATCTGAAACAAATGATGTACTATATGTTGGCAAATTGAATTTAAATTTCTAAAATGGCAAAAATCAAACATAAAGAGAGAATCTTAAAAGTAGCAAGAGAAAAGCAAACAGTTACATTAAAATAGAAACTCCAGAGAGCATCCGCTGATTTTTCAGCAGAACCTTTGCAGGCCACTAGAAGTTGGCATGATATAGTCAAAGTGCTCAAATTAAAAACAAACAAACAAAAACAAACAAACAAACAAAAAACCTGCAATCAAGAATAACTACTGGCACTGTAATCATTCAGAATGAAAAGAGAAATAAAGAGTTTCCCAAACACACAAAAGTTAAAGGAATTCATTATCATAAAATCAACCTTACAAGAAATGTTCAAGGGAATTCTTTAAAAATAAAAGGTCATAACTAGAAGCAATAAAATTATAAAAGGAAAAAAAATCACTGTTAAAAGCAAACATATTATAAAGATATTAGATTATAAAGCTAGGATAGAAGTTAAAACACAAAAGTAACATCCATTATATCTACAAAAATTAGTCAAGGAATATACAAACTAAAAAGATGTAAAATATGGGATCATATACATAAAATGTGGAGGGAAGGGTAAATTATAGGGCTTTTAGAATGTGTTTGAACTTAAGCAACCATCAACATAATATTGACTGCTATACACATGAATGTTGCATGTGGATCCAATGGTAGTCACAAATCAAACATTGAATAAAAACCATATAATCATTTTAGTATATGCAGAAAAAAGATTGACAAAATACAACATCCATTTCTGATAAAAGCTCTCAACCAAGTGGGTTTAGAGACAACAAACCTCAATATAATAATAATATATATGAAAAACCAACAGCTAACAGAATATTCAAAGGTGAAAAATGTAAAGCTGTTCCTTTAAGAACAGGAATAAGACAAGAATATTGACTCTTGCCACTTTCATTCAATGTAGTGCAGGAAGTTTTACCACTAGTAATCAGACAAGAAAAAGAAATAAAAATCATCCAGATTGGCAATAACAAAGTAAATGTGACAGTATCTGCAGATGATGTGGTACTATATATGTATTTTTTTAAAGATTTTATTTATTTATTCATGAAAGACACAGAGAGACAGGCAGAGACACAGGCAGACTGTGGGGAGCCTGATGCAGGACTGGATCCCAGGAACCCAAGATCACGACCTGAGCTGAAGGCAGACACTCAATCACTGAGCCCTCCAGGCGCCCTGATGTGATACTATATAAACAAAACCCTAAAGACTCCACCAAAAAACTAATGGAACTGATAAATGATTTCAATAAAACTGCAGCATATAAAATTAATATTTAGAACCCTGTTGCATTTCTTTACCCTAATAATGAAATAGCTGGAAGAGAAATTAAGTAAACAATCCCATTTTTAATGGCACCAACACAATAAAATATTTAGGAATAAACCTAACCAAAGTGGTGAAATACCTATACTCTGAAAACTATAAAACACTGATGAAAGAAACCAAAGATGATACAAATGGAAAGATATCCCATGCTGAAGGATTGGAAGGATAAATATTATTAAAATGTCTATATTACCCAAAGAAATATTCAGATTTAGTGCAATCCCTATCAAAAGATCAGCAATATTTTTTCACAGAATTAGAACAAAAAATACTAAAATTTGTATGGAACTATTTAAGACCAAATAGAAAAAAAAAAAAAATCTTGAGAAAAGAAAATAAAACTGGAGGTATCACAATCCAAGTTTTCAAGGTATATTACAAAGCTGTAGTAATAAAAACAGTATGCTACAGGCACAAAAACAGGTGTGTAGATGAATAGAATGAGAGCCCCCAAAGCCCACATTTTTTTGATCAATTAATCTGTGACAAAGGAAGCAAGGATATCCAATGGGGAGAGTGCAGTGTCTTCAATAAATGGTGCTGAGAAAACTGGACAACTATACACAAAAGAAAGGAACTGGTCTACATTCTTACATCATACACAAAAATAAACTCAATAGAGATTAAATACTTAAATAGAAGTCTGAAAAGCATAAAACTGCTACAAGAAAATATAGGAAGTAATCTCTTAGTCATTGGCCTTAACAACATATTTATGGATATGTCTCCTGGAGGAAAGGAAACAAAGCAAATATAAACTTAAGACTACACCAAAATAAAAAGCTTTTACACGGCAAAGAAAACCACCAACAAAACAAAAAAGGTAACCTTCCTTAATGGGAAAAAAAAAAATGTTTACAAATGATATATCCAATAAGTGGTTAATATCCAAAATATATAAGAACATATATAATTCAACACTGAAAAAGGAAAAAAAATCCAATTAAAAATGGGGAGAAGACTTGAACAGATCTTTGTCCAAAGAAGATACACAGATGGCCAACAGACATGTGAACAAATAATATTAATAATCATCGAGGAAATGCAAATCCAAACTACACTGAGATATCATCTTACATCTCTCTGAATCGTTAGTATCAAAACGACAGAAATTACAAGCATTGGTGAGAATGTAGAGAAAAGGGAATCCTCTTACACTGTTCGTGAGAATAAAAATTGATGAAGCTGCTATGGAAAACAATATGAGGGTTCCTTAAAAAATTAAAAGTAGCAATAGCATATTTATCCAGTAATTCCACTATTGGGCATTTAACCAAATAAAATAAGAACACTAATTTGAAATATATATTTATATATATTCACCCCTCTGTTCATTGCAGTATTATTTATAATAGTCAAATTATGAAACAACCTAAGTGTCCATCAATAGATGAATAAATAAAGAAGGGATTGGTATCTACATAGAATGGATAATTACTCACTCATAAAGAAGAACAAGACCTTGACATTGGCAACAACACAGATAGACCTAGAGGCTATTACATTAAGGGAATTTTTAGACCAAAAAAAAAAAAAAGACAAGTGTGCAAACACAAAAACAGAAACAGAATCGTAAGTAAGAGAACAACCTGGTGGTTACCAGAGGGCATGTGGTTGGAAAGATGGCAAAATAGGGAAGGGGATTGAGAGGTACAGACTTCCAGTTATAAAATAGATAAATCACTGAAATAAAAAGTACAGTATTGAGAATACAGTCAATAATATTTTAACAACCCTGTAAGGTGACAGATGGTGCCTACACCTACCATGATGAGCCCTGAGGAATGTATAGAATTATCAAATCACGACAACGTACACTTGAAACCAATATGACACTGTATGCCAACTATATACTTCAGTTTAAAACCATTAAAAATTAAAAAGTCAAAGAAACATCAATGTATGTTTGCTAAAGCGAATGGATGAGAGTTTTAGGAAAAACAGGATATTTACAAAGAGTCAAAGTGTATCCACATATTTGTATTAATTACAAAGAGGAAAAATAACCAATCGCACACCTGGCACGCACTCCTTGGCTAAATGATCAAAGTAACATCACGAGTAATGACATCTTGGCATCATTTGCCATGTTACATAACACACTAAGAAGGACACAATATCAGTTATTTTGTTGCCATAAATCCAGAGCCTTAATTTAATCATGAGGGGATTATTAGATAAAATCACATTGAGGGCCACTCTACAAAATAAGAATTCTTCCAATGTGTCAACTTCTTGAAAGGCAGAGGCAGACAGAAGCACTGTTCTGGATTAAGCAACACGTAAGAATCAAAATATCCAAATACAACATGTGATCCTTGCTTCTATCCTCACTAGGAAAATCTGACCAAATCTGAATAGGCTTTGCAACTTATGTAATATTCTTGTATCAAGGTTATTCTTCTAGTTTGAAAATTTTCCTGAAAAGGTATTATCCTTAGGAACGTTTGGATGAAGCATATACAAAAGTCTTTTTATCTTGCAAATGTTTGTAAATTCAAAGGTAAAAGAAGAAGAAGAAGAAGAAGAAGAAGAAGAAGAAGAAGAAGAAGAAGAAGAAGAAGAAGAAGAAGAAGAAGACAGCGACAACGACTTCAATGACTTATGGCTACCAGTCAAAATAAGGCGCTACAAGCAGGGTTTTATTTAATACTGGAGAAAAAAAAGAGTAAAAGTAGTGGAAGGAACTGGCCTTCACTAATCTTGGATGGTTCTCCACGCAGTATTTCATATATGGTCCTTGTAACCCTCGTTAGGAATAAAGGAAGGATTATCTGAGTGATTATTGTGTCACCGGGATGTTAGAACCCTCGCAGTCGGAGCTGCTGCTGGTAGCTAGTATTTACAGAGGTTGAACCAGACAATCAGGATGTGCAGGAATCTGTCCAGTTCCCAGAGCCAGTTTGGGACTTTAGCCCTCTTTCCTGCCAGAGTCCGCGATTTTCAACTACACCTTATCCACAAAGCAGAAATAGACAAGTTTTGGCATTTTAACCAATAATTAATACGCCGGGAGATTTCCTGAAGTGAAAAGATAAAGGTGCTAACATCGTTTTCAACGATTTTATGAATCAGAAACTAGTTCTGAAAAAGGAAAATGTTCATTTTTTGGATGACCTACATAAAATATCATTTTCTCCTTAAATCTCTTTTAAAGACATCATTTCTAGTCACTTTAGTTAAAATTTCATAAACACACTTGGTCATGTTCACACTGAAATAAGACTGCCTTTGCCTCAGGTAGTTTATGATTTTGTGAGGATAAAGTGGAGTAAATGTGGTGTGACAAGAGAAATGTAAATACATACCAGGGAGGCTGAAAAGGAGAGAGAACATTCAGGTTCTGGTGGGTTGGAGCAGGGAAGATGTACAGAGGAGGTGGCACTTGGGTAGCAGTCGTGGGGTGTTCTGGATGTCTGCGGGGGACACCTGGATCCCTACTGCCCCCAACAACTTTCTTGCATGTTAAATTTCCATTTTAAAAACCTTTGACGACATCAGATATGTGTTTGCTTTGGTAGCACATCACATTCAAAACAGTCGAGGGGCCACCCCCACCCCCACCCCTCAAGAAGAGAGAGCCCTGGGGCTGCAAGAGCAAAGAATCAAAGGGAAGGTCTCAGTGTTTTGTTTGATTTCATATTAAGAAAGTGTGTTTTAAATGAAGAAACCTCCATATAAATAGATACATGGAAATGGCTCTATTCGTTAAAGGCCCATATTAGCAGAATTAATACAATAAGGGGAAATGTTTTGGCATAAGAACTAAGCAAAACCTTCTCCCAGACCTGACTGTGCCATCTGAGGCCTGCTCTCTCCAAGGCAGTGAGTTTTGCAAAACCCATCTGTAAACTAAACATGTGACAATTAGACTTCATTATCAAGAGCTGCTTGAAAGGACAATCCTATGTCCTTACAGAAAAGAAGAATAATCTTACAAGCTAAGACACTAAGCTAGCAATGTAAACTGACTTAATAGGTTGAGGTTTATAACGGCAAAACTTTTATTTATTTATTTATTTATTTATTTATTTATTTATTTATTTATTTTTTTTTAGTGCAGAGCATATTATTCCTTGGATAACCTAACATTTCTTCTGGACTGTAGGTTGAGCTTCCAACATTCTCTTTTACCCTACTGTGTGTGAACGTAACTTAAGTTTACAATACATTTATAATTAAAATAAATAGAAAACAGCACATTTCTAGATTACATTTTTTTCTCTGCAGTTCGCCTCGAAAATCACAGCATCAAGCAATTTAGAAAGTGTTTCAACCACATAATCAGTTGCGCTGTTAAAAGATGCTGAATTCAAATTTCTTAAAATTATAGTATGTCTTTCTTTTAGGGTCTAGATCAATGCACATGACCACTTTAATAGCTTTCCAAGAAAGATCAAGTTATTTCCTAAAACTCTCCAGTTATCTGAGTCGAGGAATTAACTAGCAACCCGTGATGTTTAAATTAGTTGAATGCATTTATCTCATTTGTGTAGATACAATCTTGTAGTATCCACTGATTGCAACAGTTGACACTCACTCTTTTATATTCTATTTTAGAAAATAAACAGATGGTAGGTTATCAAAGAGGAGGGGAAAGATGGCCTCCGAGACTTAAATTCCAAAAGAGATAAGACCAAAATAGATTTGAAGCACTAGGAGGAGAGCTCTGTTAGCTCCGCCATATGTAGAAATAAACATTCTCTGAGTCAGGAGAAGGTGCGGGAGGCATGAAGAAATAGAACTTGCTGTTTTCTTCTTCCCTGTCAAATGTGAATTTTTTTTTTTTTCCTTTTTCACCTGCAATTTGAACAAAGTAGTTTCATTTAGACCTAAATGGAACAACTTTGCAAGATCCCTTTGAGGCATTAAAATGCATTGTCAATAACATATTGCTCCTGTAAACTGGTAAGAGAGCTTGCACAGCCAGGTGTCCTTTTGTTTAAATGATAAGGAAACAATCATCTACACTGATTTTGATAAATGTGACATTTTCTTTTTTTACTTCTGTGATGAACCCATATCCGCATAAAGGGGAATGGTGTAAAGGGCGGTGGGTGGGCAGCCGGGAATCTGGGTTTAAAACGCATCTGGGCCCCACTACTGTAAATGTAGGCTACAAGAAATATATTCAGAACTTTGAATCCTGTTTTCCTAACTGGGAAACATGGTAAATATGTGAAGGACAGCAGGGCTGCCCCACGGCAGTCTTTCCCTGTTAGCTTCCTTCCTCCGACAGAACACAGCTCCAATTCTTAGCAGGAAAGAAAGAGCATTTTAAGTAGATGACTTTATTTATGGCAGCATGTAAAAGTGTTTTTACATAATACATAGATGTTATCTAATGGCAAAAAAGAACAGAAAAATCTAAAGAAAAATGTAAAAGACTTTAATTATATTCTCTTCCACTACTAGCCTCATTTTTCCTTGCTTTCCCCAGAGAAGAAGATTTAATTGTTTATTATTTTTCAGATACATTTTTCTTATGCATTGACATACCTTTTTGTATGTGTATTGATACCCTGGCTTCTTGACTTATTACATTGATATGTGATGTATTATATTGACTCTCCGATTGGCCTTATCTTCTTATCTTATATGATAATAGTGTATGAATGAGCCTACTAAATTGAGCTGATGGGTACTATTTCCTTGATTTTGATCAGGTTTATTATTACCTCAGTAAAATAGTTGGGTTGATGTTTGTATTTCTTCTTTCCATTGTCCAGTTGTATTTATATGGATGTTTCTAGTAGATTAGTTTTTCTTTTTCTTGAACTGTAGATTCTCCTTACATGTGCTGTGTGGCAATCCCTTCTTTACATATTTTAAATATGTTTCCCTCGTCATTTGTTCTCAACTTTTTTAATCACGTTTTCATTAACAGAGAGTTTATCATAATATTTTTTATTGTCAAACATGTAGTCAGACCATTTTCTTTAGGGCTTCAGAGTTTATGTCTGTCTTTACATTGTGTCTCCAGTTAGAGTTTTATAAAAGTATACATTTTATTTTCTCCAAATATGTTGATAATTATTTTATGTGTTTGTTCTTTAACCTAAGTGAGAACTATTTTGTAAATGCTGTGATATTTTTACATAACTTATATTTTTCCCCGATAGGAGATGCAAATCTACCAATACTTTTTATGAGTCAAACCATTTCTTTTCTTTTTGTGTTTTTTAATCCGATACTTCTTCTACTTGGCTTTAATTATGACCCATATACACAGGCCAGATTCACATTCATGCAAGAATCTACTTCTGGACTACTTCTTCTGTTTCATTAATCTATTTTGTTTCTTTAATCTATTTGTTACTTTCAGAGCTAATGCCATATTGTTTGAACTCCTGTGAGTTTTTGACATCTGGAAAAGTCAGTCACTTTCCATTGTTCTAGTTTTATTTTCTGATAATGAGGCAAGTTCCTTTAACAAGAAGAAGAAGGAAAAAAAATCTTTTTCTCAAAGGGTTATTTTAAATGCTATCGTATTTTCTTTTTGTCTATTTAAGTATAGACATGACAACTCTTCCAACATCTATGATCGGTACACTTGGACCTGGACTTTCTCTCTCTGAGAATCACTGTGGTTAACTTATGTTTTCCTAGAGAATTTCTTGGTATAAAGCCAAACATCGTATTTTGTGCATTTTTTAAGTTCCTCACATTTTTAACTGAGAATAATTTTTATACCTTGTAGGTGGTTATTTGTTCTTTTTTTCTATTTCTCTCTCTTTTAGATATGCCAGAGGCTCACCTGTTTTAGTGGGTATTTTGAAGAATAAGTTTGTGTTTTACTGATCCAGTGGTTTTTTTTTTTTTATGTTGATTGAATTATTTTGATTAAATTTTAATTTCATCTTTTGTTTTCATCATTCTATTTTTTAAGTTAATTTGCTCCCTGTTTGTAAATTCTTTTTAAAAAATTTTTAAAGATTTTATTTATGTATTTGAGAGAGAATTAGAGAGAGAGCATGAGTAGGGTGAGGGGCATTGAGAGAAGCACACCAGGGATTTCAGAATCATGACCTGAGCTACCCAAGTGCTCTCTATTTGTAAATTCTTAACAATATTTAGATCATTTACTTTCATATTTTCTCCATATTTCTCTCTCTCTCACTCTCTCAAGTGCATTAAAAGATGTACATTTTCCTTTAAGAGATTCACTAAAAAAAAAAAAAAAAAAAAAAAAAAAAGAACTTCTTCAATAAGGTCCTTTATGGAATAATAACTTATGCACTAATTATCTTTTATCTCCAAATAGATTTTAATTTTAGTTTTTAGTCTAGAGTTAAGCAAACTTATTTATTTTTTAAAGATTTATTCATTTTTAAAGAGACAGAGAGCTTGCAAGTGGGGAAGGTGCAGAGGGGAAGAATCGTAAGCAGATTCCACTGAATCTGACAGGGGGCTGGATCCCAGGACCCTGAGTTACAGCCTGAGCAGAAACCAAGAATCTGTCATTCAGTGGACTGAGCCAGCCAGGTGCCTCTTAACCAATGTTATTTCAAATATATTTAATTATGTGTATGCACCGGAGTGCATGTGTGCACTTGCACACATGCACGTGTGTGACTTCTTAGAGACATATTTTTTATTAATTTTTTTATTTTAATTCCAGTATAGTTAACATACAGTGTTATATTAGTTTCAGGCTGAATTTTTATTTTGTTCCATCATGGGCTGAGATCTTGATCTGCATTAATTTGCTTTTGAATTTTATTAAGACAGCCTGGGTGACCTTACATATTCTTATTCTATGAATCCTTGATAAGAATGCACAGTTTCAAGGTGGTAGCATTTACATCACAGGGTCAGATATCAAAATGCTTGGGAATGAATCCTGACCTTCCATTTTCCAGGTCCATGATGGTAGTAGGCAAGTGACTTAACCACTCTCTGCCTTGGTTTTTTTCATTGATCTCTTTATCTCTGTGTAATAAACATGTTCTAAATATGTATCACTCTTAAGAATTGTTTATAAGAGAATTTTTATGCAAGAATATACTGGATTCACATTTATCTCTTTTCAGAAAATAATGACAATCTTGAAAAGGCTAAATAAACAATAACAAACTAAGCTACCCATGAACAACTAAGACAAGTTGAACTCATGACCCTGAGATCAAGACCTGAGCTGAGATCAGGAGTCAGACACTCAATCGACTGAGTCACCCAGGCATCTCTTAATTATTTATTTTGTATTTTTCATTTTTTTAGAGGGGAGGAGGGCCAGAGAGAGAGGGAGAGAAAGAATCTTAAAGCAGGCTCCAGGCCCAGCACAGAGCCTGCCGTGGGCTCCATCTCACAACTCTGAGATCATGACCTGAGCTGAATTCAAGAGTCAGATGTTCAACTGACTGAGCCACCAGGCACCCCTGCTGTGGTCTTCATTATTTCTGTTGTCTACATGATCTTTCACATTTCAGAGGGAAGCGTGTTATGATTATGACACTGTTATATCTTTATATTTTGATTTACTCTTATTTCTCCACAAATTAGTAATTATTGGGGCCTTTAAGTATAACAACATGTTTAGCACAATATTAAGCATTCCTCTTTTTTTTTTTCTGTTCTTTAAAGCCTGAGATAGTAAGCTCTGTATTCTTCGATATCAATATCAATATCCATATATTGTCTTACTGTACATTGCCTTTAATACCAATCCATAATGGTGTCTTGTTAAAAATCACGTGAGCCTGTGTTTGTTCCACACATGTCACAAGTTGTTTTTAATCCAGTTTTAGTGTTTGTTTGTTTCATAATAAAGGAATTGTGCTGATTCACAGGCATTGGTTACAGGTGTATTTGAGCTGCTTGCAGGTTTCCTCTAATGGTATCTTATATGGATAAGACCCCTCTTTCCCAGCTGCTACCTTCTTTTCTGTTTGTTTGTTTGTTTGTTTGTTTTTTCCCAATTGGTTTCAAAACTACACATTACCTTTCCATTCTTTTAGTAATCACAATTTAATTTTAAGACAAATATTAAAACTTTTCTAATGTTGAGAATTACCTGGCATCTGTAATTATCTCTAAGCAAGAATAGAATATCACCATATAATTTTTCTTCCACTTCAAAAAGGCCTCATGTTGATTCCCTGTTATATGGATCTTTGATTTTAGTTTCAGATTGGTATTAATTCTCCTTAAAAACCATTCCTCAATATTTTTCAGAGCTATAGTACTTAATGCTTATTTTTTTTTTATAATTCCCTCCTCAAATATGTCTCTGATTGAATTCATTATAATGATTCCTTGAGTAAGTATTTTTGGCATAAGGTCTGGTTTGCCGAATTGGGAGTCTTTGCATATTTGAAAATATCTCTATCCTGATTTCTGCCTTGAATGCTGGGTTTTAATGGATTATAGCCTCAAAATAATTTATCTCCAAACTTGAAGTAATTTCTCGTCTTCTATATTCAGTGTGACTATTAAGAAGTGCCTTTTTGTCTTTTAACTTTGCAGATTATCTTTGTTCAGTCCTTCTCCATAAGCTTTTAGAAGGCTTCTTCAAGATGGCCATTCTGAAATTTCGGTAATATATTCCTAAACGATCAAGGGCTTGCATGCATTTGTGCACTTCAATATTTAATTAATTATTTAATCTGGAGATTTGCATTTGTCTTTAGTCCAAGGAGTCTTTATTTGCGTCTCTTTTCTTATTTACTCACTTACGCTGTATCTATTCTTTCTTTATGGAACGTCAATTAGGAAAATATTAAAACCCGTGGACTAAACTGTATATCTCTGAATACCAATCTTGTAAATAGCTCTGTCCTCTGCTTTATGACTTTAGTACGTCCTTCACCTTGCCTTATACTGCACTACTTCCATATTCAGCCATGCCCATGAATTATTCGTTCTGAGTGCCAGTGGGTAAAGAGAAACCACTCTAGGTATTTAAACAATGGGAATCTTTTCCAGGGGATTAATTATGTAGGTGAAAGAAGCTGCCATGCCTGGAATGGTGAGCAACCCTCGTACACCAAGCTCCAGTAAACTTGCCACTCAAGATTGAATAAATAAAGGAAGGAGGTGGGTACTGGAGCCCAGAGGGCAGGTAGGGGATGCTATCACCCAGGGCTCTCCAGTGGGGGCTGGAGCCATAGTGGCTTGCAGCAGCTGCTGGGGGCACTGGTGAGGGCACAGAGGGGAATAACAGTAACTTGGGCTTCTTTGTTCTTCCCGCCTATTTCCCTTGCCCAGAGCAAACCCTTGAAGAAACTCGATGACCTTGGCACTTGGGAAACTATGCATGGGAGAGCAAGGAATGCTCTGAATTCATATTTCTAATGTCTAACCAATCTTTCTAATTTCTTATACTCTGACTTCTCCTTTCACATTAAAGTTTTATCGATTTTGTAAGATAGACAGAAGTAAAATTATGACTCAACTTCACTGAATGCCTGCAATTTCAGAATTGACTTTGAGTATTTTATATAAATATAATTATGATCAAGACAGGTATATACTATCATCCTCCATGTGCAGATGAGGAAACTGTCTAGGGTCAGTGGAGGAAGAATAAAATTTACATTAGGACTGTCTTGTTTCTACTGGGTCAAAATCATTTGATAATATTAAACAGAAAACTTAATTTTTGATTTAGGAAAGGGAAAACAAAAAGAAAGAACATGACAAAAATAGAATTTTATTAAGCATGACAATATCCATTATTTCTATAAGCCATGTTGATGAGAGGTACTGATTGAACCCTCTTCAACAGGATAAGGTTAAAATAAATATGATTCACTAAGGAACTAAAAAAAAAAAAAAAAAAAAAAAACTCTTCACCTACTGATAACAGTATCTTTAAAAATTTGTTGAAGATATTGCAAATGCTGGTTTTAACCTCTTACATAATCCTTACCAATTAAAGCATGCATTTGATGATGTTTAATAGAATGAAATTTGTTAGTCTTAAAATCCATAGTCATAAATACAATTTAAAGCTTATTATTTGCAACTTAGTGATTAATAATATGGCATTATCTGCATAGTATCATCATTAAAAAAAAAGAACAAGAAACTGCCACCTGAGGTTTGTTATTACATTGTGTTACTCAATCTACTCTGAGAATTCAAATCATTTATAGGTAGATAGATGGATGAAACAGAGCCTTAAGTAAACTTTTGCCATAACATTGAGATGAAAAAAAAAAAAAAAGATTCTGAATTGCGTAGTCTATATATCAACTAAAAGTTTTACCTTATTTTTTAACAATTCTGACTGGCATCGTCTTAATCCCTCGTAGAAACAATAATAAGGCATGATTTTCCTTAAGTGTAGATGTTATTTTTCTTGTGTAGCTCTTATTTTTTTGTGTGATAGGCTCAGTTTTAAACTATTCCAGGCCGTGTTCTTTTTCCTTCATGTTTCAAAAACAGATCTCAACTTATAAAACAAGTAGAAAACTTATGGGAAATTTAGTTTTCTTAGTTGGGAATGTTTAGGCATGGGTCATTTGTAAAACAAAAGAAAGTAAATGAATGAATAAAAATATAAATGAATCTTTTATATAGTAATCTTTTATATAACAATCTTTTATAAATCTTTTCACTATCTTTTCCCTTCTAAAATTGGTGATGGGAGAGAAGTCAACATGTATCTCAACATTGCAAATGGAAGGCCTAAAATGCACCCCTGAACAGGGAGGTCAGATATTTAGATTGCACACCAGTTTTTGCTGGAAATAATAGGCTCTTCTTGCATGTCCTCAAGACACTCATCACTTATAAACAGTGTTCATTACTTATCATTGTTGTAATGTGGAGTCACACCTAATATTTTCTGTGTTCAGTGCGGTGGTCCAGGCTTTATAGTGACTGGATGACGCCCACAAAGGGACCGTGTGTGTGCAGAAGCCATAAGCAAGTGCTGACCAAATGCAGGTGTTTGCCTGTGTGGCTTCATTTTAGCCTGACAATAAAATATGTCTTTATGCCCGTGTTCTGTTACATCCAAGGTTGAGCATGGCTCACAAATCACACAGCAGTGCTTTGAATAGCTAATAAAGAGAGTCAGCTGAATGAAAATTTTTATGAAAAAAAAATTTATGAAAATTGCCAAATTATACAAGCAGGAAAGTTGGAGAAACCTGAAATAGGATACATTTTATGATAATCCTTTAACACCACTCTCCATGGAGTGTTAATTTAGATCATTGTTGGAAGAGAGGTGGAAGGTCACCAAATAAAAATTGAATAATAAATATTTATATTTTATAGCAACATTAAAATCTTTGGCTGAATAAGAATCACACATTGTTTTATTTACCCAAGTTTTAACATAACTGATAAATATTACAGTTTGATGGAATTGGATTTAATGTATATTATTCTAAGAATGCAGTTATAAAATTATTATTGGATAGTCATTTCTACTTAAAAATAGGAAAGTGGGAGTGTTGCATAAAATACACAGCCCCATTTTGGAACAGCTTGATTATATAACATCTGGGTGCATTCTGCAACCTATTTTTTTCGATTTTTATTGAGTTATAACTGACACATAGATATTATATATATTTAAGGTGTACAACTTGATATTTTGACATATACATTGTGAAATGATCGCCACAATCAAGATAATTAGTATATATCATCTAACACCTTCCTTCCTTCCTTCCTTCCTTCCTTCCTTCCTTCCTTCCTTCCTTCCTTCCTTCCTTCCTTCCTTTCTTTCTTTCTTTCTCTTTCTTTCTTTCTTTCTTTCTTTCTTTCTTTCTTTCTTTCTTTCTTTCTTCTTTCTTTCTTTCTTTCCTTTTTTTTCTTCTTCTTCTTCTTCTTCTTCTTCTTCTTCTTTTCTTTCTTTCTTTCTTTCTTTCTTTCTTTCTTTCTTTCTTTCTTCCTTTCTTTCTTTCTTTTTTTGTTTTATTTTTAGTGATGAGAACTTAAGATCTATCTTTTTGGCAGATTTCAAGTGTACTGTACAATACAGTATTATTCACTAAAATCATCATGCTATACATTAGATCTCCAGAACTGATCTCGTAATTGAAAGTTTGTACCCTTTAGCCAATATCTCCCCATTTCCTTCACCCAAGTCCCTGGGAATCACCATTCTATTCTCTGTACTATGAGTATTTTAGATTCCCCATATAAGTGAGATCATGTAATAGCTGTCCTTCTCTGTCTGGTTTATTTCACTTAGCATAGTACCTTCTAGGTCCAACTATGCTGTTGCAGATGACAAGATTCCCTTGTTTTTGAAGGATAAATAATATTCCACTGTGCACATCTTCTTTATCTACTCATCTGCCAGTGGACCTTGAGGTTGTTTCTATATCTTGGCTACTGTGAATAGTGATGCAATGAACCCCCATGTTCATTGCATCCCTTCAAGACCCTGATTTAATTCCTCTGGAAATATACCCAGAAGTGGGATACTCTGTGTTTTGTTTTAAATACAATTAATTACATCTGACATGGTAATTTGGTCATACACATAATAATGATCAGCAACACTGGACTAAAAATCTTTCCCTTAGTTGCAAATATTCATATGTTGGGGCATATGTGCCTTTGGGAGAAATAACATTTGAAGCAAATGCTTCACAGACATTTTGGTTAAGATAGCAAGATACTGCCATTCATGCATAACTACCAAAACATAGATTGAGCAATAATTTTTCTTACTTCAAAAATTGAAGTGGTTTATACTAATAAAGGTGTGTATCAGTCAAAACAAAATTTTATTGAAAAAGTATTATAGAGGGATATGAAATACTTAATCCAAGAAATATTTTATGTAATTGAGAATTAAGTTTAGATGAAGATCCCAATAGTCCATTAAAAAGAAAGAACAATGACATGCTAGGTCTCATTATCTAATAAAGAAAAAAGAAATGGTGATATTTCAGTCACCTTTTCCTGTTGTGATTGTCTGAAAACTAAGAGTCAATATACATTTTGCTTATTTAAATTCCGTGTTGTTATATAACAAAGAGACCCATTTGTAGTTTCACAGAAAATATGAGGTAATCATGTCTTGAGTGGACTTTAATTAAAGTCAACTATTTTAAGATTTCTAATCATACCAGAGCACGTTTTTCTTCTGAGGGGGAAAAAAAAAAAAAAAAAAAAAAGCTTGCATGCATTATTTCATCATCTATGGTACACGAGTGGGGCCTCGTGCAGCAGGATTAATAAGTAAATCTTCTAGATTACTCTTCTCTGTTTTGGACACACTTGCAGACCATCATTTCAGCCACGCGGATCCTGACACCGTTCACTACCAGGGGCTTGTTCATCGTAGGCCCTCAAAGAATGGTTGTCGAACAAATGGACTTTCTCTGTCTTCAGTGCAACTTTTCTGTCTCCTGAAAATATTCCCCTTTCTCAAAATACAGCACATTTCTGGTTTTCCTCCTACATCACTACTCCTTTTGCCAGTGGACCCTCCATACCTGGCCACCGTGTCTCCCTCACACCCAGCCTTCCTTACGGAGACCCATTCCCACATTTCAGACTCTCACTGATCCCACCATGAAGGCAACAAGATGATACCTCTAGCGTCCATCTTCTCCCAGAGTATCTCCTGCCCATTTTTTACCATTTGCTGCCCTGTTTGGACACCTCAAAATCCAGCATGCCCCTCTTAGCCACTTCCCATGTATAGATCTCCAAGAAGACTGATACCATTTATCAGTATCCATGGCAGAAATGTTGGGTTCTTCCCTTCCACTCACCTCTACAGCATTACTAGTCCCAGATCCTGTAGACTTTGTCTCCTCTCTTGTCCCTCAGCTTCACCCCAACCCAGTGGCCATCATCCCTGGTCAGGCTGTCCCTAACCACCTTTCTGCAATGCTCACAGTGACCCACCTGCCTTACTTATCCCATGCCACCTCCCTGACCTCATTTTACCTTCGGCGGCCCTGGTCCCATGTTCTTGCCCCTTGGCTGTTCACTCAGTTCCTATACTTGCTTTGCTCTCTCATTTACCAAAGGGGCTTTGCAGAGTCTTTGAGGGCAGGGAGGTCAAAGAATCTGACTCTCTCTTCTACTCCCTGAGTTAACTCATCTTTCCAATATCGGCTCATGAATCTCTGAGTAGAATTCACTGACTTTTCTGCTGAAGCCAAACTGTAACACATTCCAATGTGCTTTTGCTTAGTTTATATAATTATTTGCTTATAATACAGAGCACAAGCATCCTAATGGTCAGTGCAGTGTCTTTACTGCTCACCATCCAATGCTGAAGGTCTGGTACAGAGCTTGCCACATAGGAAGCACTCAATACATATATGTATATAAATGAATAGTTTATTGCCATATTATTGAAAAAGAAAAAAGGGTACTGATACATAACATATAAAACTAGTATAACCACATGATCATGCACTGTTGCAGGAATTTGAATAATAATATTTTTGTCAGTAATATATATTCATCAGTATTCTATAGAAATTGTAATTTTCATTATGATTTGAGTTAATATTTTTTAACCAAAAGTTGATGTAGATAAAATATTTTATTTTGTAAGAAAAATTATATATCTAATTCTGCTTCAAGTTTACCCTTTTCTCCTCCAGAAAAGAAAATATCTAATTTTTTGACATTTTCCTTTGTCCTCACTTATGTACTCCGGATAGAAGGTTTTAAGTACAGTGGCCTTAGAAATGCAGTAATCTATAGAAGACTACACTAGTATAGTTTTCTATAATTGAAATCAATCAATTTGTTGATTCTTCCATTATTATTAGTTCCATAGAATTCAGCGATAGCTAAGAATTATTTCCAAATAATTCATTTTTTATCCTTCTTTGCTTAAAATGATCCTCTGTAAGAATATTGTCTCTCCACAAAAGGGGGGAAAAAAGGAAAGAAAAAGTCAGTTATTTCTGCACTTTTCTTGATACTTTTATTAGCTCTTCCCCCATATTACATTTATAATTTAAAACTGGCATGATCTCAAAACTCTTTGTAGCTTTTTAAGATGCAACCAACGCTATCGAGGCTAGCATTCATATTGCACAGAGGATGGTGAGTGCATGCCAGGCAGAGGTAATTTCTTTGTAGGTAAGCACAAGGCTGATTACATATTCTCAGAGAGATCAGATGGATTGCATTAAGTAGCATCACATCTCTGAGAGGTACACTTCACACGAGCCATAGGGACAACCTCCATTTTACCTGATGATATTTTAAAAATTGGTTTTTATTTTATTTTATTTATTTATTTGAGAGAGAGAGAGAGAGAGAGAGAGCACACGCAGAGGGAGGGGAGGGACAAAGGCAGAGGAAGAAGCAGATTCCCTGCTGAGCACAGAGCCCAACACAAGACTGGATCCCAGAACCCTGAGACCATGACCTGAGTTGAAGTCAGACACTTAAGCAACTGAGCCACCCAGGTGCTCCTGAAAGAATTGTTGGTCAAGGACTGGTCTTTATAGCCAGAGATCATGCCAAAAGCCTTATGGTCAATCTGAACATCATTTAAGAGGTACATGTAAGGAAATACCAATCTGATGATCTGATGCAAATATATTTGGCTATTTGGCTAAGTGGATGAAGTATGGAATATGCATAGTGCACATTACATATCATACACATAGTATATAAGCATATACTGGCATTTGTAAATGCACATTTATACAATATACTTACACATACATACTTAGGATCTTCATTTTTTTCACATATAAATGTATCTATGTATAGATAAAGTTTGTTGAAAAGGAGTGTACGCTATTATCTTTCCAAGACTAAGTGAAAAATTTAATGTAATTTCCAAAGCAAATAACAGCTTAATGACATGTTTTATATGAAACACTTAAATCTCAACTCTTCCTTTGAGTCTATACTGGCATGTCGTGTCTGCCGTGCGACCATTCTATGCTTATCTCTTTATAACCTTTGTGATATTTACATTATCTCACCAATCCTATTCTCTTCAGAGAAAGGCAATACCTGCACATGGAACAAAATCTAACATGTACCAAAAGAAAAAGTGAAAAATAAGTCTGCCTCTGGTCTCGGTAAACACCCAGCCTGGCAGGAAACGCAGCTGCCCGTACAATATGCGAACCCTTAGAGATCTGCATACATGTGCACTTTTTATTTTAGTTATTACTTTTTCTGTATTGTTCCACATATACATACATATCATATATATGTGTTTTTACACAAGGAACAGACTCCCATTAGCATACTTAGCATTATTTTTTTACCTTCAATAATAAAAGTCACGGACTCTTTTATATCAGACACATAAAGCTGCATAGTCTTCCATTGGATGAACCTAGTATAGCACTACTAATGGACATATTTTGTTTTCAACTATTTTTTATTATATATACCTCTATAAGTAGTACGCACATATAACTTGGATATTAGTAATCAAGGATATAGGACCAGTTTTTGAAGTTACTATTGGCCATTTAACGAAATACACAGGTAACTTCCTGTAATAAGTATCGGTTCTACAAAAATACTGTAAATTTAACAGACTAGTATTACTGCAAATGTAGAGCTACAAAAAGGAGAGCATGAAAAAGAACATCTGGATTTCCCAATAATTCATGTAGCTTAAGTAATACCAAAAGTATCTATTTTGTTCTTGCATATTTTTACAAATAATAGAATTGGAATGTGCCACTGGCAGTGCTTGACACTTGTCAGAAAATTTTAAAACTAAGTGGTCCTCTAGTGGCAGTTAAGTGTTTGTAGTGATCTTCCAAAAAATTAGTTTAAACTAGAAAAAGTTAAAGGCTAAGTTATTGTTAACTAAACCTACTGTGGTAATCATTTTGCAGTGCTGTACACATATAGGAAGTCATTGTGTTGTGCAGCTCAAATTAATATGATGTTATGTGTCAGTCGTATCCCAACAACACTGGGAAAAAGGATAAACAAAGATGAGGTACAAAGGCTGATCACTATTCCTTATAGGCTAAGGAAACCAAAACCAAACAAACTTCTCATTGAGGAAAACATTACACGGCATCCAAATTTCAAAAACCCAGTCAAAACGGTACCCACCTAAAAAAAGAAGTCAATGACTAACTCTCCTAACGAAAAAAAAATACATTTTCCCTACATCCTAGGCTGATCTTTCAGAGATACCATGAGCTGTACCTGTGTTCCTATCATCACTGGAAATTAAGGCAGCGAAGTTGGTGGTACACTACTATAGCCATCCAGGTAGTATTTTGATAGAAACCCTGGGTATCTTTAAAAATATAAAACTTATAAATCATGCAACTTGAAACCAAAGAGTCAAACTTTTAAGTTATCTTAAAAGAAAGATCATACCAAGATTCCTTTTCATCTCAATGTTAACAACAGTCCCTGAGACATTGAGAGTGACAGTTTGCTTAAGAAAGAAACAAAAAAGATAAAAATGCAATCAAAGTACTATATAGCATTTCCAGTCATTTATTGATGTTAATTAACTGCAGATAACTAAGGAAGCTATAAAAAGAAACTATAATGGATGCAAAACAGCAGCAAAGACAAAAAAAGGAAACTGTAGTTGCAGTAATTTCTGTCATTCATAACTTGCCATAATTATCTACTCTGTAAAACTGCTGCCGTAATTTGAAATGCCTCCCTCCTGATCATCAGCAGACTAATGTAATGACTTTACCAAGGACTAGGCATGTAGATCTCGCCATTATTTCTGATCTGCTTGGATTTTAATGCAATATTCCCTCAGGAAGACTCATGATTTAATTAAAAAACACTGTGTTTCTGTGACGAACCAGGGCCCCACAGCCTCACTTAGAGTGTGAATCTCGATTCCCTGGAGTGAACCGCAACTGGCTGTTTTGATTTCTATTTAGCAATCACTTTATGGATAAAATGACCATTTTTATACTTAGGTCTTAAATGTGCATCTGTGGTTTCTATTCCTGATGCTTCTTGTTTTTTAAAGCTACCTCCTGGTGATGTTTCCTCCCCCTTAAGAATGATACTGTCCTAAAGCATAAGTAAATTGTGGAGGTGTCTATCTTTATTTATGAGCTATTTTGTCTGAAATTGTGCAAATACTCAAGCAGAAGACCCGTAGCTCACGGTTTACCTGATGGCAATAAAAAATACTCATAACCATCAGCTGGTTACACGATAATGTATTTGGAAGTAAGATAATATATGTCCAATGTGCGATAGAAACTTTGATATTTATTTATTTATTTGAAAATATATTTATTTATTTATTCATTAGTGACACAGAGAGAGAGGCAGAGACCCAGGCAGAGAGAGAAGCAGGCTCCCTGCAGGGACCTCGACGTGGGACTCGATCCCAGGACCCCAGGGTCATGCCCTGAGCCCAAGGCAGACCCTCAACCGCTGAGCCTTCCAAAACTTTGATCTTTAAAGCAAGTCATACAGCAGTAAATATTTGTAAAGAGAGGAACAGAGGGCATCCTGCGGTTCTAAGGAACATTACAAGTCAAGATGTTAGAGTTCCAGAGCAGGGAGGCTAAGAGGAGAAAGACCTGGCTTCCCCTCAGCAGCAGGGCCTGGTCAAGGAGGCCCTGACCCTGAGCGACCAGGAAGCACCCCCCAGCCCACAGCCCGTCACAGAACCACCAGTTGTCTGAAATGCCACGATGAGGAAGCTTTGCTTTGAGGTTTCTAATTTGCTATCTAAATTCAAATAAATGCTCCCAGAAAGAATAAAATCCTCTTGCTTCTCGTCCAGCCGTTTGTTTTGTGCTAACTAACCCCTGGGAGGACCGACAGCGTCTAAGATGAGGCAGAGGCGGTGGCAAAGGAGCGAGCCTTGGGGACAGCACCTTGGTCAGTGCCAATACCTGCTGCAAGGGACCGTCGCCGAGCTGAGCGCGCACGGGCAGGTGCCACCTCCTTCCCATCTCGGAACTCTACTCAAACCACAACAATTAACAACTGAAATCAGAAGTAATAACGAGCTCCCCTAGTTGACGGCTTCGGAACTGCCAATTTTTGGAACAATGAAAGTACAGCACAGGTAATTCCCGTATGAAGCCAACGACAAGGTCTAACGTCCCAGGGACACGGCAGCGTGCAGAAAGCTTGTGTTTTCAACTTTTTATCCTTCGCCACACGGTGGCTCAGCAGGTGCGAGCTGGGTCTCCCAGGTACGAAGGCTGATCACCTGAAGAGGTGCGGCCTCCCTTCCCCTGGGAAGGCCGGTGGCCTCTCCAGCTCCCGCAGTGCCTCTGTGGGCAGGTGGGGACAGCGTGGAGAGCAGAAGCCCTGGGCCCTGGGTCAGCACCGGGCGCTCCGCAGGGTGAATCCTTTCGAAGTTCAAGAAGGTGGCAGGTGTTCCCATGGTGGGTTCCGGGGAGACTGGACTGGAGGGAGCACCAGTACCTGTAACCCAGGTTAAGGCAAAATTGCTAGGAGACATGGAAATTTGGCACAGGCCTTCAACAGTTTCCTCTGATGGTTCCAGGAGCACGTAGCGGAAGGCCTGGCACAAAGGTCCACGTCAGCAATTGTTCTTAAATCGCCACCTCTCTTTACTACAGATACTCATCTTACAACGGAGAAGAACATGTAAGGGATCTCGAATAGTGTCTGATGCCTCTTCCGGCCGAGGAGCTTTGCCGCAGCATCAACCGACATAGTAGACTTTGCAAAGGTATTACTCACTCTAAGGTAGTGTGCGAGTAGAAATTAAAAATAGCAGGGACCTTTTGAAGCTCTTGAACATTTTTTTTTTTTTTTTCTGCCAGCATAGGATTGTTCCCTACAGGGTATTTTTAGTGCTCTATACACTCAGCTTTTAAATGTCATAAGCAATGAAATCCTGGGAGTACTATTCGAACACATCTCTGGAAAAAAAAAAAAAAAGTTCTATTTGATTTCTCATCTGTGATTTTGATTCGGGCTTTATTTCATCTCTGAGTTAACCCATTACCCAGACATTTTGGGGCATTTGCTGAAGCGTTGAGTTTCCAGAGTCTAACAAGGACCGTTTGCTGCTCTACTCCCTCAAGGGATGCATAATTGAAAATGTCATTTCCCTAAATTGAAAAATCCCATAAGCTCTCCGGCCTTCCAGTTCCTTAATTTAGTGATGATTTGAGACTAGTTGACCTGTAAAAACATTCCAGAAACTTAAAAACAAAATCCTCATAAGGATTATAATTCCCTCTTATTACACTTTCTATTATATACATATAGATCTCAATTATAGTAATTGCCCAAATTCTCATATCGAAGGAAAAGTTGTGGAACATAAAATAGAAGATTAAACATATGTATGTATACACATACATATATAATTTAAACACATATGATAAAAATATATACATATAATTTAAATGTATATAATTTAATATATACAGAATTTCATATAATTTAAATATAAATATATAAATATTAAACAAATATAAGGATATACACTTATATCGTAAATATATACAGCATAGATTATAAATGTCATATATCATATATTTTAATATATGACATATAATGATATATATTACAAATATATGGTGTATATATAATAAATTAGACAACTTGAGTCTAATATAGCATGGTATTATATGTACTTAATTTATTTTGTAATAAATAATAATAATAAAATAAATAATAATAAACTGTAATAATAAATTTGAGACATGTAGCTATTTGTTTACATCTTTTTTTTAAGATTTTATTTATTTATTCATGAGAGACATAGAGAGAGGGGCAGAGACACAGGCAGAGGGAAAAGCAGGCTCCTTGCGGGGAGCCCGATGTGGGACTCGATCCTGAGACCCCGAGGTCACATCCTGAGCCAAAGGCAGATGCTCAGCTGCTGAGCCACCCAGATGTCCCTTGTTTACATCTTAATCGGATCCTCCCACAACGGTGAACAGTCCCCATTTATAAAATGCTCTCAGGCTCTCTGTCAGTGTGTTTTAGGACTTCCTGTGAAGCGGACAGGGAACGGCCACTATCCTCTGTGGTACCTGAACAGGAAACACTTCCCTTGTCAGATGAGACAGCGTATTCATCTCATGGACAAGTGCAAACTAAGGGTCGTTGTTTTGCCTCAAAGTGTGTGCTGCTGGTGAGTGCAAATGACCCCCATTGGCTTGTCCTCACCGCCCACCCTGTATGAGAGTCTGCATGATGGGCTTCATCAGCGTGGTGACCCTGCTTTCTGAAAGCACAGATCTGTAAGGTAATTCCCTTGGCGTCTGACAAAACACAACTCACCGGGTCTCAGGATTACAGGTTCACAAAGTCACGTGAGTAATATGCAGGTCTCTACCTCACTGTGATATTTTGTCTTAAAGTCAAGTCACTGCAACTCTTCACCTCCTTCTGCGGACGTTGGAACCTCCTGACAAACACACTTTGAGTTCCTAGAGGAGATGTCTATGTGATACGTAGAACAGACAACTCCTTCAAAGTCTTTCTAAATGGAAGAAAAAAAAAAAACAAAAAACGAAAAACAAAGTCTTTCTAAATGGGCTGAAAGAACAAGTTCCTTTAAGCACCAGGAGATGGAATCCACCTGGAAAGATGCTGCAGACCGTGTGGGGACTTTCCAAGGCCCCTCAAGTAGAAGTCTCTGGCCCACTTCCTGCTATATTGCAGTTTGCTCACTAGACCTGGGGGTGTGTCCTCATGTCTCTAAGCCCACGTGACAGCACCCCTCTGAGGCTCACTGATGATCCCCTTACGGAAACGGCACACTCAAGTCCTATGGCTGTACTTTGACCTGCACTAAGATAAGCCCCATCTAGAAAATCCATCTCTGTGGAAGGAAAAAATGGCCTCTGTCGTCCTGCCATGACCCATCACACCCACAGTGATTCAGAAGTTCCCAACCCTGTCATGGGGTCCTGCTGTCATGGCCTCAGAGGGTCCTAGGTGGGAGGGGACTCCATCACGCCTCCTTGTTTGGCTGATAAGATAGCGGAGGTCCAGAGAGGTCAGGATGTCCCCTGAAGAGAACCTCGGCCCTGCACACTACCCACACCCTCTCACTCCCTCGTCATGTGTCTTCTGCTCATGTTGCTCTGTCCATACATACAAGTAAAGCCCCACAACAATTCAGTAACTGGCAATGCTTGAGAACTAGTTCTGAGCTATGATTAAATTATGTGCTATCGACTATTATCGCAATCTATCCATATGCAGGTACCTGGTTTCAACTGAAGAGTAACTATGAACATAGATGAGACTTTTAAAAAAATTTGTACTAGAAAGCCCAAAATATACAATCTAAGATACATATATATGTGTGTGTATACTTCTGTATATATATCATATAAATGTGGAAAATAATAAACTTATTTTTTAATAAACTTATTTTTGAGAAGTCACGGTTATCTGATTTTTTTCTCTGCTCAGACAATACCAAGTTAACGCTATTTTTGAAAGCACTTGAGATTTCTAACGTGATGTTTCTATGGTCTCCTAAATATCAATCCACTTAGTTATACTTTCCCCCTACTCTAATTTGAAGGAACAGAAGTCTTGCTGATAATTTATCAATTTGGGGGTTTTACTTTTTCTCTATAAACGCTCTCAGTGCAGTGCTGTGGGCAGAGCACAGACTTTTGACATTCAACGGAAACATATCAAATCCAGCTTGACCGCTTATTAGACATCTGATAGTTACTCTGAACCATCACGATTCAGTCTTGGTAGGACTGTGGTGATGGTTAAAACAATACTATATTTATAACAAATGTGATGTCAGACACATCACTTATCAATTTATGGGAGATATTACTGTTATTTAGAATCGTCATTCAAATGAGTCTCACATGGGGTACCCGGGTGGCTCAGTTAGTTGGGCGTCTGCCTTTGGCTCCGGTCATGATCCCGGGGTTCTGGGACTGAGTCTCACATCGGGCTCCCTGTTCAGCGGGGAGTCTGCTTCTCCCTCTCCCTCTGCCCACCCTCCTGCCCATACTTGTCCCCCCCCTCTTTTTCTCTCTATCTTTCACTATTTCTCTCAAATAAATAAATACATAAAATATTTTAAAAAACAAAAACAAACAAATGAGTCTCACAGACGGAATGATTCGATTGGATTTTAAGTCCGTTGATTCCTAAAAAAATGTGCTTTGCCCTGATTGTACAAGTGGTACCAGCGAAAACAAACACTCTCTTCACTGTATAACAGAGAAGGGGTAGAAAGTAATAAGTCAACCATAAGAATGACTATATTTATCACTTTTTAAATGCCTAGAATGTGCCAGGTCTCCGTTGAGCGTCCCATCTGAAATCTAATTCCCAGCCAGGATACAAAGTTATCTGTATTTTGTAAAGTTTAAATGAAAAAATTGAGACCCAGAGAAATTTCTTAAACTTGCCAGAAATTACATGGTTAGTACGAGAAAAAGCCTGATGCCAGGTCTTTCTAATTTCAAAACCTACATTTTTCTAGCACTCAACATCACTTCGAAGGAAAAAGCAATGTTTAAAACTAAGGAAGTTCTCTTGCTGAGCATAGTGGAGTCTGCTTTTAGACCCAACAGGGATGCTGGGGAGAACATGGACAGGCTGTCATAGTCAGGTAAAAGAAGAGGGAAGACTTCATTAAGTTCGTAAACATTTTCCCACTAGTTTTTTAAACATTTATTTATTTATTTTAAGAAAGAGCTTGCATGCAAGTGGGGGAAGGGGCAGAGGGAGACTCCCCTCCTCCGCCCCCGCCACTGCTGAGCATGGCACCTGATGTGGGGCTCTAGCTCATGACCCTGAGATAATGACCTGAGCTGAAATCAAGAGTCTGATTCTCAGCTGACTGAGCCACCCTGACAGCCCTCCCACTATTTCTTCAAGAGCACCTGGGAATTCACAGAGGCCATTGCCTTAGTCGAGAGGACGTCATAGGAAAGAAGTGGGAACAGAAGGAGAGCTCTGCGGAAAACTCTTTCAAACACAAAGAACCAAATGTTGAAACCTTTGTACCCAGTGACTCAATCCCATATTCGGTGGCTTTGCCATGGTGGTTGGCATCCCCACTCTGCATCGTTCTCATTATTTTATTCTTTGTTTCCTTGCTAAGCACTTGCTCTCTTTCGGTCAAGTATCAAAGAGTTTAGCATTGTTTTGTTGTTGTCGTTGTTGTTGTTGGTGGTGGTGGTGGTGGTGGTGGTGGTTGGGTTTGTTTGGTCCTTGAGAAATAGGATAAGCACCATTGGATTTCAATTAGTTTAAAAGACTTATAGGCCAAATGGCATAAAACACCAGTTGTTTTTTTTAAACCTGTAAGGGGGAGCATGAAAAGGCTTCCTGGACTCCTTGTTTTGGGTAAGATGTGACTTTTGCATGTGGTCTACCCCCAGGGAGCATTCCCAGCTCCCACAGGTGATGTTACCTTTCCTTTAATCCCGTAGCAGTCCGAGTTCCACTGTTGCCCTTGTCACAGTTCATTGTAATTACTGTCAATATTTGTTTACACCCTTGCTTCTCTTCCCAGAAAAGCTTCTGGGGTTTGGGGCCATTTCTTTTCCTTGTTTTTCCAGGCCTAGTAGAGTGCCTAGGGAGATGGCCAACAAATGTTTCTTTACTGAATGTTCTTAGTGACCGGTTGTCCATCAGCATGAAATCGAGAGTGAATGCCATCCCAGCAGCCTTACTTGCAACAAGAGCCCTGCCCTCCTAGATCTCTGCAGGGACAAGTCGGCACGCCTGCATCTACAACTCACTTAATCAGCTTCTACCTCAGCTGCTTTGAGGCATTGGCTGCTGGGCCAAGATTTGAGTTTTAGGTCCACCAGATATATTTCACAGATTAGAATTCGGATTTCATAGTTTTCTTGACTGTAATTAATCTTAGGTAGACCCATTGACAAATCTGTGAGCGAGGGAATAGTCCACGTGTTTCCAGAATTATGTACACAGCTGCCAAATTGCATGCCAATCTTTCCACCATATTCTTTGGGGCTTCATAACTAGAAAAGCTTCTCCAGCCAGCAGCTGTAGGGATATTATAGTTTGGATAGGACCCAATTACTGTGCATCCTTCTAATTAACATGATTATCAAAAGAATCTATTAAAAATAGGGCACTAATTAATTGTATCCAATTAAGGTTTTAAACTATAAATTCAGCAATTATTATTTCACATATTTTCTTAAAAACGTTTCCTGAAGAGACAGCTGACTATAGGATACCTACATGAGGCAGAGAGAAAGAGAAAGACTGTAAACTAAGGATGATATTTGTGTCCATTTCCTGAATGGTTTCTTCAATAAAGTTGAAGAAGCCCCCCCAAAACATCAAACCCCCTCCCCAAGATTTTAAATAATGAGATGCTACACTGTTACAGACCAAATAATTTGGTTTTGGTTTAAAAATTTTTAGAGTGATACATATGAATGGATGAGTTGGGAGAAGAGAACAATTTGATTTCAAAATATTACAAAATATAGGTGGTACAGTCTCCTTTTCCTTCTGTGGGTTTTCTAGAAGATCATCCGTTGAGACACGAATCCATAGCAATGAATTCCAGGAAGGCAAGAAGTCAAACGGATTAGATGTTCTCACGTTCAAGAGCACAATACACGGGCTCAGTTTATGCGGCTGCCTAAGTAAGTTCACATCTTACAATGTGTGTGGCAAGCTCCTTAGGATGAACCTGTGGACATTTGGTGAGATTGACTCATTGCTATTTCATAGGACCCTACTGAGATCCCAGGAAGGGCGATCAATATTCATAGTACCCGGATCTCTACACAAAGAAAATACGACAAGAACATTTTATGCAAAGAAGAAAATAACTTTTCTGCTTCATGTCAAATTACCCAGTAACAGCCATTGTATTTTCATTGCGATAAATATTCTGCGGGCACATTCAGTTCCTTGTATCAAGTTAGGTTGTGCCAAGTCAGCTCTTAGAGAGTGTAATTGTGGAATGAAGACTATCGAATCTATATGCTCATCATTATATATGTATAATGTGATTACCGAAAGACAAAAATCTAGCACAGATACTGATCTTCATAGACACAGTCCACCCACTCCACACTACTCCCCCCAAGAGCAGATTTTCCTACATGAATTCACTGTAATGGTAAAAGACTGTTACTCATTTGTATTCCACATGGCCTTAAAATCACTAACTCCCCCATATTTTATATATCAAGGTATTTATGTTGTCAAATATAGAGAATAAAACAACATATCTGCATATAATCTTCCTTTCTTCATAACCAGCAAAAATTCCCTTTCTTGAGTTTCCAAGAAAGAGAGCGTGTATTAAGGAGCAGAGCTCTAGGTTTCTCACAGACTTATGCCCCCAGTAGAGGGCAGGAAGCAGAAACAGCTGGATGACTATTGCATCCAATTTAACTCGGGGTTATTAGTCCTCAAGCCTTCCCGTCTAGACCTTTAAACAAGTGGAAGTTAATGCCTGGCAGCAGTGGAATGAGTGCAAGCATCATGCCATACACATCATGTCCAGGTTTGGAGACAGACATCCATTTGGATAATCCTGGCGGAGACTCAAACTTTTAGCAGAGACACTTGATGCATAGAATACTTGGCATCTTGGCCATGCGGAGACCCATCTGTCAGAGTGGCATCCTGCCTATTCCAAGTTGGTTGGATCTTTTCAGTAAACCATAGGTGCCAGGCAAGAGTGGGTCTTCACGGGGAGCATGTATAAACCTGTGCGTGTCATCTATTCTACAGGAAGCCCTTCTTTTCTGCCAGTCCCCAACCCTGGCCCAGAGCCTTGCACTCGCCACACCTGTTGACACTTGTTCGTAGAATAGACTGGATCTGCCCTGGAAAGGCAAAGCCTGTGCTTCAAATCATGTCCTGATGCCAATAAGACAGGTGGTGATTCAGCAGGCATCTGATGAAGTCAGGAAGATAACTTAGGGCATAAAAATGTTTTTATAAAAGAAAGTAGAGTATTCTCTGTGGGAGCACTTTGAGGCAGCTCCATATAGGACCAAAACTAGGAAACTAAAGAGAAGAATAGCTCATTAGGGTTATAAGGACCTGAGCTAATATCAACATAAGAACTTGCTTTTCACATCAGCAGATATAGTGGAAAGTGTTCATGTGCAACTAATAACTATGGCACAAGACTTTGGAAAAAATTGTCCATGAAAGAATTAGCATGTATTGAAACACACAATATGGCATTTACTGACTTTAGGTCGACTATTTGTCAATGAAGATCGTCTTGCAATCCGTAAGGAAAGTTCACTTTCTTACTCATTGAGACATAAAGACTAAACACAGTTGTCTAGAAAGAGAAAGCGCATGTGAAAATCAAATTCTTCCCTACTCGGGAACACACCGCGGGAAGATAAAATGCAAGAATTTTAAATATCAAGTTAACCCATCTTGGAAACTTTGCAGCAATAACCTCTAATGAAAATATTTTCCATAAAGAATCTAAAATTTTTCTTTCTAGAGGATTTTATTTAGGCAAGTCTTGTAAAGTAACACAGCTGTCGTGACTTTGTGACCAAAAGCAAGGGGCTCCGAGGTTCATATTTTAGCAAAGCTACAGTTAGATGCTAAGCTACTCCCACAATCTTAACGGAGGGCTGTACTAATATTAAAAATGGACGATTCATTTAGCAGAAACTCTCAGAACATTTCACTTTTGAGGAAATTACATAGCTAGCCGTGGTAACATTGCATCTTGACGGGTGGCTGCCTACGAAGCACCGATAGGGCATAAGACACGTAAGCAGGCATCCGCAGCGACGGGACCCAGGGAGAGCAGTGAGTGTGCTGTGTCTTCAGAACACAGATGTCAGATCTACTGTTCCTAGTGATCAAATCCAACATATGGCAAGTTCTGCACAATCGGACTGGAGCTCAGGGGTGACTCCAAAGGAGAAAAGAAGTCCTGAAATTGTCGCATTTGCCGTGGACACCGCCGTGCCCACCCTGAGGACGTCTTCCTTTGAATGAGACGGTGTGTGAGTGCCCCGTGGCTCGTGCAGCAGACGCCGTGTGGCAAAGGAGACTGTGCCCCAGGCTGCAGAGGCGCATGGCTCACTGCCCTCTCTCTGTGCCGTCATACCTGGGATGCCTTTCACGGACTTATTTTGGTATTTATGAGCTTTGTAAGTCACACAGCCTACTGTCCTTTTGGTTTTCTTTGCTGGAAATCTCAGAGTCCGGTGAATGTCCTCTAGGCACATGACAACCCTTGGTGCTCCTTCTTGCCTCATGTCCCTCTCCTGTCCTTTCCACACACTGTGGCTTCCTTACCCATTTTCCAGTTCACTGCCTAAGAGCTATCTCTGCTCCAATCTTTCATAAGAAGAGGATCCGGAGGTAACATAAAAAACCATGTTGCAACATCTAGACAAAAACTGTGAGGCTGTGCTTTAAAAGGTACCAAGGTGAGAGATAGCAGAATCAGGTGACTAAAATGATAAATATGTCCTTTTTTACCCAGTCTTATCATTTCAGTTAAGTAAATTCATTATTTTATTATAAATTTTCCATAAATTCATCAAAACTCTGGCATTCTTTAACCGGATGCTCATGTGCATGTATACACTATGGGTTTATGCTTATTATTTTTACAGATTTTTTAAAGTTTATTTGACAGAGATGAATAGTGAGAGCACAAGTAGGCAGAATGGCAGGCAGAGGAAGATGGAGAGGCGGACTCCTCGAAGGGAGCCTCATGTGGGACTCAAACCCAGGACCCTGGGATCGTGACCTGAGCCAATGGCAGATGCTTCACCAACGGAGCCACCCAGGTGTCCCTATATTATGTGCAATGTTTGTGTCTGCGAGGTACTATGTGTGTCCCAAAGACCATCACACACAGACACGCCTAACAAAACATAGTTTCCTATCACTCAAAAAAAAGTAAGTTTTTAAAAATGCATTAAAAGTGGCTAAATAAACCAGAGGTAATTAGATGAGATTCTAGTATTTGTGTGTTTATTTATTTTTCTGGCCATTTTGCTCATTATGACTTAATGCTATTCCTTCTGCACAAAAAGTATGAATCGTAAGTCCTAGAGACATAGGGATGTATAGACTAAAGCTATAGTTTAATAGAGAAAACAATGGTTTATGTTTGTAAGTAACATTTTATACCTCATTTATAAAAACCTAACATATAAATGCATATATATATACTGATTGAAGGTCTCTGATGTAAAATTAAAATCTTGTGAAGTTGAAATACACTCGAAATCCAAATACATTGTAACTTAGTCAACAGCTATAATGCAGAAATAATCCCTTGAATAAAAAAAAATAATAATTCTGACCACTGTATTTAGAACTTTCTTGCTAAAAACTTCGCTGGTTCTTAGGTTTTTAGCAGATAAAAATATACTAATAATTTTGGAACAGTAGAAATATGGCCAATTTTTTTCAGTTTCAAAAACTGACTGAGATTTCACTTGTATTATCTATGAGCCGTTCTGTGGCAATTTAAGCAGGCTATTGTTTATCTTGAAGAAACAATGGAAGTCCATATTAGCTTCATGTCATTTATAAAACATGGTCACAACATGAAATGATTTGATATCCAATACTCTAATATTCTGTACAATAATATAAAAAGATTTAACATCAATGCTCATAATACTTGTATCAGAGTGAACACAGTAAGAAGTCAAATTAAAGAAAATGACAAATAGGAGGCAATATTGAGATAAATCAGTCGTTCGTAGGGTCACATTCCCACCTCATCTATGGAATATTTGTAATAATGAGTCAATACTTTTCCTAAGAATCTGGTGCTCATTGAGCTTAACCCTTAAAAAGGTTGTAGTTTTTGTCCTCAATTATGCTCACATTTATCATGAATAATATTCTTCTCATAATTCTTTGAATCAACTGATTCAAGTTACCGTTCGAGTTCACACTGGGGAAAATTAGAAAATTAATAATAAAGTCTTTAGTCAGAAGACACGCTGGAAAGGCTGCTATGAAGAATCTAGAAAACTCAGTCATAACTTGAAAATCAAGTTTAATCAACAGAAAAATATATCTCTGCAACAAGATCATCCTCCTTAGTACTCATGGACAAAGCTACTTAGGACCTCTTCTCAAAAATGGTCACTGTGAGTTAAGGTAGAAACAGCACACTTTCAAGTTAACTTCCTCTTTTTTTTTTTTTTTTTTAAGATTTTTAAGTTTATTTATTTGAGAGAGAATGGGGGAGAGAGAGCCCAAGCAGGGGAAGCAGTAGATGGAGAGGGAGAAGCAGACTCTCCACTGAGCAGGGAGCTCAATGTGGGGCTCGATCCCAGGACCCCGAGCACATGACCTGAGCAGAAGGCAGACACTTCACCCATGGAGCTCCCCCGGGCGCCCTCAAGGTACTTCTAATTGCCTCTCTCATCCTCCATCCAGAAGCTTCTATAAGCAACAGACAACATCTACAGTTAGCCCATCTGAATGGGAGTGTTCATACGAGGGTGTACCCAGAGTAACTCAAATTCCAGTATAGATTCTTTTGAATCTTCCAGAGCCATTCCCAAAATCATTATTGCTTTACATTAATGGTACATATAATGTGCTTTTTATGCCTTTCAGGATCATCTTAAGAACTTCTATACACTGTCCCTGATGACAACCCCACACTTTCCAAATGTGTAGGTGCATATACAGTTGTGTGTGTATGTGTGTAAACATATCTACACATTTACTATTGTGTAATTATTACAATACCCTAATTATTATTAATTATCAAAATAATAGTTATTGAAATATCTTAATTATCATTAATTATTGGGTAATATCTTAAGCCATGACCATAGAAATTGTGATGCATATTAATGCACAATGTATATTTAAAAAAAAACATTTTATTTCACTCAGATAGTAAAAGGATCACCAAGGAATATTAATTCCTCACAGAGGTGATGGTGTGTTCCCCTGTGTGTGTGTGTGTGTGTGTGTGTGTGCATCTGTCTGCATGTATGGGAAATATGTATGTAATATTTACTCACCTCAACAGGAAATTGATCACTGTTGTTCTAATTATTTGCTCTTCTCCACCAGCCATTTGATTTGTACATTTTGGTTTCATGGATCATGGGAAAGAGGGTCTTATTCAGGTTTGGAGGATCTTCACTGAAACTGAAAGAGTGCCCAACAAGGGCTGTACTCAGCCGAAATTGAACATTTCATGCAAGAAGCAAACCTCTGGCGCTTTGGACATACTGTTACATCTGTCTGGAATAACTGTATGCCCCTCTCTCGCATAGCCAGCTCTGCCTCAGATCCAATCTTACAGCTTCCTTCTTATTTAAGGCTTCTGAGAATCCCCAGCATGAATAAATTGCCCTTCTAATGTGGATCCAGAACACAGGGCTTTCTCAGCCATAATCCCGAAAATCACTGTACTGTAATTGCCCATTGGCTTTTATGTATCTCCCACTAGATAGCATATTCTAGAAGGCCAGAAGCTGTGCATGTGTGCGTGTGTTACTATATCCCCAGCTCTAAGAGCAGAGTACGTGCATGCAATTACGCACCCACCATTCAGCCTTCTTGCGTAACTTCTCCCCGCCGCATCCCATCTCACCCCGTGCTTCTCATTGTCTATAATTACACTGACCAAAATAGTTTGCAAAATGATGTTTTATGTGAGCGAATTTAGAAATTAAAGGTCATAGAGACATTCGGCAATAAGAACATTTAATAGTTTGGTATTATAGCTTACAGGTCTTCTTCCCATCTTAAAATTTGACTTGCCGTAAGTCACTGGCCAAACCATTTGTGCTCAGGGTATGCAGGTGCACATCCTGTGTTTATTTTCTGAAAAAGGAATGCATGGACTTCTGAAGAGAAGCTATGCAAATAGAAGGAACAATATACCTCGTCCACATGTGAAATGGTACCATCCAAAAATCTGTCCTGCGGTCAAAATCTGTCCTACGGCCTTTGAACTAGATCCTCCCGTTGCACGTTATGTGCACGCTGTGTTCTCACAGTCCTATATGATTCTGGAGCCCTACAAGTGGCTGCCGGAGGACCCCTAAGCACCCAAAGAAGCATTCTCTCCTAAATAGGGCAGCGACTCTGATAGGTCCTTTCTCAAGCCCTTCCTAAGCTGGAATCCTAACCAGAGCTTTGTCCAAGTTCCAAAAGGGAATCACGTCCCTTGAGCTTCCTGTAATCCCCAGTATTGGTCTATGCACACCCTGAGATCTTCTAAAAGAGAAATACACTCATGGATCCAGTAACAAAGTCCTCAGCATGTACCTACGTACGCTAGGTGGGGAGGTGCTACCTAAGCATCATGGAAATACCTTTTAAACGTGAGAAAACTACCTTAAATGGGATTTGAAATAATTTGGAATATCAGTTATACCAGCATGAAATTAGAATAAGCAACTTATAATGTATAATACAATCATTTTCTTATAAACTGCATGACCGCCAAAGGTTCTCTTTCAAGGGTCACATAGCAATAGATGCAGCGGTTCACTTGTTAAATAGCTTCTTTTCCTTCTGCCCCTGCACACTTGACTCCTGCCTCGTCCTCAAAGACAACGTGAGTGGGTGGAGTGGGTGGTTCTGGACTGGCGGAGGGTGGGCTGCTCTTTCTGGAAGTGTCATTAACTTGAGAAATTAGAAATGTAAGACTCTAGCTCCTGGTTATGACCTCCTATCACGTAGACCTGGGTACTCTCTACTTTCTCTATTCCATAATAATTTCTGCCCTGCTCCGTTGTCTTTCACTGATCCAGGAAAAGAGCTCAGTGGGACGATCAGGGCTCTGCTGTCAAGATGACTGCAGGTGCTCGCCAAGGCACCTTGAGGAGGTCATTCTGTGTTGGAATCAAAGCTGATAACTGTGACATTAGGTTTTTGTAGTTATCAAATGACATAGAGTAGAGGCAACTGGTCTACCACACAGCCTATGCCCTATGACAACTTTATTTCCTTGAATGGGTTTCTTTAGTTTGATTTTTATAGGGAAAGGAAGTAGGTTAGCAAGTCATCCTCAACTTTGGAATCTGAGTCATCTTCTCATTCTCGTGCAAAGTGTTGGAATTTGAATGGAATTCATTACTGTCCTCTTGGCTCCTGTGAAATCCCAATCACTGTGGGGGAAAATTATAAACACTTCATGTCCCTTCCTTCACAATTCTGATAATGCATTAAAGCATCCGGGTCCACAAACAAAAATCTATGGGCACTTTCTACGCTGGAGAGGGAACTGACAATCCTGGTTCGACACGAGCCTACGACTGCCTGAGTTCTGATTACGTCAGTTATATTTACATGACCACGGTGAGGCTGCCGCAGAGATGGTTTCATGTGATGCTTTTAAGATAATGTTCACCAAAATAACCTAAGAGCACTCATGTAAGAGGAGTCTTCCTCTTAAGAAATTGAACTTTTTCTGTGTTTGTTGTACTGAGAACTAGCTATATGGTATTTTCAATAAAAGGATTAACAGCAAACAATAATGATGGCAGAACTGAAGAACCTCCATACATATTCTCTCGTTTATGATAATGTTTTGATATCCCCATCATACCATCTTCATTTTACAGATTAGGGTTCATGAGCAAAGAGATTTTTCCAAAGTTTCTCCAACTAGTGAAAGACAAAGCTGGGATAAGAAGCCCTATCTTCTCTCTCCAAATACCATCTCTTCCTCTATCTTGAGGAATCTAACAATCTTTGTATCCACCATAGCATCTACGTTGCACAAATACATCCAATAAATATTTGGGGAACGAATGAATGATGTAAATTGCTGGATACATTAAGTATTTCAAGTTATCATCAAATGTACTCGAATATCTCATGGGTCAAAATCAAGACACAAGATCTTGAGTTTGGAGCCTAATAAGACACAGCAGACTAGCATTACAGGTGTCTCTGATTGTTCAAACCCCCGAGTAGTGGACACGAGCAGGGCAGTCCCCACTCGGTTAAATCAGACAGTAACGCATGGTCGCTTCCCATTCTACAGTGTGGACCGCTTTTTGTTAGAGGAATGGGCTGAAATGATTCAACTTGCAGGTTAATTTCTGAAGACCAGCAGATGGCCATACCGGTTTCTTTCTTTTCTTTTCATTTTATTTCTTTTCCATTCCTTTTTTTTTTAATTTATTTATTCATGAGAGACACAGAGAGAGGCAGAGACTCAGGCAGAGGGAGAAGCAGGACCCCCTTGCAGGACCCCAGGATCACGACCTGAGTCAAAGGCAGATGCTCAACCACTGAGCCACCCAGAGGCCTCCCAACTGGTTTCTAGTCATATGACTTCCTGTTTAAATTCTGATGTTTTTTTAGCATTTTATAAGGCACTTGGTATTTAGAATATGTATTTCCTGTTGAATTCACTTGTAATAATTTCTAAATCGACCACAAAAGTCACGAAACTCAATGATTTCTAGTCTTGTGTTCTTCCCATTCAACATGTGTGTTCCTTCTGACATTTCTTATATTTGACTGATCTCCTATTTTGCTGGATATACAAAATATCTCTATCTTTTATTTTCCTATGCATTAAATCCATTCTCAGCCAGAGGTTTATGTTTTGTTTTCCTATTACAGTTTCAGCAATTTATTTACAGCTAACGAGTGCAAAAGTGAGCACTCACAAAGCCAAAGCTAAATGAATAAACAAACAGACAAATATTTTTAAATGGACATGTGCTTTTGAATTTTTGAGGCCTCATGTTTTATTATATCGATGCTGATATTCATGAGACTACTATTTCATAAATCCGACAGACAGGCAAGCCTTTTGAGTCTGAAATATTCAAATTGCAGGGTAAGGGAGGATGCCACGATTATATTTATTTTTTCTTGTGGAAAAAATGAATAAATGGACGTATCAGATATAAACATGGATTTTTTTTATGGTTCTGACTAAAGGAAGTAATAAAACACCTATCATCTTGTATAATATCCTATTCCGTGCCTCTGCCACACGCTCTTTACCTTTTCCCATATTTCCTCTGTTTGTGAGAACTACTCATTTGACCATAATTTTCTCAAACTAATGCCAGTGACTACTCCACGAAAAAAATCTGGGATCTCAAAACTGGGTAGTAATAATTTTTCAGTGTGAACATACGAGCTTTCATTATCCTTTGTGTTTTTAATGAACCATTTTGTTTAAAAAAAAAAATGGTATAAGCTCTGGGGGCGGGGGGGAATCAAACATCAACAATAAAGACAATAAAGGATTAAAATCAAGTGCACTCACCCCTGAATCTCTGAGCCAGAGTCGTGCCGGACATCTTTCTGTTTCTATTTTTCTTTTGTCCTGGTTAACACAGAGTTAACACAGTTTACAGGACTTTACAATCTATACTGCAAGTTACTTTTTTATTTGTTCTATTTGTTAACGTTTCCATGCTGCTGCCCCATCTCTACACGCTTACTACATGGGTGAGCCCTTTATGCATGCCTCCAAATTTATTTAAATAGTTCCCTATCCATGGTCCTTAAGCTGTTTCCGGTTCTTTGGTAGAGTAAACAAGGATACGTGTTTTAGTGAACTTTTAAAATATTCCCTTGGAAAAATAAAAATTAAAATTAAAATTAAAATTAAAATTAAAATTAAAATAAAAAATAAAAATTAAAATAAAATAAAAATAAAAATAAAAATAAAATATTCACTTGGACCCAAGTTGAAAAAGGAAAAGAAACCCGCAGTTACAGAACATGGTAGTTTCTTCCTTAGATGATACAAAGTAGATGTCTCATATCTAAAAGGCATGATTCAGGATGCCTTTAATGAGAGGCCTGATGAGAACAGTGAGGCTGCAAGACCGACAGGATGAAATATTGCCTGGGTCCTAACTAGCGGCACCAGGACCCCCGCCCCCCGCAGCATCCCCACACCGGTGCCGTCCAATCCAAGAGAAGTCCAACTTCAGCCTGAACAAGAACGTTTATCTAGACAACATCTACTGACCAACCGCTATTTTCCCAGCACTGGGTTATCTACTTGAAAGGCCTGGTTTAATTTAATCTGAGTGTGAATCCTTGTCCGACAGCTCCAGGGATTGTCAGGGACGTGGAGGTGAAAGGTGCTTGTGAGGCTCCCGAGTTGGCGACCTGGCCTCATGTCCCCCAGAGAGTGAGCGAGGGGGAGCGGGGTGGTGGCTACTGGTCACAGCTAAGCTTTAGGACCACCTGAGAGGGTCGGTGTCAGATGCGACAGATTTGGGAGGTAAAATCAGCGCGACTACTCAAATGCACTTGTCCACTTGCTCACACGGGAAACCTTGGATCCGAACATGACTTCTCTCTTACTCAGACGCACCCACCCACCCCGTAAACCCTACCTTCCATAGACCCATCCAGAATCTGAGCGAGAGTCACCAGAGAGCCCAACCTCATCCGATCATCCGACGGGCCGTCTCTCTCCACTGGAATTAAAATAGTTTTCCAAACCTTTTCCACCCAAGTCTCTAGCGATCCTTTCAAGCACAAGTCTACTCAAACACAAGTCTCCCGTCATTTCCCACGCCACTATGGCTAAAGTAAAAATCCTTTCCCCAATGCACCCTGTTCCCCAGCCCTGGCTCCCAGCACGTCTGGAGCAATATGTACATGTTGGCCTCTAAGTCCCTCTGCTTTGCCACCCCGGTTTCTTGGCTCTTCCTCAAGCCCGCTGAGCACACTCCAGCTCAGGACTGGCACTTGCCTGTGTACCGCCTGAAATGATCCTCCCCAAGATGCCAACCAGTGTGGCGCACCCGTCTGCTTCCCTCAGGCCTCAGCTCCAACCCCGCCGTGCCGCGACACTTCCCTGACCACCCATCAACACACCATCAGCTTAAGGTTGCACAGGCTACTTCTCACCATCCACCATGGATGTATTTGGTCACTCACTAGCTGCGCTGATACCACTAGAGTAGGTGCTTGCCCTGCTTTGTTGGCGACATATCTACAGATTTGTAGGATAATTGCTGGTGCACAGTAGGCTCCACAAATACTTGAGGGCCTTATGCTAAGTGAGATAGGCCAAATGGACAAAGACAAATACCGTGTGATCTCACTTATACGTGGAATCTAAAAAAGCCAAACGTGTAGAAACAGAGAACGATGATTCCTAGTGGGTAGGGGTGGGGGGTGGGGAGATGTTGGTCAAAGGGTTCTAGCCTGCAATTATGAGATGAGTTTGTTCTGGGGATGGAAAGCAGCAAATTGTGATTAGAGTTAAAAATATTGTATCGAATACTTGAAAGTTGCCCGGAGAGGGTAGATCTGAACTGTTCTTGGCGCAAAAAGGAAATGCTAACTAGGCACCATGATGGAGGTGCAATCCTGTAACAATATATACGTGTGTCAGATCAACACAGGGAACACCTCAAACCTACTTATGTTTTGTGTCCAATATATCTCCACAAAATACACTTTTTTTTAGGTGAATTCGCTGGCTTGACCAAGTTACTAGCCTTTCTGAGCTTCAGCTCTCCATCCGTGGAACGACCATCATGCCGCCTCGTTTATAGGTTTGTGGCATCATTAAACGAGACCCCACAAAAACTCTCAAAGTGGCCCAAAGTAAGGGCTTGACAGGTGCCCATGACTGCTAAGACTTCTGCTGGACAGAACTGCGTCCCCTCAGGACCCACTTGTTGAAGCCCTAATCCCCAGAGCCTTAGTGACTGTATTTGGACCTGGGGACTTGAGGGAGTCAAGTTAACATGAAATCACTAACGCGAGGCCCAAATCCAACAGGACTCTTTCTAGGAAGCATAAGGGGCCCTTGGGGGACATGAGGACAGAAAGAAGACCGTGTGGAAACACGGAGAAGACGGCCGACCACGAGCCCAGGAGAGGGGCCTCAGGAGAAAGCAGCGAGGTCAAACCCCTGGCTCTCGGACTCCGGGCCTCCAGGAGGCTGGGTGACAAGCGCGCTGCCCTGCCAACCCCGCGCCCCAAGGACTCCCTGACGTCTCGGAGCTCCAAGAGGCAGGCGTTTCTCATCCAAGAGCCTAATTCACAAACCATCTCCATGCACAGGCTTGTGAGCTGGGCTCCCTCAGACGGGAAGGGCCTGCCTGGGTCCCTCAGACGTGCTGGCCAATGCGCTCAGGGGGGTGAGGGATGGCTCCTCTCTACGGGCCTCGGCCCGTTTGTCTGCGAATGATTTAATCCCTTGTCACATCTTTCAACTGGTTCGCTTAATCGACACCTCATTCTTCATGTCCCCCACAAAACGTCGGGGCCTGTTGTAGTTTTCATCTGGAGCTTGGACCTCAGGTGGGATCACACCAGCCACGGCCCCGCTGGGAAGCCGGGGACAGTGGGGCGAGGGTGGCGGCCAGGGCCACGGCCCCCAAGGGCCCACAGCAGGGGCATCGCAGGGCACTGGGTTAGCAAAGCCACCCTGGGCCGCAGGGCTGGCGAGCTCTCTGGCTATGACCCTGGAGGTCTCCTTTCACAAGCGCATTTACCTCCTGACGATGGGGATGGTTTGCTGGACATTGTATTAAAGTTAATAAGAGCTGAGGAGCAGAATGAAGAAGGGACCCGGCCGGGCACATGGTGGCAGAGAGAGGCCACCGGGTGGGGGGAGTGAGAGGAGCCGTCCCCAGTCTCCGTCGCACCTCTCCGTGGCCTTATATGCACCCTACGTGAGTGCTTCACGTTCTCCACTCGTGGAAAATGTGGGAATCTGCAGGATGCTCCCAAATTCCAGCATGCAACCACGTCCTGTCGCACAGAAGCCTTGTGCTAATTAATCATATCACTATTAAAACTGGTTTTATGCAAAAAAGCCTCATGTGTAACTGATACACACACGCGTGCGCATACACATGATTACGTATCCACACACGACTTTGAGAAATAAGCTCTGAAAGTGAAATCTGACATTCTGCTAATTATTAGTTTACTCAGCACAGCTGTGCTGGAAGGTGTCCGCAACCAAAGCCGCGTTTAGAGCTCTGGAAGCCAATCCCTCACTCCAGCATATTTTCTATCTAGTTTACGGTCCCCTGCTATGATTGGCAAGGATAAGAATACAATTACATTTATCACCTGTCTCTCCAAAGACTAGTTCCTGCCAGATCCAGAAATATTAATATTCCCTACCCCAGGTATCAATTTTTAGGTCATTTATATTGTGAATAATACTAGCCAATTGTTAATTTTGGATACAGGACGGTTGCCAAGTTCTAGAAAGTGTAGACATACAGATATGGAAAGAGGGGACATTTCACCGGCAAAATTTTCATTTCTCTGACTTGCTACCATCACGCGGCCAGGCTGCATCTTGACCTTAGTTATGTTTTCCTTGAGTTTCCTAGATCCTGGGTCTGGTTCTTTTATGCAGCCCACCATCTAGCACAGTACTTAGCATCGTTTAGAATCCCAAATGTAGAGACATCTATTGAACTTTAGGTTAAAAATAAAAACACATTAATATAACAAATATATTATCAATAGGCACAAAAAAAGTAAATCTGCTACTAAATATCCTTGACTTAACTGGGCCATAGACATTACTTGGGGATTCAGGCGGCTCTACAAGCATCTTCACTTTCCATCGGCCTATATGATTGATTTTATTATTTTTATCTTCTCCATGTCTTGCATGGATACGTGGGGGCAGACCTAATAGATTCAAGTATAGCCTGCTTCCTTTCATGGAAATACTGGTTTTTCCTACAATTTTGAATCACCCACAGCCGATTTCACCAGAGAGGTTTGGATCCTTTGCTGCAATGCTATAAACTACCTTTATCGTGCAATCACAAAATATCTCTGCTCTGTCTCCCTTGGAAAAAGGAATTATATGGACATTTAGGTTTAAGATGACACAAAGGAAAGCAAACCGAGAGTTAACTTTTGAGCCGGTCCCTGTCTATTGTCCTTACTAAGCAATCTGTGGAGCCTGGGACGCCTGCAAAGGCAGAGGGAAGGAAACTCAAAAAGCCATTCGTAAATATTTAGCTTGTTAAACATTTTAAATTCCAGTATATTTTCAGGACATTTTCAGAAGTCCTGAGTGTACTGATTGTTATGTGGGTATATGTGTTTCACAAATACTCTTTGAATCCTTGCGATGCTTATTTAACAAATCCTCGTGCTATTTCACTGGTTGTTCACATTCAGAGTGAAAACCAAAACTATGACTAAGTTGCGGGATTGTTTAATGCAGGTATTAATAAATAAAATGCATGCTGCTAATATTGGGTAATTACATATTAAACAACAACATGATTGCATTTACTAAAGCAATTTTTACTGGAAAATTTTCAATGTTCAATCTCATCTCAGTGGCATCCAGATAGATTCATCAAATCAATAGAGAGAGCTCAGCTATAATTAAAAGTGTAAACTTTGAATTTCTTCCCCTCATTTCATTTTGGGAAGTCTTTTAAATATAACTTTGTCTCCTGTTAGAAAAGTGACTTTTACATAAAATTATTTTAAAAAGTAACATTTGGTATCAAGTAACTACACACTTGACATATTTCTAGAGGAGAAAAATAAAACATCCAATGTCTGATTTCAGAAACTAGAATAACCGCCTATGAGTCTGTTCCTTCTGTGAGCTAAAGATACAAAGGCTTCCAAAATCTCTGGCAGTTTGTCTTGAATAGAAATAATCTACTACCTCATTAAGCCCAGTTCAATTAAAATAAAATATAAATGAAAGCATTTAGCTAGAAGCTAATTGAAAATAAAACCCTCGGTTTGTCACGTAGGGTCTTGTCTTGGGAACCTGACAGTGCGGCACGCGGTAGTCCGCAGGCCGATGGGTCTGGATGTGTTTTTAGGGAGCTGGTTAGGTCGCAGGAGAGCAAATACCAGCACTGCCCCGGGCGCTAACCCAGAAATAAGCCGGTTTCCATAAGTCCTTAAAAATCACTTATCTTTAAGCTGATGTAAATATCAATATTTATATATTTAATATGGTTTCTAAATCCTCCCTCCCTGTTCGATAGTTCAAATCCTTAGCTACAGGTCATTTCTATTGCCCCCACACCCGGCAAAACATAGTAATTTTTCCGATGGCTCAAAACTGCTGCCTCATACTGAAGTGCATTATTATAGGCACATGATAGGTATGGAGCCAAAATGCTGGGATTCGAGACAGATTTTTAAAAATACTATAAATATTTTCCTTTGCTGATGAGTTAAAAGAGCTTTTTTTTTTTTTTTTTTCCCTTACTCTGAGGAATCAAAGAATAGCGCTTTCTTTGGCAGCATGAATTATTTAATCTCTTTAATCCTTGCCTTGATTTGTTCTCTGTCCAGGATAGATTTTTCTCTTTCTGTCCATCTTTCCCTCCTTCCTTCCCATTAGCCATGCTTCCCCACTCGGTGTTATGATAGCACTGGCGAATTTCAGAAAAGCAACAGCAACATTCTGTCGGAGGAACACAATCTGTCCAGCTGTATAATCATGTATTAATATGCCGTTTAAATATAGTATCCCCCTTTTTGGTAAATTGCAACTTTTGCTGCCTCCTCACCGTCTGTTCCTATGGGGAAAAAAAAGTCATATTTTGGGTCTTTGTGTCAAGATAAAGAAAATTAATTTCAAAGCCAACAAGGGGAGAGCTGCTGGTGCAGAAGGTAAGTAAATGCCAGCAGTTGCTCTGCGACTTCAAGAGAGAAAGAAAAAAATTACTTTTCAAAAACTGCACTTTGATACAAATAATTCAGGAGGATTTGTGGTCGGCATTTTCACAGCATATAGCTCCAGGGTGTGCTGGCACCTGAGGGGATGGAGGGATGGATGAATGGATGGATGGGGATGGATGGATGGATGGATGGATGGATGGATAGGGATGGAGGGATGGAGGGATGGATGGATGGATGGATGGACGGGGATGGATGGATGGATGGATGGATGGATGGATGGATGGATGGGGATGGAGGGATGGATGGATCGATGGGGATGGAGGGATGGATGGATGGATGGATGGGGATGGACGGGGATGGATGGATGGATGGATGGATGGATGGATGGATGGGGATGGAGGGATGGATGGGGATGGAGGGACGGAGGGATGGAGGGATGATGGATGGATGGATGGGGATGGAGAGATGGAGGGATGGATGGACAGCGATGGCATCGTGCAGTAAGGCTGGCTCTTCACAGGTGTCGCTCCACAGGCTCCTAGGGGGGCCTCCACGGGAGGTCCACACATTTATACCAAATAAAAACTACTTGGTACAAACATACAATATTTGATAAAATACTCGACATAAACCCACACAACATATTTGACATAAACATTCAAAGTGACCCGCCGGCGTGCGACAGTCTAGGCATCCAATGCGGGGCGCACAACCATAGAACTATCGGCTCCGAGTGCGGATTTCAGGGCCTCTCTTCACGCAAAAACAGCCTCTAGGTGAAGGGAGGATGTCCGTTAGGGTGCCCGCCGCCCTCCTTTTGCTCTGCTTGTGTACGTGGGATCATCGGGTGCACACCGGAAATATCTGCAAATGTCACCAAAAAAATCAAACGCAAATGGACAGGGACAGAGGAGCAGTATGTCCACGGGGCTTCACCTGGCTGCCTGAACCTCAGGGGGCCTGCAGCCGGCCCATCGGGGTCCTTGACTGCTGGCTTGGGTACGGAGTACAGGGGTGGGGGTGGGGGGTCCCGGGGTCCCCGCGCTGAGCAGCTCTGGGAGCAGGGCAGGGCAGGGCGGCCCCGGGAGCCGGGAGCGGAGCAGGGCGGCCCCGGGAGCGGGCTGCTCTCCCCGCAGAGGAGAAGGTGCGCACTGGGCTCCACGACCAACGGGATTTTGCAACCGCGCCTTTTAATTGGACGATCATTTGTCTTCAGGTAAAATATCAAGGAACAGTAATAATCCAAGAAGCTATTCCATGTTGTTGGTGTGTTTCTGAAAAACCAACCCCGGCCCATGTTCACAGGAACACCCCGCCTAGAGGACAGGTCAATCAGAAAGAGCCCCGGGAGAGCTGTGGGCGGGGCCAGGGAGAGCTGTGGGCGGGGCCAGGGAGAGCTGTGGGCGGGGCCAGGGAGAGCTGTGGGCGGAGTCAGGGAGAGTCATGGGCGGGGCCAGGGAGAGCTGTGGGCGGGGTCAGGGAGAGTCATGGGCAGGACCAAGGAGAGTCATGGGCGGGGCCAGGGAGAGCTGTGGGCGGGGTCAGGGAGAGCTGTGGGCGGGGCCAGGGAGAGCTGTGGGCGGAGTCAGGGAGAGTCATGGGCGGGGCCAGGGAGAGCTGTGGGCGGAGTTAGGGAGAGTCATGGGCGGGGCCAGGGAGAGCTGTGGGCGGGGCCCGAGACTCGTGGGCGGGGCCCCAGGAGAGTCGTGGGCGGGGCCTGGGGCTGACTAGAATCACTGTGGCAACAAGGTGAGGGCAGGACACGGAGGGCCACGGTGTCCATGCAGGGTGTATCCATCCACCTGTGTCTCTCCATCACCCCCTCATCATCTCTCTCTACCTAACTACTATCCCTCTGTCGCTGTCATGAGGACTACCTCCAGGTATCCATGTACCTATCATCCATGTATCTCTACCTACCTATAATCTAAAAATCTCCTACAACTTATCCATCACATACCCACCTATCTTCTTTCTTTTAAACAATTTTATTTCTTTATTCATAAGAGATGCAGAGACACAGGCCGAGGGAGAAGCAGACTCCCTGCAGGGAATCCCCCTGTGGGACTTGATCCCAGGACCCTGGGATCAGGCCCTGAGCCTAAGGCAGATACTCAACTACTGAGCCACCCAGGTGCCCCCACCTATCTTTTATCTATCCCTCTATCTACCTCCCTACCTATCACCCAAAGATCTATTGTCTGCCTATACACCTGTGTACCTATATCTACCATGGTCTACCCACTGATCTCTCATCTATCTACCCATTGATCATCTATCCATCTGGAGATTAGGGTCCTCAGTGCACACTTAGGGGTTACACTGCTCAGTCCCCATACCATGACATGCCTTCATGACGATGCTCCTGCCTTCACACCCAAGTTCATGCCTCCTGGCTCACCACAGGATCTATAGGTACCAGTCACATAAAAGGATCTAAAATTCCCTGAGTACACCACGCTCCCTCACGCCTCTGCCTTCCCATATGTGTTTTGTGGACCTAGAATGATTCTTGCCCCACACTTTTCTCCTTAGTTGGCTGTCCTCAAGGCATAATCATGTTCCGTGACTGAGCTCAGGCACAACTTTCATGGGGAAATTTTGCTTAACTCTGCAGTTGGAGACATGCTCCTGTGTGCACCCTGCTTCTGAGCGTGTGGCTCCAGCCCCCACCACCGTGTCTTGTCACTCTTGGCTCATTTCAGATGCCTGAAATGGAGACTGTAAACTACCAGAAGTCAGAAACTATGTCTTCTAAGCCTGAGTCCACTAAGCTAAGCCAAGTAGGCAGCCAAGTATGTGATGAATGGATGAATACATGAATACAAGTATACGTAGTCACAAATTGTCTCTTAATTTCAATATTTTCACTAATAAGGCTGAAAGCTCCTCTCATTCACTGTGCTCCTCCAGTACAAATTCTGTGGATTCAAACTCTCTGGATGGTATCACCATTGCAATGAAAGAAGTAAGCTCTGTATGTTTTCATGTCTTGGTAAAATAGGATCGAGAAATGAACCAAAGGTAATTTGATGGAAAAGAACATAACATAAGAAATTTTCTGGGATTAGAAATAAAGAAGAAGAATACAAGAATAGGAATGGCAACTCGTGTTGCTTGGCCTGGTGTTTACTGAATTCAGATTCAAATGTCATCAAATGGGAAGCGGCCCTCGTGATGTATGTGCCAACTTCTGTTTCCAATAGGATGCTCCTGGATGCCACACTGTCTCTTAGAACAGTTAGTACTCATACCACCTTTTCAGGGTTTTCACAGAAGAATCGGCAAAACAGCCAAGAATAATAGGAACTCGAAGTGCAATGCATTAGGGAGTGAGGACTTCATCAAAGAAACGGCAATGGGAAATTGAAATAATCATAGGCAGGCAGCACAGGTAATTACAGTTATAAAAATGGTTTTTGTCCTCTTCCAGATAATCTTCTTGCTACACCCAGATCCTGCAAAATCATGCAAAGTTGGAAGGCAAGAATCTACTTCATTCCCATATGATAAGGACTAGTTAAAATATGCCCGTACATGTCAGGTCATCAGAGCACGTGTTGTATCTTTGGGATTTTAATTTTCAACATGTGTCCAGGAGATTATGAATAAATCAATATGAACAGAAGAGAATTGAAATAATAAATCAGCTTGTTCGAGTTTTTAAGAGTGGGTGGAGATATCCTCTTCAAAAACTGAAGCAATGCTTAAGTTGATATAAATGGGGAAAAAAAAATACAAAGGAAAAAAAATTTTGTCCAGAGTACATGATCATTACAGACTTTTAAATTTCGTTCACCTTTCCCAGTTACGCTTCTTGTGGGTGGACCGTACCTTTCCAAATAAATGTCTGAAGGCAGACTATCCTACGTATCTTCGGTAGAACTAACTATGGAACACCTCGCTTAATATATGCCGGTGCTTTAAATTACCCACACACCTCGAAGATGGATTTGAATCCAACAGTAAGTCATTGACATTAGCAAACATCACCTGTAACTGTTAAAGCTCTCACTGGGGGGCCCCTGGGGGGGTTCAGTCAGTGGAGTGTCTGCCTTTGGCTCAGGTCAAGATTTCAGGGTCCTGGGATCCAGTCCCACGTCAGGTTCCCTGCTCAGTGGGGAGTCTGCTTCTCCCTCTCCTTCCCTTCCCCCTGCTTGAGCTCTCTCTCGCAATGAAATTAAAATAATAAAATAAAATAAATAAAATAAAAATCTTGAAAAAATGTTAAAAAAAACCCTCTCACTGGATTTCTGTAAACATCAATGTTAATAGAACTAGATAAAACTTGTGTTATGAATCACCTGTGTGAGTGGCCCCTGAAAGCACACTAAAATATATATATATATATATGTTAAATATTTAATATATATATTAAAACAGTTTCTAGATAAATAACAAAATGACATAAAAATTCAATATGAATTTTTCCTTCTTTCTGTGCCCAAATTACAGTTCCCCTGTGTTTTATTAACAAAAAAAAATTAACAAAAAAAAAAAAGATTTCTTTAAACTATAAGTTAAGAGCAGATAGTATAGTGCAGCCTTCTCTATGAGATACGTTCATGACCTCAGTCTGTTTCTGTAATCACCAAAAGGACACACGTCGGTGTCTGATGCAGAGTTCTTACGGGCACTTCTACAGGCTGCAATGTTCAGAGTCAAGTTTTCTTTTTTCCTGTGATGAGTAACACTGAGGAAAGATATGAACTGATGTGTTGGATAAAAAAGAGATTTACAAAGCACAGAATGTGACCAAAATGACGGTTCGTAACCTACTGCACCAAATTCCTCCTCTGTCAGCATGATAAAGAACAAAGAGAAGGAAAGTCCTCTAAATACCTCAGCAGTGTCAGAGCATCTGAAGGAAACATAAAATAAAAGCGCATGAATTATTTCATCCCATTTAAAATAGAACAGTGCTTTCTTTTGGTGGATGAACGATGTCTTGACATTTTCCCCTGGGCAGAGTAAGGTAAGTGTGATGTGACCTGGAGGGAGGATGTTCACAGAGTGTGCACACACACGGTGCACACACACGGTACAAAATATAAGAACGTGAAAAACAGAGCAAATCCACACTGACAGCAGAAAGAAATGATTAACACTACAGTTGCCACTTTACCCACCTTCTCTCTTTAATACCAGCTCTTGACTTCTCAAACTCTGTTTTCCTGTATTGTGCTCTTGAAAGAAGCTCTCTTGGTATTTGTGATTCATCCTCCCCAAAGTAATCTTTTTTTTTCTTTTTTTTCCAAAAATACTTAGCATTGGGGCGCCTGGTTGGCTCAGTTGGTTAAGCACCAACTCTTGATTTTGGTTCAAGTCATTACTTCGAGGTAGTGAGATCCACATCCTCCGTGGGGCTCTGTGCTGGGCATGGAGCCTGCTTAAGATTTTCTCTCTCTCTCTCTCCTCTCTCCCCTTCCACTCACCCCCACTTATGCTTTCTTGCTCTTACTGTCTCTCTCATGCTTTCTAAAAACTTAGAATAACAGTAGATCAAAAAGCACGAATTTTCAAATGCTTAAAATTTTTCCACTTTTTGTGGCAAGAAAGATTTTTAGGGTAATCACGAAACAGTATAAGTGCAATGACTTAATACATTTGAAATTTCAAAAAACTCCATGTTTCCCAACACAATTTTCCCATAATTATTGTAAATCCCACGATATGCCATTCCTGACTCCCATGCACAAGTGACATATCTATAAATCAATATCTACATCTATATATAGAGAGTTTTCTTCCAGTAATACAGATGAACATTTTCTAATGTATTTTTTTTTTAGGAAAATTAATTCATTGCAGAGATACTTGACGAGTACCCCACACGTTGTGTGAGAAAAGATGGGGATATCCCCTGCCCTCATCCTCATGGGAAACACACATGCACATTTGTACAAACATACATCATGTGAGCGCACATGTAATTCGTGGTAGGCAGTGGAGCAGCAGACTCTGGGATGAAGCCTGAGGAGGAGGATGGGTGCGGTAAAGCACAGAGGACATGTCCACGGGGTACTGGAGCTGAAATCTGAGTGTGCGCAGAGTGGGAAGGGAATAAGAGTATGAGTGTCAAGAAGATGGGAAAACTTTCAGAGTAGGTGTGTTGGGAAGGCAAGTGTGGAAACACTGAAAGCCCAGCAGAGCTGAAGCTTAGTGAGGGATCAGGAAGGGGGCAAGAAATGAACGTGAAGAACCACACAGACACCATAGTGTGCGAAGTCTCACGGGCCACCATCGACGACTGGGATCCTACTGAGGAGCACAACAGAAGGACACAGGAGCCTTTTAATCAAGTTGGGAACAGATCAATTTCCACTTTAAGAAACTTCTCTTTGTCTACCCTATTCAAAGTGCATTTGCGGGAGACAATAGTAGATGTAGAGTGGTAGTTAAGGGGCCACTGTGTAGACAATTGCAGATCCAAGTGATGTCTCTTAGTTCTGAATTACCAAGGCTTGTCTCTGGCTGCTTCTCTTGATTAATTCGTATTATAATCTGTTAACTCTGCTAAATAGAAACAAACGTATTTATTGAAAAATGCCATTAAGCTGTTGTGTGGTTTCAACAGGTTCTTTGAGTGAAATGTATGCTGTTCTTGGAAAGCACAGAATTGAGAATAGACGTTTTACTTTTTGAGTACTAAGACGTGGTGTTCAAAACAAAAACGTTTCCTTGTGATGGTGTGAGATAGTTCTGCTGTTCTATGCCAACACTGCTCACATAGGAAGCCATTGTGTACAATAAATTTCTCACAACTGCAAAAAAAAAGAGGGTTTAATTTTCTTCAAAAATCAGTTGTCTTCATATACGAGGTACTTTTCTAAAGCCTTTGTTAATTTTCTCATTTTTATTTTGCTAAAGAAAACCATCAGAAATTTGATGACACTAAATCTTCAAACGGGAAAGTCTATGATCTACTTTGTGTGCACGTGTGTCTCACTACGTTTTTAAATGACTAATAAAACACGATTCAAACCATTTTAATATCCAATATTATTCTGAGTACATAGGATCGTACTGCTTATTTACTTTTAAAAATTCTTTATTTTGTTTTTTTCAATGAACACATCAAGCTTCTCAAATGTTTTTTTCCAAGCAAATTATAAAATAACTCCTACTTTTCAAGTTACTTATCTTCATCCTACACACACACACACACACACACACACACTTACTCTTATTTTTCCCTTTTCCTGAAGTCACTGCTTCCCTCCTTCAAGTGGAGAAACCTCCTGATGATTGAATATAACTTCTCTTTTCACCCTTGCTTAACTCGTGCAGATAGAATGACTGGCTACCTTCTTCGTGTCTTCATAGTTCATTGCTTATTTGCTTGTCTTACTCGTATCATAGAACTGTAGATTGATCGATATGTATCTCTGCTGTCCCCATCAGATGGGGAGGACACAGTGTTCACTCAGTTCTGATATTTTAATTTTCATTTGTTAATTTATTGTTTGAAAAAAATGTTTTCTCCTGGAGGCACCTGGATGGCACAGTCGATTGAGCATCCGACTTTTGATTTCAGCTCCAGTCATGACCTGAGGGTCATGGGACTGAGCCCTGCATGGAGCCTTTGTGGGGTTCTGTGTTCAGTGAGGAGGGAGTCTCTTCTCTCCTTCTCACTTCTCCCTCTGCCCCTCTTCCTGCTTGTGCTCTCTAATAAATACATAAATCTTTAAAAATTCTTTAAAAATCTTTTCCCCTGACTATTCAAGTAATGCATGGATTAGCAATTCTCACATATTTAAACCTGTGACTCCCCTCTAATGAATAAGTCATCAAGAACCGGTATTTCAATATGCATTTTACTGCCACGATCTACCCATCAAGTACGCACCTTTGAAGCACTACATATCACGTTGTGATAGGCCACATGGCAGACACAAAATTAGCAGAGAATCCCATTATTGACCTTAATAAACATAGGATAAATGGCATCCATAGATGGTACAGCTAGGGGATTTCAACCAGGAACATAAATAAAGATGTGATAATACGTGTTAAAGAATTCCAAGAGAGTGAAAATGTGTTTCCAAGCCATTCTATGAAAGCTCTCTGGAAACGATGTAGATGGTAGGTATCCGTTGAGCACGAGAACACCTTGATTAAAGCAGTTCCAGAGAAAGTAAAATGCTCTCAGGACTCTGGATACAGTGCGGCTTTCCTAGAGCTGGACCAAGTCAAGAAGTTATAGGATATGACAGTAATTGTTAGAATACAGGGTACCCTTGCATGACTGTAGAGTTCATGACTTGAAAGGCCAATTCCATTTCTATCGAGTTAGTAAGCTCTTCACGAGGCATATATTTTCCAAGACCAGTCAGCCCTTTGTTTGAAAATCATCACTTTTCTGTAACCAACAGCATGCATAAACACCTCGAAGAACTACAAATCTTTATTCCATATATCAAATAAAAATTAGCTCTGTGGTTTCTCCAGCATTATCCAAGTTATTCGCTCTATGACTTTGGAGACTGTGCCTCGTATCTGTTCCGTAAGTCACCTCTTAAAATTTGTGAAGAAATCTATCTTAACAGGATAGACAAAAAAGAACTTTTGAAAGTTGTTCTTCAAGAAAATGACTTGATTAGAAAAAAAAAAAAAAAAACAGCTCTTAGCAAGAAAGGTTTGGCTGCAGCTATTTGGAGCAAATCAAAGCCAAGATACCACCAGAAATACATGAAATAGCTAGAGATTCTTAAAGGCACCCAGAATTGCGATTAGGGAGGACTGCACCAGGATACTGATCCCGGACCTAGAGAAACTGCCTCAAGTAAGGAATAGGGATGCGAGTCGCTGGCTATTTTTCCTGGCAAGCAGAGAAGAATTAGGAGTCAAAAATAAGGTCAAAAGCCTGGAGCAATCAGCAGTGCAGGTTTGACAGGCATGAGGAGCTTTGGAGTAAAATAAATACTTTTGAGTCTTAATTCTACTGAGTTTTAGGCATCTGAATTGCTGGGAGGTCTCATGACAGAGATAATACATGGAGAAATTCAGATTTAGAAATCCTTAGTACATATGATAGGTAAAGTCTGCAGAGGACATCCAGGGGAAGCTGCTCGTCAGTCACTTTGGAGACAGCAGTCACCAAAAAGTGCCCCAGACCCTCGTCAGAGAGCTACAGAAATTCTTTTCCTCAACGTAATTCTCGCAATTCTCAACATCGACTAACCGAATACCTCACAGAGTTTGTGAAAACTTAAAGAATATATCAGAGATTCGGAAGTAGAGACCATGGCTTACTTATCGGTATTCACAGTCCACTGAGGACCCAGAACCGACGTACTAGAAAGAAATGGAAAGATGACTTCAATAATCTATGTGATCCTGTCCAACAAGCACAGGGGAAGATGTTCACCAGCACCGACCCTTAGGAAAACGGCAATGAAAACCACAGGGAGACGTCACCTCACACCCATCAGAAGGGCTACTAGGGAAATAAATAGGAAATAACGAGTGCTGGTGAGGATGTGGAGAAATTAGAACATTTCACGCACTGTTGGCGGGAATGCGAAATGGTGCAGCTGCTGTGGAAAATAGCGTGGCAGTTCCTCAAGAAAATTAAAAATACAATTATTATAACATCCAGGAATTTCACTTTTGGCTCTATGCTCACAAGAATCAAAAAGAGAGTCTCAAGGAGATATTTGCCTGCCCACGTCCACAGAAGCGTCATGCACAATAGCCAAGGGGTGAGAGCGACCTAAGGGTCCCTCACCAGAAGAATGGAGAAGCAAAATCTGGTAAGTACGTCCAGTCGAATACTCGGAACACCATTCATCTTTAAAAAGGAAGGAAATTCTGACACCTGCTACCACAAGAATAGACTCTGACAACATTATGCGGAGTGAAATAAGCCACACACACACACACACACACACACACGCACGCACACACACAAATACCACATGATTCTCCTTACCTAAGGTGTCTAGACTAGAAACAGAAAGTAGCCTGGTGGTTGGCTGGGGCTGGGGCTGGGGGAGAGAACATGCGATACTGCCATATAACAGGTACAGAGTTTCCATTTTTCAAGATGAGAATGTTCTAGAAACTACGGTAGCGATAGTTGTCCAACAATGAAAACGTACTTAATGCTACTTACTGAATTGCACATAAAAATGGCTAAGAGGGTAAGTTGTATGTTGGGTGCATTTCACCAAAACTAAGGCGGGGGGGAAACACCGGTATCATTTAAGAAAAGCAAAATAAAAGGTAAATGGAGATCAGAGTGGAAAAGTCCCATAATACTGAGTTAAAGTGCAAGTAATAAATGAAAACTAGATTCGCCGGAGGAAAAACTTCTGGAGAAGAGATTCTAGGTGATGCATGCAAATTGACAACATTTGAATATTTGAATGAATTTGAGGACATGAGATTTTTCAAGGTAAACTGGCATTAACAAAGACGCCGGGAGGAAAGTGATTACAGGTTGTGGAGGGCATCAGGAAGGGATGGTATTACGGGGCGGAGAAGAGGAGTATGGGAGAGCAGGGACGAAGGAGGTTAAATAAGCAGCAGAGCCTGATTTTGAAGGTTCTAAGAGCAGATCCTGAAAATCACAGGTGAAGTGGTATTTGGGGGGCGCATCTCCCAGGGCCTGAATAACATCAGGCTCCCAATGAACATGGGTGTTAGGCACATCTGCTGGAAGGAAAGTGAAGGCAATAGGATGGAAGAAGATGGACCCCAAGGAGGGGCAGAGACTTGAGATAGGCCTACTCGGATCCCTGCCCGCATCAGGCTCGCCAGGGCTCGTGCCACGGGGTGCCCACCCACACAGCCAGCTTTCAAGGGGGCTCTCCGTCAAATTGGCCAAACTTGACCTGCTCGAGGTGAAAACCTTGCTGCTCAGAGGCACCTGGCTGGCTCAGTCGGTTAGAGATCGGACTCTTGTTTTGGGTTCAGGTCGTGATCTCAGGGTCCTAAGGTCGAGCCCCGTGTCGGGCTCCACGCTCTGCACGGAGTCCACTTGAGATTCTCTCCCTCTCCTTCTGCCCTCAAATCACCCATGCTCTCTCTGTCTCTCTAAAATAAATAAATTAATTAATTAATTCATTCATTCATTAAAACTTTGCTACACAGCCTTGAACACACCCCTTTCTTGTTGGTTTTGCTTGACACGTCCCACTCGTGGATTTAATCTCATCTTGGTTGAGTTTTCAGGGACTGCTGCCTTTGAGTTTGCACCCTTGTCAGCTAAAGAAAGATTTTTTTTTCCCCCCAAACTACAAGCTTCAGTCAGGAAGTATAACCTGCTAGAATCTTGGAACAGGTTTTGAACATGCTGTAGCCACAGTTTTCAGATATCTCCAAATGGCAAAGGCACGAAGCCGTGGGACACCACCCTGACGGGTCTGGGCAGTGCGCGGCGTCTGACAGGTTGGATCCCTGCCCAGCGGCTCTCCATGGAGTCGGCCTGTCCAGATGCAACGTGGCAGCCTCGCCCCAGCTCTCCTGGGTCGGGAACGCAGTCCAACCTCAGGAAGCATCACTGGATCGGTGGGACTGGATACAACGCCCAGTTTTACACCAGGAACGGTGCACAAATTTTACTCCACCCTTAGGTGCTGACTCCCAACTTAAAACCAAAGCAACGAGGAAGCAATCACACATCCCACTCACCCTCCCCAAAGGCGAAACGTGCACAGGGTGGATTACAAGCTCACGTCGCTCTGCTCCGTCATTTTCACACCAGGGTTACTGTATTAGCTGTGCGGCCACTAACGACACGACGACCCTATCGCACTACGACGTGCCTCAATTATATTGACATAATATTTTGAACGGACGCTATGGTTTATGCAGTGATTAGGGAATATACTTGTTCCTTTAAAGAAAACAGATCCTACATCCATGCACATTGTAATATTTTATTTTCTTCACATACGGTGTCATGTTGACAAGCTCCTAACTGATGCCTTTCTAATCTAGCTGGTAACGTATCAACTGATAAAAGAAAAGGTTTAAAGGTTTGCTTTAGCAATAACATTTTTTGCGAATACTATAAAATTTGTTTTCCAAATGGCTGTGCCAATTCCTGGGTCTGGCAGCGGGGTGTAAGGTTCCCCACCGGACAACATATTTTCTGACACTTGCTAATGCTGCAGGAGGTAACATTTGCCAATCTAGTAGGTGTCGAGCAGCCTCTAAGGTTTTAATTTTTATTATTCTGATCACTAATAAAGTCTGGTATCTTTATGATTTTTAGATACAGTAATGGACTATATTTGGTGTCCTCTTCTATGATGTGCTTATTTATACCATTTGCACATTTTTTCTATTGAGTTTCCTTTTGTTTTTCTTGGAGTAATTGTTTACGCATTCTGCATTAATCACTGGCCAGTTACAGTTGTTGACAATGTCTGTGTCTGGTGTGTTCTGACTTAATATTTCTTTGTTATCTCCTGATGAATAGACCTTAGCTGTAATTTATTAATTTTAGGCTTCCCTCCTGGTTAGTGCCCCTGATGACTTTATTTAAAATAAAAAATATTTGTTTTATTCTAAAAGTTTTCGAACTTTACTTTTCATCTGGAACTACTATTTGTGAATGGTTTAAAATGGGAATCTAATTTTTAAAATTTGAATAACTAGTTTTCCCAGTACCTTTTTACCAAAGGATCCCTCCTGTTTTCATGGATCCATGAAGCCCTGTATGCATGGTCCCTAGATTTCCATGGCTCTGCCTATCCGTGACTTCAAAATGTGATCTTTTGGGGATCCCTGGGTGGCGCAGCGGTTTAGCGCCTGCCTTTGGCCCAGGGCGCAATCCTGGAGACCCGGGATCGAATCCCACGTCGGGCTCCCGGTGCATGGAGCCTGCTTCTCCCTCTGCCTGTGTCTCTGCCTCTCTCTCTCTCTCTCTGTGACTATCATAAATAAATTAAAATTTAAAAAAAGTGATCTTTTAATTATTAAAACTCTATAACAAATATTTTTATGGATCATATTGATTTATTCTTCCTTGTGCTGTTCTTCCTTGGATGTTGCTGACACATTAATCTTCCACAATTTTTTTTTAATCAGCTTGTCATAGCCTAATAAAAGCTCCTATTGGCATTTTGGTTGGCATGGCATTGAGCTTATAGATTGGGGGCTGGGAGAGAATTTATATATTTTTGATTGTGAGTATTTACATTCAAGGCTGCCGGCAGTGCCTCTATTTATTTAGATTTTTATTGACTTTCATTAAAGTCTTATAACATTTTGAATACTAGCCTTGTAAACCTGTTATAAGGTTTATTCCTACTGGTTCATGCTTCATTGCCATTTCAAAAGGTGCCTTTTAAAATTACATTTTTTATATTGTGTTTTATATTATAGCTGAAGTACAGAATTACAAATATGTAGTTGTTGCTAGGTTGCTAAACTGTTTTCTAATAATTAGTGCATAATATTGTGGACTTTCTATGTAGGCACTTGTATCATTTAAGAATAGTAATGATCTGATCTCTATGTAATCCTAAAACTTTTAATGTGCTTTTTTTATCTCCTTATTGTCCAAGAATGCAGTAGCAGTATAAAGTTTAGGAAAGGTGCCGGTGATCTTTTTGGAAAACTGATTTTAAGAAAATCATGTTTTTCTATTAAGAATAATGCTTCCTGCAGACTTCTGGTAGATATACTTTTAGATATGCCTTATATAGCACGTCTGATATCATTTATCACTTTAAGGAAGCTTCTTTCTGTTCCTACTTTGCCAACTGTCTTCATCACAAATGAGTGTAAAATTTTATCGAATGTTTTTTTCTGCTTCTATTGGAATAATCATGACTTTTGTCTCCTACTTTAATCCGTGCATGTGGTAAATGGGGACAATTCTCTAATACTCACCCTGTCTTGCATTTTGAGGGGATAAACTCAACTTTGTCATATCGTCTTAGATCCCGCCGCATTTGGTATGTTTGCAACTTTGCTCAGGATTTTTGTGCCTACCTTCATTTATGATAATGATCTGAGATTTTTCCTTTCACATACTATTCATTTCTGTGTTTTTTTTTTTTTTTCATTTCTGTTTTTTCTTGTCAAAGTTGTCTTGGCTTCATAAACTGATATTCTCTTTCCCAATTCTTTGGAGTTGTTTGTATAAAATTGCAGCCATATATACCTTCAACATTTGATGGAATACCTGGAAAATTATTTGGGTACAGCATTTTCTAGCTGAGAAAATGTTCGACTCCTGCTTCCTCTATTTCAACGTTTCTCAATGTAGGACAACTTTGGTTCTTATGGGACATGTGGCGACATCTGGAGACATTTATAGTTGTCACATGTCACAGCTGCTATCTAGTGACACTGCTAAAGATCCTAAAATGCCCTGACAGTCGCCTCCATCCCACCAAGCATGACATATCTGATCCAAAGTGTCAACAGTGCCAAAATTGGCAAATCCTGTATTAATTAATATTAGAAGATTTTTTTTGAGTCACTTTGTTAAGTTATAGTTTTCTGGAAATTTTCCCATTTTATCTAGATTTCCATACAAATTGACATAAGGTTTTATCGTGAGGTCTCCCAATTTTTATTTTAAATATTATTGAGCAAAATTGGAGAGTGGATATATAGAGATAGATCTGGGGGCACTGAGGTGGCTCCGTTGGTTAAGCGCCTGCCTTTGGCTCAGTTCATGATCCTGAGGTCCTGGGAGCCCCTCATCACATTGGGCTCCATGCTCAGCAACGGGTCTGCTTCTCCCTCCCTCTCTGCCCTTCCCACCTGCTCGCATTCTCTTTCGCTCTCATTCTTCTTCTTTCAAATAAATAAAATCTCAAAAAGATATATATAGATCTATACCCCTATCTATCCACCCACCCATCTACTCTATCTACCTCTCTATATACATCCTATCATATTGCTATTGTATTTAAAGGAAACATTTTTATTTAATTCAGCATGAGACTTTTTCATGATTAAACCAAAACAGCTTGAAGAACAGAGTAATAAGTATCACAACTTAACATTATTAAAATATTATTATGTATGTCGATGTCCTAGAACTTTTAGCTACTTTTAGGTAAAATTGCGGCATCATGATCCTTCATACATATGTATTCTGAAAAGCAGTTGATGATTTTCTGAGTCAACTGAACAGGCAAATTGATAGTTTACACCAAATATTTCCATTATTTATTGTTAATTCTGATTAGCGAGTAAATGGTTGAGCAGTGTAACATTTGTACTTGTCTTTAAAAGGAATTTTTTTAATGAAGGAAAAATGTCTTAATTTAAAACCAATGAGACTGGCTTCAATGAGGCTTTAATGAGATTATATCATGTTATACCTGCATCAGTTGACCTTGAGTGAAAAATAAAACAGCTATACACTAGGAATATTAAGTTAATCAGCTTTAATCCATTAAATATACCCTGTCTTTCTTATGATTTTTTAGGAGACTTCTATTACTATAAAACACATCACTTGATTTAAGGGAAATAATTATGTCTTTTTGTGGTAATATTTATCATTTTATTAAAAATGGCTAAGAACTTCAGGAAAGAGAATGTATGGATGACTGTGACCATAGTGACAACGTATCATGCACTTCCAAACAATATGGGGTTAATTCCAGGGGCAGGATGCTCAAAGGGGACAGTACCCGGTGTACCTATTTCAAGAGCCTGTAATGGTAAAACAAGAACATTAATAGAGAGTGAGCCTATATAAAGTTGACCAAAAAAAATCTCCAACAAATACAAATAAGAAATGAAGAATGTAACTATGTGGGGTGAATTTTAATGGGCACTGTCTCTTCCTCTAAGGTACTGGTAACTTACTTAATCAGAAGACTCAGAAAAAATGTCCATTTTTCTGGTATGACTCCTATGTCATGGCTTCCTTATTTCCACATCACTCGCCACCCTAGGTCTTGGTTCACGGTATTCTAGAGTATCCACATTAATCCAGAATGATTAATCCAGTCCTCTCTGTCTTATGTCATTAGGGATAAACACCTTTCTTTTTTTTTAAAGATTTTATTAAGGGACGCCTGGGTGGCTCAGTGGTTGAGCATCTGCCTTCGGCACAGGTCATGATCCCAGAGTCCTGCATCAGGCTCCCCGCAGGGAGCCTGCTTCTCCCTCTGCCTGTGTCTGTGCCTCTGTCACTCTCTCTCTCTCTCTCTCTCTCTCTCTCTCGGTCTCTCATGAATAAATAAATCAAATCTTTAAAAAATATATATTTGATTTATTTATTTTACAGAGGGAGAGGGAGAGAGAGATAGCAGGGGGTGGGGCAGAGGAAGAGGGAACAGCAGACTCCCCGGTGAGCAGGGAGCCTGATAATGTGGGGCTCGATCCCAGTGAGCCAAAGGCAGACACTTCACCAGCTGAGCCACCCAGGCGCCCCTGATAACGACCTTTAATCTCTGTCCAAAAATTGTTCAAAGTTCAGTCTCAGAAGAACACTGGAGCTATTTCTGCACTTAATTGCTAATTGTTCCAGCCAGGCTAGCACTGGAGGTGTGACTCTCCTTCACCATGGTCTGAAAAAAAAAAAAAAAAAAGCAAAAAACAAAACCTGCTGAAAAATGCCTGTGAAGACTTGTGAATGACTTCTGGGGTTGTGAAGTGTTTTATGTGGTTTTCTTACTTTCAGTGGAAAATGAGCAATCAGTCAAGGTGTTGCCTGGAAGATTCTCCCTATATTATTAATAAGGTTTATGATCCTTTCCTCTTTCCCCAGTCCTGTCTTACAACCTCGTACAGGAGATTTCAGAGCTTTCTCCTGCTCACAGGCTGTTTATAATGACCAATGGAGTTAATAAATTCTTTGCAGGACTCTGGATGTACAATATGCTGTAAAATATTAGTGTCCTTTCTATTTACAGATCTAGAAAAAAAAGCCTTTTTCCCCCATACCTGAAATTGGCAGCTCCTTGAGAGCCCAACAACTCCTGAACATTGTATATTTGGAAGATTTTAATTATATACGATATATACAGAATACATACATACAAAATATATTTTATACTGTATCATAGACAAATAGGTGGCTGTGATACTAACATCCGGAATAGATTTGGATGGCTTTAATTTCATTAAGTATCTTGCTGGAACTAATATCTTGTGATTAGCATATATACCTTTGATATATTGGAAAATAATTTAATCAAAACGTAAATAAAAACATATTAATTCTGTGGAACTTTAGGAGTTTTTTTTCTAAGATAAAATTAATTTATTAGAGATAATAACAAAATGGGTTTATGTTATAACAAATAGTCGGCAATAATCACTTATTTTTCAAGCAAGTTAATTAGGAAATGAAAGCAAGCCCACTTAGTGAAACCTGAGGACTGAATAACTGAATAACACATTGATTCAAATGTCCTTGTTTCTGTACTTAATTATTATAAAATGGAACAGTGTATATCAGTGGGTCATACTTACTGGATTTCAATTACCTGTATCCAACAGAAATGGTTTTAAAAAACATCAAACAAGTTTACTTCTTCCTGAGTTATTGAAATTCAACTTCCTTCAGTTTTTTTCTTTAATACAAATGTAAGATCTTAATTTAAAAATATTTGGCAACATGAGGACACCCAGGTGGCTCGGTGGGTTAAGCCTCTGACTCTGGATTTGGGCTCAGGTCCTGATCACAGGGCCCTGGGCTGCCCCAGGCGCGGCTCCTCGCTTAGCGGGGAATCTGCTTCTCTCTCCCTCCTCCTGCCCCTGCCCCACCTGCATGCACACACACATGTTTTCTCTCTCTTTCTAAAATAGCTAAATCTTTAAAAAAATAAAAAATAAAGTAATAGGCAATATGGTCTTGTATTCAACTTATATTTAAACATAGTGAACATGGGCATTCCAGAAGAACCTCCAACATGAATTTTAAAATTTAAAATCTTTCAGAAATGGGACACCTGGGGTGGATCTGCCTTTAGCTCAGGTCATGATCTCAGGGTCCTGGGATTGAGCCCATGTGTCAGGCTCTCTGCTGGGTGGGGAGTCTGCTTCTCCTTTTCCTTCTGTCTCTGCCCCTCCTCCCCGCTTGTGTTCTCTCTCTCTTTCTCTCAAATAAATAAAATAAAATATTTTTTTAATCTATCCGAAGCAAAACCAGGTAGGATAAATTCAAATTAACGTTCATTATGTGACTGTTCAAATATTAAGAGATTCCTATATTTCTTTTTGAAATTTTATCTAATTTAAAATATGGCTTCTATGCTAAAGAAACTATAACACATCTACATAATAATCAATGCTCTTAAAAATTGTGAGCATACGCAGTTAGGCTTGTCTGATGCAGGTTGCGATGCAGTAACCAAGAAAAGTTCTAACAGTGAAATGTGTACTGAGCCTCGATCCACTGCTGTACATGACTAGACTTTATCATCTCTAATGCAAGAACAGAGGGTGGTACTTTTTTTATTCCACACTCATCCATTCATATTTATTTTTAACTTTTCCCACAAGTAAGATAAGAGTGACCATTAGTATATGGACATCTGTTAGGGCTAAAAAAATATAGTCCCTAAAAGAAACATCCATTCAAACACAATGGACAAAGAATAAGAACCCAAATGGAATTGATGGGATTCAATTCTCAAGGTACAAATATTCCCAAGGTGTAAGTATTGGAGCTGAGGAATTATCTTTTATTTCCTAATGAGTTTTGTTGAAAAGTCCCCAGTCCTATTTTCAAACATATATTTCCAAATGGCCTAACTAAATCAGCCTTTTTGACAGTATAATGCCCATTCAAAATTGAACTTGCTAGAAGTATCCATTCACAGACACTCAATCATGAAGCACCTGTTATGAGAGTGCCTGTGTCATGCACATGACAGACAAATGAAAGTTTTATGATTAACGCTACTACTTGAAACACACAACAAATGTCTTACGATGAGCAATCTATCGACCCCAATATATTTATGATGTTACGTTACGTAACTCGAAGTGTGCCCCTAAGAAGCTTTGTCTCCATTTGTTGGGGACTAGTGACACATCCTTGTTAACCAGTCATAAAATAATAAAGAAAAAAGTGGTGATAGTCATGGAAACTCATAGAAGTCATCAGAATTAACTGTTAATGCCTTTACAAGAATGAATCGCCAACATAAGTCTTACACGACGCTGTATTTGCGTATAGCCATATTCAGATCTGGAGATCGACACCTTTCTGTCTGCGAGGTTACGTCACTGTATGTTTAATAATTTTCCCAAAGTTTGGCTTATGAACTACCTGCATTAGGAAGAATTATCTGGAATTCTTCTTAAAAATTGAACTCTAGGAACCAACCCTGGATGTAGCGAAGCAGTTTGCCTAGGGACCTGGACCAAGGATTTTGATATTTAAGAAGCTCCCGTAGAGGGCAGCCTGGCCGGCTCGGTTGGTAGAGTGCGCCACTGCTGATCTCGGGGTTGCAAGTTCCAGCCCCGTGTTGCAGGTAGAAATTACTTAAAACACAAAACCTTAAAAAAAAAATAGCTTCTCTGCTGAATCAAATGCATACTCGAGTTAAAAATAACTACCAAGACCAGAAGGAGAAGAGCACAAATGAAGATTTGCTCCTTCCCACCACCTCTCAACCAAAAGCAATGAGGCATCGAAGTTTTTTGTTTCTTTTCCCAGTTCCATAAACGTGTTTCTTGCATGTATCCATCCCTACGCGTACCAATCCAAACAAACATTAATTAAGAACCTACTATTGGGCAACAGAAAGTAAAATAAACAGAAAGTGCATTATAGGTTCCCTAACCTCAAGGAGCTCGTGGTTTAAGGAATTATTTTTAAACAACAATTACCGATTACAATATGGTGTGATAAGTGTTATAATAGAAGTGCCAATAGCAGGTTTTAAATAAAGGAAGCTTGTTATTTAAAAAGGGTGAGATTTCCATTTGTAACTCTACAGTTACAACTGCTTCTCCCCCCCCCACCCCCCGACTGACGGAAACTGTTGGCTTCCAGGCTCGCACCCCATGCACCGTATAGAATCCGGGTAGCTGACATCATTTGGTGACTTGCACGACCGAATTCGATCACCTCCTATAAGAAAATAAATCAGAAAGCCACCCTCGGTTCATCCAGGGATGATTTTATTTATTTATTTATTTATTTATTTATTTATTTATTTATTTATTTATTTGGTAAAATAATCTATTTTTAAATGATAAGCACGTTCTATCTATTTAGAATTTTTATGCATTTTAAAAGGATACGCGATAGGACAAAACCCTGCCAAATGCAAATACTTAATTTGTACTCAAATTAATTAACGTATATTTGCATTCTTTATGAGCTATAACAAACTATGCAAACATGGAAATACAAAGAGAAACGAGAGGGTAATAGCAATATTAATAGTAATTACTGCTATGCATAATTCTGGTTTTCCATATTGGAGTTCAAGGAGAAAACTCTTGTTTTCTCTCACTTTTGCTGTTGGTATTGACGAGTTTGTACCAACTAACCAGTCACTTCAGAAATTCAGAGAATCTTCATTTCAAAATACCCCATCGGTGTTTGATCGCCCGTGTCGGTGATGACTGTATCTTGTGGAATGGCCCCGTCCGGTTGTCCTGGACTTGCCCTGGCCTCTTTCACAAGCGAGAACCAGCTTATTATCTTCTCTTCTTTGGCCTTTGGTTGCTCTGTCAGTAGTTGTCAAAATGCGAGCCTGGGACCAGCAGGAAAAGCATCACCAGGGAAAGGGTTAGAAATGGAAATCTCTGGCACCACCCCAGATTCAGGGCCTCAGAAGCCCTGTGGGTGCAGGGAGACCCAGTGTCAGGCCCGGGTGGCATGTAGGGTAGTACTGGAAACCGTGCAAATCCCTTAGGAGCGTAGTAATCACCAAAAAATAGGTTCTATAAAATTATAGTTAAATTTTATTAAGCGAAGGGAACAGTCAAAACTTTCCGTTTCTTATTCATTGTGTGAGGTTTTACTACTGCTGTCACTTGCAGAGTCTTGGGGTCCGTGTGTGCACACTCTCCGAGTGGTGGGGACGCCAGACGAGGCTGTGGGTCCACACCTGGCCTCCAGACGCAGAGTGGCGGCCGGAATTGGCCATCATCAGCCCGTTGACACCACAGAAATTGGCAAGCACTGCAAATCGGGGCCACTTTCCCCCAGGAAGCAGCTGTTCAACATCTGTCGGAACTCCTCAGGCCAACATCGTATATTTAAAAAGCCTTCCAGGGGATTCTGAAGAACGCTCCCGTTAGAGAAATATTAGTGTGTACAACCTGTTTGGGGAACACCAACGATTCCAGCCTGTCACTGTCAGATCCAATGGGCTTTGCTTGCTCTGTGACTTCTCCTGGAGCAACAGAAAACCAGAATGGATCATCGAATACCCAGGGAAGAGAGGTCTGACCATCAGCCCAAATAAAGCTCAGAACGTCCTCCTACAAAACAAATAACTCAAGTTCCTACGTGATTTTCCTACTAGGTTGTCCAACACTTCTACAGCCCTCAGGAACCTAGAATTTAAAAGGACAGACCCTTATAAGGCCATAATAATAATAATAAAAACAAATTAAACGTGATTATCTTGAAATATAAAAGTAAAGTTGTCGATCATAAGATACGATGATATAAAATATGTCTATATTCACTAGGGTACAGAATAAAATGCAGAAAAGCATGGCAATGAAGTGAGCCCTGAACCGGGCAAGCGGGTCAAGTGCATGTGCAGCTGCAGGCAGTGTAATGACTGAACGCCACCCCCCCCCCCCGCCCCCGCCAGGGATCGTGTCCACACCGAGTGAATATTCCAGGGAGTGGAGATCCCACAAGTATTCTCATATCACCTGCCCCGTACGGGGCTCCCTCCCGCGGTGCACCTTCCGCACACGTCCCGTGGAAGCCAGCCAGCAGGAGCGGTGCCCCCTCCACCAGGATGGTGGTCCCTAACCCGGGCTCCCGGGGGCATCCACACCCACTGCACCCTACCAAGGAGGGAGGCAACCCCCCGGGCAGCCCAATCCTGCTCCTCATTCCTGTCTCAGCAGAGGAAGGACCCTGGAAGAGAGGCGGTGGAGAAATTCCCCTGGAATTTCTGAGGACTCATGCCAGCTATGCTAGAAATAGGATTTTAAGAATGGAATGAATCATGAGGAACCAAACAAATACACGCAATCCAGTAGTCACATGAAAATGGTCTTCATGACAACTGGGAAACACGCCCCTTAGATGTATCGCTTAGCAAGGTGTCTGTCCACCGTTCCAAAATATGATGATGTTGCCATCAGCAATCTGGAGTCAGGCTGGAAATTCTCACCTCAAACCAAGTTCAAAGGCCCTAATAATTTTTTAAAAAGGAAGAAAGGTCTTGGCATCAAAGAGTAAATTTCGGGGTTCATTAAAAATTGATGCTTTCCAGCAATTATACACAAAGCCATAGTCACCACAGTCAGAAATCTCATAGAACAGACACCTGCTTTTCTCCCGAACTCCCTCAATAACTTAAGGAAGGAAAAACATATCAGGTTTGAGAGAACCACTTTTCCTCAACTTTTCTAGTGTTTCATATGAGAAAATGGTGGTGCCATTGGTATCTTTATAGATTAAAGATGACAATTTTGTAAAGGATCCTCATAGTAATAAAAAAAAATGCACTGAAGAGGTCAATTAATGTCTAGCTTCCTAAGAGGTAAAATTAACCAAAAAGGTAGGGAAAGCAATTACTGTATTAGGATTTCTTTTCTTTATTTCTCACACATCCTTTCCCCTTCGCCCTCTGTGTAAGGGCTCATTATGCTTAATTTGAAAATTGAAAAGCACACTGAATAGGACAAATAAGCATTAAGCGAACGGAGAGTACGATTGGAAAATGTATGCATACAACTCTGCCAACCCTTGAAATATGGAAGTGTAAATTGATAAAGCTCGTGTCTATGAGGAGAAGTATTTTAGTCATTTACTTGAAGTACTCCTTCTGCTCCTCTCTCCTTAGTAAGATGTTATTTTTCCATAATTGTGTGATGTCAACAGATGGTACAAGTCACGAAGTTGAAGAGAAAGCATCTTTAACATTCATTTGATATTACGAAGCTGTGAGTACTTGATATTTCTTAATCCATAAAATGGATCTCCGGATTTCTAGAAGGCCCTTTGTAAACTTAGAACCCATGTTCCTAAAAAACAAAATTGACTTCTGATCAACTCGGCTTAACATACCGTTTCCATATTGCGTGCTTCACGTATTTCACGGATGGGGCAACATATTCAACAAGAGATTTAAAAACTGGGTTCAACAGAATTCCCCAAGTTGGACTCATCAGTGCTGATATCCGAATTTTTCTGAAACATCTCCAATTGTCAAAATCAATCTCAAGGTTAACATGGTTGGTCCGCATCTGCCTGTTTTAAACCACAATTAATTAATTTTGTGACCAGTGTACTTTTTTTTTTTTTTTTAAGATGTGGATCTATAATAAAGGTATATGAAGGTTAAAAGTATTGAGAAAAAAATGCGATAGATATTGAAGATACCAAGGCTTTCAGAACGAAGCACACCATAGCCAGAAATATTCCCATAGTTAATTTATAAACTCTCGAAATGAATAGAAATTCTGACAGCTTCTTAAGCAAGGCAGTGCTCTGAGTTCTGTTGCAATAATAATAAGGTATTCAAGTATGGAATCTACGTGAATCAGTCTTTCTGGTTTTGTGAGTTACCATGGAGTTTTTAAGAATAATAGGCCTAATTAGATTTAGTGACTCAATAAATAAATGAAACTTTTTTTTTATAAGCCATCAGTAATTTTCCCCTTTTTAAAACTAGAAGTGAAAAAACCAGAGCTCTCATGCAGAAAATATAGCCTATGCTCTTGACAAGTGTCTGAAAAATGCATGTCCTTTAGTCAAAGAAACTAGATAATTTATTGACTTCTTGTTCATTCAATAAAGAGAAAAGAATATTTTTAGGAAAAATAAAATAAAATAAAATCCGCCCTTTGCTTCTGTAGGTCTTAAGGGAATTACAAAATTAAAAATAAGAGAGTTGTGAAATCTGAATTGCATTTTCCAGCTGAGACTATCACGCTATGTTATAGGGCATATATCACATCAAAGGGAACACGATTTCATCTGGAAGAGAACAGTGCAGGCTATGCTTAGTTTTACAAATTGTCTTGGTTTCTATGACAGCATTTCTAAATACGTTCTGTGCACCATTAGTGCCACAAAATAATGGTTGCTATATATTTTTTTTTTAAAAAAGGTTTCTAAGGTCACTGTGTAACGAAGCTAAGTGAAGACGGAACTGGTTGGTTTCTTGCAGGACTTCTCAGGGCTTTGTTACTCAACATTTACAAGGATGCAGTACCCTCAGGAGAGTCCTTGTTTGTTCCGCCTTCAAACATATCCAGAATCTAACCAATTTTCACCTTCTCCACTGTGACCACCATGGCCCAAGCCATTATTACCGCTCACCTGTTTAACCACATCCTGCTTCCCAGCTGGCTTTCCTGCTTCTACCCTGTCTCATCAGATTATAGCCTTCGACACAGCAGACATCTTGTCTACCTTTGTTCAAAGCCCTCCAATGGCTTCTTGATCCCATAAACGTCAGAATCCTACCACCAACGTAACACGTTACATCTGCACGTATTTCTTTGGTTTGGCTGTTGCTTCTACCTAGAATGCTCTTTTCCAAAAGATCCACAGAACTAGTAAATACCTCACCTTCTAAGAACCTTTGTCAAACATCGATTTCTTAATGGGATGACCTCCATCATTAGAAGTGCCTATCCCGCTCTACATTTTCCTTTCTAAAATAATGCTTATTTTCCTCTAAAAAAAACTAAAATGAGCCCATGTGTTGTGTGCTGTGTTGGTGGTTTATCTACCTTCTATCTTCCCAGCAGAAAATAAGCGTAAGGAGACAGACGTATTCATCCTCATTACCCAGTGTCTAGCCATAGTTGGGACTCTAAAAATATTTGCCAAATAATGGATTTGGGGAGGGCTATAGTATATTCAGTATCTCTGAAGTTTACTAGGCCCCCAAAACTTTTTCTTCATTTTTTTTCTAAAGGTCATTGTCTCACTTAGGAAAAGTTTGATCTAGTTCACTCCAAGGATGGAATATAAACAATCTATGTGTGAAGGGCACCAAAAGGATGAGTGAGCTGAAACTTAATAATTATTGGATTTTGCGGTGTCTGTAACTTACACACGTGTGTTTAACATTCTGGCATTTTAATTAGCACAGAACCAAGAAATGTCGCTGTGAAAATGTAAATTTAAAGGACCTGGCAGGCTTTCTAACTCACTCTTTTCCACAGCTGAAAACTGATTTCAACTAGTTTGTACTAAGGATGAAGAGTCCCAAGGAAAAGCACCAACCTGAGCTGAACTTCCAGTCCCCTGGTTCTTCAAGGAGTAAGACCAAAGTATAGTGAAGTGCTTATATCTTGCAGGATATCACGCTATCCTTATACAGAATAGATAGAAAAGTGGGAATATGTACACATACCCATAAACTGTTGATGTTTATGAGTTTCCTAAAAACAAAATTTTTATCTCAATGTGTACAAGCTTCTCGTACAGAAGCCAAGTCTGGGTGATCATGATGGCAAAATAACAAAATTATTTTCTCAGCTGAACTCAAATGCTGCAACCCCTGTTATATGATAACAAAAGCTCATCTTAAAAGGCACCTCATATCCTGAAATACAACTATTAATAATTCATTTAGGGGTTTCTTCAGATTTAACTGTACACTTTTCAATTATGTTGTCAGCCTACGTTACCTATTGACTCCCTAACATGACAGCTAGACTTTTAACTATCTTATGGAAGTTCTTCTCTCTTCTCATCCTCAATAGTAACCAAACTTTTGGTAAAATTAAAACTCAGTGTGTACTTTATTATGATTATAAACCCAAGCAGCTTCCGATAATTACTTCCTTATATTGCACCCCTTTTTTATATTTTGTGAATATATGCCCTACTCTTCGAGTGCATACTCTTTTCTGGACCTATGATAATTTCTCCTAACACTTATGCAGCTGTGTAAATCTTCAGAATATTACTTTCAATGTCATCAAGTGCCTCCAGTAATGGATGGGTCCTAGGTTTCCACTGAAGTCATCACTCTTAGCATCTGCTGAAAAACTCTTCCAGTTTTGACGGATTGGTCCCTTGGCGTTCCGCAGAACGTGCAACGGCACCTCACTCTTCTCAAAGGTTCTTCGATTTCTTGAAATGGCCTCTCCTGGCTTTTCTTCTTCATACGGTGGACTTATCCCCAGGTGACTTTATTCAACCTTAATTAATACATATGAGCTGGTTTGGGTAGTCTGCAAATCATTCCCTCATAGAATTCTGAAGGCATTGGCCATTGCCATGTAGTGGTTAGTCTTGCTCTGAGAAAATGTGTCACTCTTAGGATTCCCAAATTCTTCTACTTGCCCTTTTTTTTTTTTTTTCCAAAAAGATACAATATCTTTCTCTTGGGTCTTTTTTTTTTTTTTCTTTGTAAGTTTATAATAATGTAGTTTTATTTGGCTGGGTTATTTTTTCTTAATTGAGATAATTTCATTCTGGAAATTTATGTCACTAACTTCTGAGATTTTTCTTTTGTATTTTTTGAGTAATACGACTAATCTACTAATTCCCTGTTGTTTCCTATTGTCCATCTCTTGGTTTCACTTAAAATCTCCACTATCTGTTTGCCACCTGGGAGATTTCTTTGACTTTCATTTTCTCATACCTTGATTGTCTTATTCGGCAACAGTATTTGTTAGCTGTCATTAGCTTTTCCGTATCTCTGATTATTCACTTTTATTGCATCCAGTTCTCGGGGCATGCATACAAGAGTTTTCTTTGCTCCTGAGATTAATGATCATTTTGGTAGGAATTCTTCAGTTTACTCCATTATTTTTGTTGTTTTAGGTTTTATTTTTATGTTTGTTTTAGTTTTTGGTTTTTTGTGTTGGAGTCTTTTGCAAATACCCAGTGAAACAACAAAACAACATAAATGTTAAGTTCTTTCTAAGCTCGCTGCAAGTAGAGACTGATTTCTGAGGAGTTTCCTGCAGGATTCTGGCGATCAGATGGGTTTTTGATAAAGCACCCTCCCATGCCAGTATTTGTAAGTCATTTTGCTGCCGTCATTCCAATGTATTCAGAGAAGAATCCTCCACTCTCCTGCCCAGGGTGAGTGGAAGAGAGGTACAGGGGTGACTGGGGAAAATGATGAGTGGCCAATGATGTGGCCGCCAATGTTCAAGAAGTAAGACAGAGAAAGGAATTAAAACTCCATCATTTATTATAAACAGTTTCAGCTGATTTCACTTCTTAGTCCTGTACTGTTTTCTATGTCCCCATATCCAGAGGCACTGCCATTTAATCCCTCTGGAAACTAAACCTCCACTCTCCTGGGTGACGGGCATTCTGAAGGAATGCATTGTGTTCTTCAATGGAAGAAGAAGGGAAGAGGATCCGAGACTCTAGCCACTCCTGATACTAACTTTCAACCAAGCTCCTACCTCACTCTTGCATCCCATGGCACCTGGGGCCCCAGCTAGTGAACCCCAAGAGCATCCCCTCCTGCAGGCTCTTCCTTGCCTTCTATATGTTTTGCTAAATCAGCCACAATCCCTTCAAATTTGTACATCCCAGAAGCCTATCTACCACCCTTGTTTGCTGTTTGACCTCTCCTATTCTATTTGTTTGTGTGAGCTTATACATTTGATTTTATTATTGTCATTTGTATGCTGTAATTTAGGGGTCACAGATGGGAGTTGACACATCAAGTGTGTGTTCACATTGAAATTGCTTTGTGTAGCAGAAGCATCTAAAAGCAATTCTTTAACCACGTAATATTAACACTCAGCTAAACATGTTCTGGTCACTTAAAAAAAATCATGATTTTCATGGCAATCTCCAAATGATAAGCAATCAAATAATCAAATCTGCCACTGATTATGGCCATAGCTACCCAGTGGGACATACCTATCAGAAGATTATAGAAGCATCTCCACTTTTCAATTCCTATGAAATGGCCTGCTATCTAAACTTTCCAGAATTAAAAGAATAAGTTCACACTGACTGCTCTATAATTTATAGACTGCCTAATCCTAGTGACAGATATGAAGAATATGAGTGTATTATTATTTTGATAGGTAGATAGATTTGGCAACCCATTTCCTGGTTTCTGGGTTGGTTATTTTCTTTAGCTCTTTATTTTCTCAAGTGGCTGAGTCTTCTCTGAATCTTCTCATTCTTTCCAAAGATTTGGGGGCCACGATGCAGATTTGAGAAAAGGGAAATATAAATACAGAGAAAAACGAACGAATCGATAGGTAGCAAGCAGCTCAGCACAAAGAATCATCATTAACTAATTAACTGTTCTAAAGTGTGAAGGATTTTCCAGAAAGAGATCTTTCTGACATTGTTTAAAATCTTCTAAGACTCCATTCCCCAGACCCCAGAAATTCCACTGTGGCCCCTAAGCCAAGGTGAAGAATGAAAATTTCTTTGTCCTTTTGATGTGGGAAACAAAGGCAGAAGAGAAATTATTAAATGTCCTTACTACTTACAGCCCAACCACAAATCCTTGAAACAGGTAGAGTGACACCTTCTGGGGACTCAGCTGCCTTGATGTTGATACTTTGCTGAGGGCAAGAGGCCATCTTAGCCCAACCCCCAGGACCTGTAAGCCTACCTTAACATATAAAAACTCCTTTGGAAACTTCCTTTATCTCTACTGTCTCCAAGATACATGCCGGCAATCACCCCCCCAAGTATATGGCCCACTAATATGCATCGGAAGGGTCTCACGACTCAGGTTTTATTAGACAGTAACAAATGACTTTCCCAACGATGGCTGGCCCCCTCAAGGTCCTGGAAACCTTGCTCCCAAAATTTCTTAGAGACTTACACTACCTCTAATCCCCTCCCAACTTGACAGTATATAATGGGTCTCTCCTCATGACCCCAGGGCAGCTCTTTCTGCCCACAGGGTCCTGTCCCCAGGCTGTCATAAAACCACGTTTTTGCACCAAAGAGGTCTCAAGAATTCTTTCTTGGCCACTGGCTTGAACCCTAAAGTATTTTCCTACGTCATTTTGAACACACAAGCATTTGTTTACTGAAGGAAAATGTTCTTTATTACACCCTCACGCCCGTTATGCACCCACTGCAGACTTTAGTTTACTATCTATGACGGTTGCTCCAACTATACTTTATTATTATGGAGGGGAATTTGGGGACCAGGGATTTCAAGCACATTAGCCCTTGACAAATTAATCTCAGTCCTTCTTTGCTCACTGCTATTTGCTATCTACTGATTCATTTTGCTTTGGATTTCTTCACCTCATAAATTTGTCTTCTGCAATACGCATCTTGCTTTACTTTAAAAAAGAAATCAATTATATTCCAGTGCCCTCAAAAACATCTATTGTAGGCAAATAAATAAGAATGTGAATATGTATTCCTGCAAGAATTTTTATATAACAGGCGGAAAATCATGAGCTATGAATCCAAGTTAGAAAAAACATATGAAAGGTGTCTGAAATAAGGATTTCAAAACTATTTCAGGTTAAATGAAACTACCATTGACAATAATTAGCTAAGATTTACCAAATGCATGGTGTGTGTCAGGAATGGTTACAAGCGCTTCTCACATATTATCTCCTCCAAAGTTGAATCTAGTTGAAGCGATCCATATATGACCCGCCTCTCTAACTGGGTTGGTTATTCACCCAGGAAGTTTATTTTGACAACCATACAGATGACTCGCTTGAGAGGAAAAACAGAGCACTTAGACTGAGAAGAATGGCTGTCACTGCTTCACTACGTGTGTCCTTCTCCAGCCCTGGAACTTCTTTGAGATTCTATTGTTTTGTTATGTTTTCATTTATAAATGAGAGACTTGGGTGTTCCCCCTAGAGTTTACTGAATTTCACTTCCAGCATCTGTATAAATGGAACACAAACACATGATCTAAGTTCTCCTACAAGTTTGTTGGGATGGGATCCCTGGGTGGCGCAGCGGTTTGGCGCCTGCCTTTGGCCCAGGGCGCGATCCTGGAGACCCGGGATCGAATCCCACGTCGGGCTCCCGGTGCATGGAGCCTGCTTCTCCCTCTCCCTGTGTCTCTGCCTCTCTCTCTCTCTCTGTGACTATAATAAATAAAAAAAAAAAAACAAAAAAAAAAAACAGTTTTTTATTTAAAAAAAAAAAAAAGTTTGTTGGGATGCTCCAATTAACATAATAGAAGTGAATGCATTTTAAAATTTTTTCTAGTGAAATATGAATAGTTTTTTAGGAAAGCAGAATGCCTGAATTTAAATTTGGTTTTAGGGCAGCCCGGGTGGCTCGGTGGCTTAGCGCTGCCTTCAGCCCAGGGCCTGATCCTGGAGACCTAAGATCGAGTCCCATGCCGGGCTCCCTGCATGGAGCCTGCTTCTCCCTCCGCCTTTGTCTCTGTCTCTCTGTTTCTCATGAGTAAATAAATGAAATCTTTTTTAAAAAAATAAAAATAAATTTGGTTTTATGAGCTTTCACAAATATTGAGGACAAAATGTATGCATTCACCCATTTACTATGGTACAAACAGATCAAAGTAGAGAGGACTTACATGTTTACAGGAATAAAGAAAATTTGAAGCAAGGACCTACATGCAATTTGAGGATGATCCAAGGTGCTTGTGACCATAACTCATCATGATTATTATGTCTGGAATGGAAATCATTGAACACTTTGTGATAATTCAAATCTTTCTAACTGAATACCAATGACTGTTACCAAAATTAGAATTGAAGAGTTCCAAACTATTTTTCTGGTATTTGGACCAAGTTAATCTACTAAGCTAATGAAAATTAGCTCCAATTTCTAGCCCTCAGTGGGACATACCCCAAGACTCCCACAAGGGACCATGGACACCCAAAACCCTAACCCCCAGTACCTGTCCTAGGGAGGTTGGTAAGTGCATGCCACATGGACATGTTAAATATTTTTGAGACTGACAGATCTAGTCTCATGTGCGCTCTGTGGAAACATAAGGATTGTAGAAAAGCAAATATATTCCTAACAAAAATGTATCATTAAGTTCCCAGAAACCAACCTTCTAATAATTTTTATTTAAGGGGAAAAAAGGAAAAGGAACTATAGAATTGAATTTAACATGTGTCTTGATTAAAAATAACTCAGTTATACTTAAGCTGTAAAAATCCAAGGAATTTATGGTACACTGTCAACATACCCTTCAAGTTACTGAATTTATTATATAAAAGCATCTTTCCCTTATTCACAAGCACGGTTAAAAATACCATCTCAAGTGACGGAAGCATTGGCAATCTAACGCTGCAAATTCCTTTGAGAATTTTTGCCTTTTACAAATTGCTATTTTACTTTATGTCATTTTGTACTTCTGATGCTATTGCATGGAGAGAAATTGACCAGACATCACCGTTTTCTCCAGAGGGTAATGGCTAGTCCAATTAGTCATTGATTGGGAATAATTGAGCAGATAAATGTGTCTTCAAAAAAAATTTCAGGAATCAATCGAAGAAAGAGACTCTTCGTATTCAGAGAATAATTTTAAAGACTGAGAACTGTTATTTCTAATTTGTTTGCAGAGATAGCACAGCAGTAAGGGAAAAGAAAATCAAGGCTGAAACATACTTGAATTGAGTTTATATCAATTCTTCTGTTTTCTTAAGCCTTTTCAATCATCTTTACATTTTCCTCCACTGAACAATTAGTCATAAGATTATTCAACTATTCTCAGAACAAAATAATAATCTTCATCATGAGAAAGCCATTGTGCCTATAACACATATTGATAAATAAGCTCTACTAAAATGTTATTATTTTATGCATAATGGTATGCCTAAATCTTACCAGGGAATACTCTAGATACTTTATATCTTTATAGACACGCTCTCATGAAATTATTCCATTATTATATCTAAATCCTAAGACAATGCTTTTTCCCCATAGCAACTTGAAATTCCCTGTTAAATGTTTCTAATTTTGACAGAGCTTAATATATAACGGTATCTATACTTCAGATCTATACTCAGGCCTTAAATGATTTCATTCTCTAGTTTCAATGAGCTTGAAGACTGAATACTCTTCTTAATCAAATGTTAATCAGGCTGGGTACATTTCACTGATGCAGCATGAGTGCATCAGTGATGAGGCTTCTCTTGTTACAGGGTTCAAGTCCCTCAAGAAGTGTTGAACGAGATAAGAAGGTGGTCAGACTAAAAGGATAAAAGGAAGGTCTAAGTAGTGAACTAACAGTATCACACTTCAAAAGACCTGCACATGCGGTACAGGACTGAGCAGAGCATTCTGGACTTTCCAAAATAATTGAAAATGGTGCATCTATTTCCTCCATAAGGACGATAGGGAGGTAGATATAACATGGCCAGAGCTTCAAAATGGCATCGTTTTGTGTAATTGAACCTGACAAATAAACCAAACCAGCCAAATTAGGTTCATAGGTTAGCTGAGAAAAATAATTTGTTTCATGATGAATTTCAATTCAAATATGAAAAAGGAGAAATGATTTTCATAAGGCAGGAAAGACGCAAATGTCATGTTTCTGAGACAAGATTCTATAAGTACAGGCTCTGTATTCCATAGAACGTGATATCAGAAAATGCAATATTCCAAAATTTACTTCCACATGAACTCCTAGGAAATAATTTCGATGACTGTGGTCCATGTTGATACAATTCTTTATAAGGAGGATGAGTGGCTGACTACCTTTCATTCCCCTCCCAGCTCCACAAGTCCGTTTCAGCCCAATAATAGCCTTCCTTGCCTCCACAAACCTTTTGCTGCACATTCACATCTGATGTGGGACCTTGTCAGAGTGTGGGTGAAGGACAGCACCTGAGTTTCTGTTACCCATCGTGCCAGAAAGAGGATCCTTGATTTTCTAAAGCCAGTGAAGGTCTGATGTCCCCTGCCTTACTGGTATCTCCTTAATCAAACCAACTTTTCTCGCCTCTCTGAATGTTGATTTCCAACACTTTCTCAACAAACAGGCCCAGCCCAAAGACAGAGATCTCTACTTTCAAATATTCACCTCCCAGGTGCAGTAATCTGTTGGCTTGTTTCTGCAACAAACCTGATCATGTCTCCCACACACTTAAAAATCCCTGGCAGCTCATCCTTTCTCCTATTCCCCAAATGGTAGGACGGATTCCACACGACTCAGTGATTTACACAAATCCTCCAACTCTGGGATCACACCCAAGCACCCTGTAGTTTTTACCATGGCTCATGAGCATTCGTGGCTCTGCACATTTTTACCTAGTGTTTTAAACCAAGGATATTATTTCTCCTGAGAAAACCATTACTCATTTTTCAAAATCCATCCTGAATACTACCATGGGTGTAAAGCTTTGCCCAACTCATTGACCTGCTAGTTCCTGTTTTGATTTCCAAGGTCACTATGGACATGCCCTAATACATCCTTTATCACGGGAGTTGGTGTTTGTATGTTGGTCTTTCTCGTCACATCTTCATCAGTGACTTGTAAGTAACACACAATGCTCACCAAATTAATGTTCTGTAAGGGACGTTTAGGAATTTTCAGTTTGCTGGTGAAAAATATGTCACAAAAGCAATTAATACACATCATAATGTGGCTCTTTATATGATGTCTTCTTTCTCTACTGTAGCCCAAATAGAATGAGATGCAAGATACTCATACAACAGGTTAGCACACATCATATTCAGGGGCCAGTTTATAGAAAATTTATGTTTCTATGTATCATCTATCCATCCCTCCAGTGAGTTAAGAGGAAAGCAAACCCATATCTATTTATCTATCTACTACCTATCCATTAATTGATCTATCTCTCTGGGGAGGTAGAAGAAAAACAAACATCTATCTATCAATCCATCTGTCATCTATCTGCTTGTCTACTCAGGCAGAAAGCAAACCTCTAGTAAGTGATCTCTTTTTACGTCAAAACAACCCAATTCACCTTTAATCTCAAAAATCCATGGTTTATTAAAGTCTTTATGCTAAAGGATTATGATATTAAACATGGTTTTCTAATCTGAATGGATTGATGTCTAGGTGTGCCTGTGATATTGGGAGTTAGGGGGAAGCTTCTGGTCTATGATGGTACTCTTTCTCATCCATACTGTGGACCTATAATCTATCATTTCGAATTTTTAGTGGAGCAGAAAAAAAATGAGGTTTCTATCTAGAGTTTTAATATAGTCTAATTTAAAAATATTTTTCGGATAGTAATCGGATCTCTCAGTTTAAACAAGTAGGGTGTTGTGCTATTCGGAACACGCCCAAAGAAAGAGGGCTTAAATAGCTACTAAATTGAAGGTTTAATTTTCAATCATACTATGGTCAAAATTGGATGGAAATATACAACATGCTGCGTATTTTAGATATTTACTAGGTTTTAAATGATACATATATTAATTATCTCTTCAATATCTAAAAATCTAAAGGCAATTTAATGCTCAGTACTGGAAGACAGAAATGACAGTGTTGTTCGGTCTTGCATAAAATTAACATAAAAATAATCATATGACAAAATGCTCTAGAAGTTGACAAGGAATTGTCCTATGTTATTATTTGAGGCATGGTGCAGGTGCAGTGGGGCTTCAGACATGAATCTTATTCCTGCTTCTGTCATTCATTCACTTCGGGAATTGGGTAGACTGTGAATCTTTCTGATCCTCAGTGCCCTGGTCTGTCAAGTGGGGAGAAGCAAACTATGGAAGGGAATGAGTGAGAAAGCAGCGGGAACAAAAAGACACAAAAACAGTCAAACAAAAGAACAAAAGGTATCAATTCTCATTGCTAATTTTTTTGTACCTTTTATCCTCATCAGCTTTACGAAAATAATTATTGAAAAATGCTCTGTATGACCAAAATGTAGACTTCCACTACAATCCTCTTCTTATGTGATAAAAAGATCTCTTAAAAAATGTAAAGTTGATCTTGATACCACCTTAGGACAACACACGATGTGAACAATAAATACTAAAGGCTTCGATCCTGTTGCTAGAAATAACTCCACTTTTTGAAATGATAGAAATCGTGAGTTACTATTTCATTTAAATACATCATTAAAAATATTTAAATAAAATGTTGTAAATACATAGCCTGACAAATATCATTTCACTCACAACACTGACTCTGTGACAAAGAAAATGTCACTGCTTTGGGTTTTTGTTTAAAAAAAGTCAGAGAGACTTATTTATTTTCCGAATGCAGAATCTCAAAGAAACAAACAAACCAAAAAAATAAGATAAATCTTGATTCCAATCCCCAAAATAAAGTGTTATATGTTTTAGAGTTATTTCAATATTTCAGTAATAAAGTGACAAAATGAGCTTACAGAGGTTGAATTTACTCTACAATCCTTTGTTTACCTGTGACACCTGTGTACTCAAAAAAAAAAAAAAGAAAAAGAAAAAAGAGCCTTCACGGTTCTCTGTGGGGAAGCACCGAGTTGAGCTGGGGTGAAAAGCTGTGCAGGCCTGAATGAGCTTTAGTCTTCACTTTGGTCTTTACTTGGGTCTGTGATTTCTCTGAATCACGTTTCTTCCGGTTATCATAATCTAGAGTTTATGAGGTCAAAAATGGGACTATGGTGACATAAAAATAATACCTTTGAAAAATGAGATTTAATGCTATCAGGTGCTTATAATGGAAATCAGTAAGGCAATTAATATATTTTTTACATAAATCTCTTAAAATGATTTCAATGTGGATTTCTTCCACATTCATTCCTGAATCATGAATGAGCTCTGGTCTTGCAAAATAATCAATGTCAGCAACATCATAGCAAAATAGACGCCGCTTCAGGTAGGCACTCGTCTCTCTCACTCCATGATAGCGCTCACCTCCATACTCTTAGTCTTTAGAGTGAAAGGTGGCACACACGTGCTATTTGCCATAAATGTTATGAAACTTAAGAAGGGAAAGGAAGAAAGATTCATTTGTGTCTGACATAATTTCTTGAGTTTTAAGTCAGAAATGCATCTAGCAGTAGCTATGCTTTTCACACAAAGATGATACATGCCAATTACAAAGGCATGGATATGAAATGTATAGTATCTTCCTCATTTTTTTGCACATATATGGCTGAAAAATATTTTTGAAAAAAACATAATTTATTTTCTATTATCACAGCTTTTGTACCAATATTAGCGAATTTTGCAAGTTTCGTTTCCTCCAAAATTACCATTTTCACATGGGGAAACCCAAAATTCAAAGAAAAGTTGACTCGTGATTGATTTCTATTTGAGGGAAAACAACTTTTAAACCCTTGTAACCTGTTTTCCAGGAACAATTCATTAAGAACAGACAACACGGATGTTGCATGTAACGTAGAGCAGGAGACTGACGTGTCTCCCCGAAGCAGCAGCCAACAATGAAGAGAGCCTTAAGGAACTTGGGGGGAAAAAACAGCTTGTGAGAAAAAATGCTGAGGGAGGACGGAAGACACATAGATAGCTGTTCCCAAGTGTTCTGAGGAATTCAGAGACAAAGAAGGAGCTAAATTATTACCTGCTGCTCCCTCAGGCATGAATGAGGGCACCACGCACTGGTGAGAGGAGCCGGGACCGGGGTCACTACATGGAGACAGAGATTTTCCCTCTAGGGGAACCATAAAACCTGGAGCAGGACACTAAGTGACACTCAAAGAGAAACCATTGACTTTCTTTCAAGGACTCTGAACAAAGAACTTCTGCTTAGGTAGGGAATTTGGTTTATGAGACGACACGATGACAAAGATGACAAACAGGTGCTCTGGCTATCTTCATGCCAGCACCATGGAGCCAGGAGCCGAGCATCGCCTCGTCGCTCACTCTATCTCCCGAATTCTTCTTCCCGGTATCTTGGACCAAAATGAAATGGCATAAATGTCTGTTCAATGAATGAAGAAGCGACATTCATTTTTGGAGGGTAGCCTTGTAAATACCACCTTGTGAACTCACTGGCGTGGGCTGCCATTTTCAAAAATCGAATCATTTGAGGAAAAAAAAAAAAAAAGAGAGAGAGACAGAGAGACCGAGAAACCAAGAATCAGACTCTTAAATACAGAGAAGAAAATACATGGTTCCCAGAGGAGAGGTGGAGGGGGCGATGGGGAAATGGGGGGTGGGATGAGGAGGGCACTTGTGATGATGAATCAGTAAATTCTACGCCCGAAACCAAAAAAAAAAAAAAAAAAAGATTATAGCATGTGGATTTTCTGTGGAATTTGATTCTATCACTCCGTATTTTATTCTTCCAGTGTCACAAAGAAGGCAACACAGTGCATTACACCGAAATTATCCAGAATGCTTGGGCAACCAAAAGGAACTGGTGCCATCTCGTATTTATTAAGTGGAACAGCGTACCAAGAAATACATATTATTTCCTTGAAGCTCCAATATGAGGTGACACTTTATTGTTTTTACTTCTTTTTTGATTATTCTGATCATAGTATTGAGAAAAGATAAATCACCCTTACTGGAAAGTAAAATGCTTGAGGGTGGGGGTTTGAGCTCATTTACTTTGGATCCACTGCAACTCGCACAGGACTTGACTTACAGGTGACACTCAATAAAAGATTCCACAGATAAATAAATAATTCAATATTTGAATCAATTTCAATAAAATATGTGAAATTTAATTGCACTGAAAATATGATTTGCTTCTATCGAAGCATTATGTTTCTCAGTTCGGGTTCTAGAACGTTTTCTAGAGCTTCTGTGGTATGTGTTCCTCTGGAAACCAGCATAAACATCATAGAAACTACTGATGCTACTGAAACCCACAGAGTTTATTCCTGCCCCGTACAGTCAGGAATCAAAAAGTCTCTGCAGTCAAACATGAGATGGGACACCTGGGTGGCTCAGCGCTTTAGGGCCTGCCTTCGGCCCAGAGTGTGATCCTGGGGTCCCGGGATCAAGTCCCACTCGGGCTCCCTGCATGGAGCCTGCTTCTCCTCCCACTACCTGTGTCTCTGCCTCTTTCTCTCTCTCTCTCTCTCTTTCTCTCATGAATAAATAAATAAAATTTAAAAATCTTAAAAAAAAATGAGATGAACGATTCTTCACTAACTTGGTACCATGACAGGTTCTCCACACGACTCCAGGTGAGCTCTATCCCAGAATAACATCACATATTTACCTGCCCCGTGACCAGCACCCTTCATGGGGACGAAGAGGCTTGTTGCCTATGCACTTATTTACTTTGTATTCACCTAGAGGCTTAAAAGAGACATATGAGGTTCTACGGAACGGCTTGGCCTCTTCAGAACTGAACACGGCAGCAGGAGCATCCCTTCTTCCTTACGCATCAACCTGAGAAATCCACCACAATCAGCCTGGCTTGCGGAAAACATTTTCCTCCAAAGTCTGTTTCTTGAAGTAAAAGGGAAAATCATTTTTAAACAGGATACTTGTTTAAAACGAAGCGATCCAAGGCCAAGAGAAGCCTTGGATCCCCTGTCTCGACAGGGTTTTATGTCACAGAGCTGAGCCCAGAGCACATTACATGGCAGGTGACATTTAGCTGCAGTATTAAAAGAGTTCCCTGGATTATTTCCAATCTGCATATTTGGAATCTAGATATATTTAACGTTTCTGACAGAACTTTAGAAGATTCTATATACACGAGGCCTACACCATGAGATGCCCAGGGAGAATGACCGCCGCAGGAAAACGATTTCAAGAAAAATCAGCAGAGAGGCAGGGCAGTTGGCTATGTACAATTCTCGTCAACATCTTTATGATTTTGTTGTAAAACAAATGAATATTGAGGTAGTTTTTTTTGTTTTCACTCATTCTATGGCAGCAGGATTGTGCAGCTGGAAAGGAAGGAGAGAGAATGATCAGAATCAGAGACCTCACATCAGGACAGATGGAGAAGAGCGTCCTTGGTCTTCGTTCTGCAGCTCGAAACACGTGGCCACGACAAGGTGACATTCGAGCCTCAAGTTCCTTGTCGGGAGAATATGAGACGATGAGACACGGTGTTGCGCGGTCTCCCACAGACGTCGTGTGCTGTTGAGTATTGTAAGTACTTTGCAACTATATAAACTTCCGCATAAATAATAAATGTTAATGTCGATGCTGCGGTTTGGAAAAATTAGGAGACAGTAGGTTTAATTCAAAATTTATAGATAAGAAAGAAAAAAAATTTATAAGAAAGTGCAATTCTGAGGGTGTCGGTGCTTTTCTTACAGCTCTCCTAGAAGCTCTCACATCTGGGGACAGAGCGGGAAAAGGAGGTGTCACATAAGACCCTGTCCAGACAGGGCGACCCCAAAGCCGCAACGGACACGTGCCTTTTCCACGCTCCCATGGATGGTCAGCGGGACCCACTGGTCCCCCTCAATGAGGCACCCGGGCTCTGGATGCACCAGGGTGACTTGCGTTTTTTCAAAAGGGTTGCGAAACACCAGAGCAAATGGGCTCAGAGAGTAATTAATTTCAACTCACGCTAATTAAAGGAAGTACCTGCTGCATGTCATCGTCATCGGAGGAGAGAAACTGCAGATTGCTGAATTCGATGCATTAGAAATGCGAAGGGAGAAAGAAAATCTCCCCCAGCCCACCCCCCCCCCAATGGATTACTCGTACCTCCCGGCTGCAAGTGGCTTATTGAATTTAGGCCACTCGGCTGTAACCCTCTAAGTCCATATTGATTAGCTGATTGCTGCTATGCTTAGAACCGAAGTCAGAGGACGTCAGGGCAGAAAGGGAAAGAGCCAAATCCCATCTTTCTGGGACACAAAGAAACTGAAGCGCCCCGTTTGGAGGCCCCCGACGTAGACCTCAGCAGAGCTGGGGGCTCCCCCCGCCCCGCGGGCTGCAGGTGCAGCTGCTCCCCGGAGCGCTGGGCTGAGCGCACGGTAGGCCAGGGCGCCCCCGCAGGCTCTCCAGGCCTCCCCGACGCTGCGACGGTCACGAGCTCGGGCCACATTATTTGCAGTAACAGCGAAGAGAAAAAACAAAACCAAACAAAACCAAAACCCCCCAAACCAGCCGATACTGTCTATGGAGCCCAGAGCCATCCGAGAGGAGCCAGTCGGGGAGGGCTCCCATGGTTTCCTATGGGGCTCACGTGGGCCACCTCTGGGGAAGGAAAAGTCATTTATTATGAGGGAAATCTGCTTGAAAGAGGAACCGTTGTCCGATGGACGTTTATGCCCTTTCTGGTTTGAAGTGGAGCTTTTGTTTAGTTGTACGGAGAACCTCCTAAATACGAGGGTCCCCAGTCGGTGTGTGATTGTTAGGGACCAGCACAGATCATGTGGGCTTTTTTATTTTTTTTCTTTAATGTGCGTCTAGGGGCACCTGGGGGCTCAGGGGTGGAGCACCCGCCTTCAACCCAGGGCGTGACCCCCCCCCCACGTCGGGCTCCTTGCACGGAGTCTGCTTCTCCTTCTGCCTGTGTCTCTGCCTCCCTCTCTCTCTCTTTCCTGAATAAATAAATAGCATCTTAAAAAAAAAAAAAAAAAGTATGTGTGCAAGTGCATGGACTAGCTGCCCGGAACAGCACAGCAGCTCCTGCACTTACATCCTATCCCCGGCTAGTGGAGGCGTCTTCTTAACAAGACGCGACAGTGTGTCCTGGAACATGCGTCTCATGCCAGCGTGTAGCCGGGTCCTGGTGCCCCTCCGGCATCGCGTGCTGCTTCAGCTCCCGCACGCACCAAGTCCACAGGGACGAAACTCTTCAAACCGACTTTGTAACGTGTCCGGACGAGTTGGGTAACATAAAAACCAGCTCGGGAACCTGGGCGGCGCGGCCTCACCCGGCCCCAGCCTCTCACCGGGCTTGCCCACCTCGACCCCGCGCCGGCTGCCCGGGGCTGCGTCACCGCGGGGAGAAGGTTGATTTGGCAGGTACGTTGCACGCCGGTTCCGTCCAATGGCCCGTTCTTCAGCACATCCTCCCTGAGGAGCTGCTGGGCCTCGGCCGTTGTCTTCTTCTCATGCTGCCCTTGGCCGGGTGCGGCCCACCTGCTCCTGGACGGAGCCTGGACGGAGCCCGGCAGGTGCCTCCTGCACCACTGGCTGTGCCGCTGGACACGCCGGCGTTGTCCCTGGGCCTGCCTGGGTCCCCACCGGGGGTCCTGGGCTGCTTCATACGCTGTTGACCATTAGGGTTGCACTTGTCAACTAATGTCTATCTCATTAAAAAAAAAAAAAAAGGTATCTACCTGGTCATGTAGCCCGTTCAGACCTGGCCAGACGGGGCGTGGACTGTCGTGCAGAGCCATGGCCCACAGGGCCAGTCCCGGCAACAGGGAGCGGAGTGGAGCAGGCCCGCTGCAGCCACAGCACCGCCCCCGTCACTGATTCCTGTTTCCTCTCTTCCTGCGGCGCAGGCCGGACATGCACCGGGGAGGGTGGGAGGGTGGGCGCGGGCTGCACGCTCATGGGTGGCCTCCTGTGCGTGGGGAGAGCCATCCCCTCCTGGCCGGGCTCTGGACTCACCTGTGAGTGCACAAGCCTCCCAAGGGCCATGTGGTGGCCCGGGGCATGGAGGACTCGTGGGGCGAGCCCTCCCTGGGGTCACCCGAGCCAAAGGCCGAGGCACAGAACCAGGGACAGGTTGCTCCCAGGCGCTGGGCGCTGCAGGAGGTGGCGTGGGCAGGGCCAACCAGGGCAGGAGCAGGAGCAGGAGCAGGAGCAGGAGCAGGCCAGGCCTTCTCCAGGAGCCGCAGAGTCCTGTTCCCCAAAGGCTTCAGGGTCGCTGTGTGCTTGTCACAGCTCACCTGACAGACACACGCATGGCATCAAAGGGTTTGCATTTTGGGGCACGCTAGGGGGCTCAGGGGTTGAGCCTCTGCCTTTGACCCAGGTCGTGACCCCGGGGTCCTGGGATCGGGCTCCCTGCACGGAGCCTGCTTCTCCCTCTGCCTGTGTCCCTGCCTCTCTCTCTGTGTCTCTAATGAAAAAATAAATAAAATATTAAAAAAGAAAGAAGAAAGAAAGAAAGAAAGAAAGAAAGGAAGGAAGGAAGGAAGGAAGGAAGGAAGGAAGGAAGAAAAAGAAAGAAAGAAAGAAAGAAGAAAGAAAGAAAGAAAAGAAAGAAAGAAAGAAAGAAAGAAAAGAAAGAAAGAAAGAAAGAAAGAAAGAAAAAAAAAAAAAAAAAAAGAAGAGTTTGCATTCTGCTCATGGCCCCTGGAGTTCTAAGTAGCCTCTTCTGAACGTCTCAGTCACATGACCCTAGAAAGACCATCTTATTCTAACATCACGATCTGGGATTTCTTTCTGTCTCGAACACGGAGACCGCTACCTATCAACGTCTCGACCCGGGCGTGCAGCCTTAGAGCAGGAGGGTGAGGTGTGGGCAGTTTCTTCAATCCGATGGTCAATCATATACTGGAGTCATTAGACACCCCACTGGAGAGCCTAAATCAGAAGAAAAAGGCCAGATTACACCGACTGCCTTCGCATGATGGATTGCCCCATGTTTAGCGGGAAAAGCGAAGGCTTCAGTCCGTGGATGAGGCCCTGAGCATTTTAAAGATTCTAATCACCCGAGAGTCTCCTTCCACCTCACCGATCGTACTTTCAGAAAGGTGAGAGATTTACTATATTGCCCACAAAGACCTAATCTATCTGTGTTTGCACAAGCCTCAACCAGCAAGCCGCCCCATTCCCCGTGTGCCTTTCTTTAGAACAGCCTCCGAAAACGAGTAAATAAAAATAGGCCTCAGACACTTCTTGAGCCAAACCAGGCAGTCAGAGAAAGGTATGAGCTCTTTCAGAACCCGAGAGCATCGCACGGCTGTCGGGGATGCTCACAACCAACACCCTGGATGTGTAGACAGATGGACTTTCCAGTACGGTCCTACTCTGAGAAGTGTCCTACGATTTTCTTTTATTGTCCCCCTCACGGTCACTTCAGAGGTCCCAGGCTTCCCGGTCATAAGTGACTATAAAACACATCTCTAAGTGGCTTTGCTGAGCTTTTCGTATTATTCAAGCTGAATGTGACGCGCGAGGTCAAATTATGACTTTGATCCTATTAGCACTTGGCCTTTCTGAGAAATCTCAGTAATGTTCGTGTGTCTGTAAATGAAGTAAGGAATGGAAAGGCGTTTAGTACATCCTGAAGAGTTCTAGAAATTATTATTAGGATGACTCTTCTAAATGGAGGTACGTATATCCAGATAGAATTATTAATCTTCACTCATAAAAAAATGTCTCTCTAAAAAAACAAGGCTTCCTCCAATATTACTTCTGGGGCCATACTCTGAATTGGTAGTCTAATTTCTTAGTTGCTAGAATAAAGCAGTTGCTAACATTTATTTAAGATTAGTAAAAAAAAAAAAAAAAAAAAAAAAAAAGATTAGTAACCGCCAGGCAGTCCGCTGAGCCTTTTACACACGCTTATTCATCTAATCTTTATAGTATTGAGTCCAGTTAACATCCCCTTTGCAAAGATGAGAAAACCCGGTGTCACAGAGTTTCCTGGTTTTCAGGAGGGCCCAGCTTCCCGGAGGACGCCGTCAAGTACGTGCAACTGGGCACCTCACGTAGGTATCTTCTCCGTCACACCTGAGCGCACGAAGACTCAGACGAATGATTTCCATCACGTGACACGAACCGTCACTCGAACTGATGAACAAGTTTCCGCTTCAGAAAAGTCGTTTCCTAATTCAAGTTATTTTATTTATTTATTTACTTATTTATTATTATTATTTTTAATAAATTGATTTTTTATTGGTGTTCAAATTGCCAACATATAGAATAACACCCAGTGCTCATCCCGTCAAGTGCCCGCCTCAGTGCCCGCCACCCAGTCACCCCCACCCCCCGCCCACCTCCCCTATTTATTTATTTTTAAAGATTTTATTTTATTAATTTATTCACACTGAGAGAAGCAGAAACCCAGGGAGAGGGAGAAGCAGGCTCCATGCAGGGAGCCCCATGTGGGACTCAATCCCGGGATTGGGATCACGCCCTGAGCTAAAGGCAGATGCTCAACCGCTGAACCATCCAGGCATCCCTAATTCAAGTCATTTTAATCATTAAGACATTTAAGCATGGAATTTAGCATGTGATTGTACCATGTTAGGCAGTCCCAACCAATAAATATTTCAGGGGTAGAACATAACACATCACGCTCTCCAGAATTAAATACTCCACAAAGGCGATCATGGCACCCCCACTCTACTGATGGAAAACACATATCTAAGTAACACCAAGGAAGCAGAGCGCTGGGTCTTCAGCAACGTAAAAGACATCACCGTAGTTAACTTTTTAACAAAGCTGTCCAATCCTTTAACACATTTCATCCTCCCGAGGGTCCCGTAGCATCTCGGCAGCCCGCCCCCCACCGTGGCTCTGGACCATCTCAGAAGAGTCAACGTTGTGCTTCCCCGGCTGCCAGGAGGGTCTTTCTACACCGACCCCCAGAACCTTCCTGGCCAGACTCACTTCCCAGAGCATCACGTCAGGGAAGACACTGCGTGGTCCCACCAGCCTGGGACAGAGAGCCAGGACGGGGGAGACAGAAGGCCAGTCTGGTCCTGAGGGGGGAGCCAGATGCTGGGTCATCAGGAGGCTCGCGGGCTCCCAGGAGAAGACTGTTCGCTTACACGGAGTTCCTTCTGCCTCAGGTTTCCCAGGGAATCTGTCCAACACACTTAGGTTCTCTGATCCAAGTAAAAGGCAAGTTGTCATCCTGAACTTGAAGGTCATCTCAAGTTCACAAATCTTATCATCTATGTTTCTCATCAATGGTTTGACAAGACCTACTTGTCCTTTTCTTTCAGATAATCCTTTTTTTTTAATTTAAGAACTATGATTTTATTATAGAAGTCTGATGTGGTTATCCCAAATTCAAACATTTAAACATCATTGGTGTAATGTATGCAGCTTTCCAGATATTTTTACACGTGCATAGGAGTAGTAGTATTTTGAATCTTCACCTCAGTCCTTTTACCGTGGAAGCCCTTGCATATAGACTCTACAGTGCATTGCACGATTTCTTTAGCTATTGTAGGACAATGGACATTTAAGCTCTGTCCAATTTTTCCCTATTAGAGGGAGAGCTAAAAATAAATAAGCATATATTGCCCGAAACGGTATTACATTTTTGGGTTAAAATATCTGATACTTTACAATTTTGATTGGTATGAGCAACTTTTCTCCGCCCTGACTTTTTCTACACGTACCGCTTATACGTGGACGCCGTCTTCCCACCTGCCCGCTCATGTGGGTCGTATGAATCGCAGTTTCACAAATCCATTGTTGACAGATGGTATTTTTTAATCTATAGTCTTTTGATCAATAATAAATTTAGAGACCTTTTCCTACATATTTTATTTATTTTTGCTCTGTATGCAAAACCTATTCCTATTTGTTGCCCACTTTTAGGTCCTCGGCCCTTTGCTTAGTCACTGTACGATGCTTTTTCTGTATTAACCTATTTCTAGGAGTGTGTAGTGGGTAGATTCTTCAGGTGGCCGCCATGATCCTCACCTCTTGATGTTTATGCCCTTGCGTGAGAGCGGGCCTGGGTCTTGTTTCTAATCAATAAAATTGGGTAAAAGTGATGGACTATATGGGATTGTGTGTCTTGATCACGTGATTACATGTAATATCGTAATATCCAATTTGCCTGAGTCTCTCTTTCGCCACGTTGGGAAGGTCCGTGTGGCAAGAAATCATGGACCGCCTCTAGAGCCGAGGGTGAGTTCTGGCCAAGGGCCAGCAATAAACTTAAGCTCTCAGCCCTACAACCACAAGGAATGGAATCCTGCCAGCCCCTGAGTCATGCTAGGAGGGGGTCCTTCCCCAGCTGAGCTCCAGATGAGAATGAAGTCCCAGCCAACACCCTGATGACAGCCCGTGAGACCACAAGCAGAGGACCTGCATGACCCAGCCGGCGGTGCACAGACCCCTGACCCCCAGGAACTGTAAGATCCTACACGTGTGCTGCGTCAGCTGCTGGTTTGTGGGGATCATGTTGCGCAGCAATAGACACCTAATGCAAGCAGTGCCCGATGGACTTCCCCTCCCATTTGTCCTTCTAGCCCTTAACCATTCCTGGGGGCGTTTTGTCTTGCAAAGAGAAGAGATGTGGGGAACAGAGGACAATATAACACGACCTTGTGACAAATGCCTTTGGCTCTCTGTCTCTCCGCCCTCTTAACTTGGGCCAAATGATGAGTAGTCGTTAAAAAGCATAAAAATACTATGTCCAGTGGTGTTGTAATAGTGTTGTATGGAGACAGAGGGTAGCTACGCCCATGGTCAGAACAGCAGGACGTATGGAGAAGTTGAGTCAATAGGTTGCACACCTGAGGCTGACGTAACGTTGTGTGTCAACTATACTCGATTAAGTTTTAAATTAAAATAAAAAATAGAATAAATTGAAAATAACAGGCATAACACAGGGGCTCAGATCTCATACTCCGATTTTAAGGCTGCAGGAAGTGACATCGGATCTCTAACTCACACACTTTTTTCCCTCCTACTCACAGGGTCTGTTCCAGGCCAGCTCACAAAAGAAAGGATAGTCACTTCACCTTGACATACAACACTTTGTTATTTTTTTTTTTACCAACTCTTTTTAAATGGCCTCTTATTGTCCATCCAACATAAAACTGAAAAAAAAAAAAAAAAACGCATCCGCTAGGAGGTATAAATCACACCTCAAAGTTTGGTGTGGCTATAGGGTCAGGTCAGAAGACCCCACGTCTTTTAAACACCCTGACAGCGCATCCCTTCGGGTTCTCTCATCGCCACTAAGGAACACTGGGAAGGTAATTTTGTATTTGCAGTGGCACAAGAAAGAGACTGATAAGTTTTTCTTTGTTCCATAATCGTCTTATGTAATTCTTTTAAATTAAAAAGCTGAGACATGAAATAGTCATGAAGATCAAAACGACAATTGTAAGTTGACATATCTGCTGTACCAGCTCTAATATCATCAAATTATTATCGCTAGGAGAAAAAAAAAATGCAAATGCCCCAGACAAGCTACTTTGTATCTAAAGAGAAACAAATATGAAAAGAAAAAAAAAAGAAAGAATGAAATAAGCACAGCAAAACGGGTAATTTGGATATAGGGTCTCAATGTGAACTATTCTGATGCCTTCTAGCCTGGGTATGGGAATGCACAAATCACAACGCATTTGTCCCTGACTTGAGGAGCTCATTCCTGATACGTTCCACAGGTCATCTGTATTCTAGACGTCTTTTCAAAAAAAATTTTCAACATATTAATCCGAGTCACTTAAAAAAAATGGACAGAATCCTATACATGAGAGCATTTGTTTATTCATTGAAGAGATAATGAAAGTACAAGGAAACGCTACAGTAGTGGGACAGTTGGAAGGTGGCCTTTTAATTCTGTGGGACTTTAAATCTACAACATAAGAACGATATCAACAAATAAAAGGAGCAAGCAAGGAACATTTTTAACGATCTTAGACTCCCGGTGCTCTGTGCTATGACCAATGGCTGTGAAACGTGGTGAGTGACGAGGCCACGTGAAGCCAGGGAGACTGGGGGGTCAGCTGTGGGCGAGGGACCTAGAAGTAGACTCCAAGCTCAGTGGGCTTGAGGTCGAAGAGAGCAAAGGTCAGACTGGAGGGCCAGTCACTAGCAGGCAGCAGAGAGGTAGAGCTGGACAGAGACTGAAGCCATTTATAAAGGATCCGCAAGGCCGCGCGGGGGAGGCACACCCGCTGGTGTAGACACACACGCAGTACGTAGGGCGCCAGTGGCCACTGCCCGTAAACCAGTAACCAAAACACGCTTCCCCCCACACCCAGTGCTCTGTCCGTATGATTTTCTGGGGGTCATGACAACAAAAACAACAGTAAAGAGCATCACTCATGGAACCCGGGGAAAAAAATTCCAAAAAAAGGACATCACTTATTTGCTTCCAAGAAAGAGATTCCTGGTCCAAACAAGCGGTTGACCCACTGGCTGTGTGAGGAAAGGAGGCCAGGCATCAAATCAGTTGCGTATGTGCCTATTTCAGGAAACAGTCCCAGGGCAGTAGTTTGTATTCCTTCCCACCTGGGCCTCTGGCTGTCGGGAGCCATCGAAGAATTTCTGAGAAGCATCCGTATTTATAGGCTCATCTCCATGCTGGACCTGACCCCCTGGACAGGCTATTGTTTGGAAGGGGGCAGGGGGGTGCATTTCTCATTCAACATCCTCATTCTCTCTGACTTTGTTCCTGTCTCCTTCCTCCTCCACTCATGGAGGCTCTACCAATTTTCCACCTCCTATGGGAGCTCCTCCCTTTATCTGCGTGGCATCTGCTGTCTGCATCACCGTCCAATATTTGAACACATAGTAATTCGGTCAGTAACTTGAGGCCTTTGGTTTAGTTTTTAGTAACAATGAAAGCTCCTTGAGGGTAAGCCCAGAGTCGACAACTTCATTGTTGAAGTGTGCAGGTAAACAGTAAAGAACTCATGAATTCCAGCTACCTGGGATTGAGTTATTCGAGCCGGTACGCACCACGACTCCGCAAGTGAACAAAAGGACTACTCTTATTTAAGAGACCAGACTTCCCAAGTCTCTTCTTAGACTCCCAGGTCTTCATTGTTTAGGATGGTAACAGACTAACACCATACATATTTCCCACAAATGAGAGTAGTTCTACCTACATACTTAAATATACTGATAAGAGCTATTTCCACCTAACGGTAACAAGATGATGTCCTTCACCTGACTTTCTCTTGAGATCATCTACGAATTAAAAAAAAAAAAGTGTTGGGATTTAGAGTCTGAAAATTTCCTATTGTTTCCATGGAAAGTGGAGCAGGCATCTTGAGCAGGTAACCTGCCACCTCAAGTATATGGCCAACACCACAAACAAAATAAAATCCTAATGGCTGGATTTGTCTTAAGTTGCTCACAATAATTATATTTTGTAAGAAAGGAGGAAAAGAATGAGACAGAACAAGAAATGCCAGATTCATGCCGAAGAAATTTACATTTCTAGAGCATAAAGGGAAGTATCTGCTCAATTCAGTTAATTTCTTGTAAAAATGTGACCTTTCTTATGTTGTCAGGGTCCCTCTTCTTTTCTGTAGGAAGTGCCAATCATTCCCTGCAAGTCTTAACTATCCACAGCTGTATTATACATCAAAGTACACCACTTTCCTAGCCATAAAAAGAAATAGTTTGAAACAGGGAGACAAAATTTGTTGATGGCCTCTGAACAATACTCTCAAGGTCCATTCTTTGAAAGAAAAGTGAATATCCTTAACTCCAGCAGAACCCATTTTCATAAGAATGAGCTGTGTTTAACTTTCTGTTACCCTGAAGACTATCCATTTGCATAAAAGCCAAAGGTTTGCAGTCTTAATTATCAACTTACTGATAGAAAAAGGAAGTGACAGTCCACTCGGAGAGTCATCGGGCAAGACTGTAAGAAGCACGGTCATGTCAATGGTGGGGAATTTTATAGGAACATCAAAGGTAAGAGTCCACTATATATTTTTACGTGAATATCAAGTTCATGTAGAAAATTACTCACTTGCAAAAGATCAATAAAGACGCTTTCTATTAAAAACAAAAGGAGAAATAAATAAGTTTCTCTGAATAAAGGCATAGGGATTCACCGGCTTCTGGAAAATGACTGCTTAGAATTCGCAATTAATTTCAAAGGCTTTTAATTCATTAGAGATCACTCCCCAAATAATTCTAATTTTAATCTCACATTTAGCTCTTCCTTACATAACACTAATCATATCAGAGTACACTAAACAGTAAGAGAAAAAAATAAAATCATTCATTCCCACTGTATTTTTATGTGAAAGAGTATAATTATCCCTTGAAGTCTTCGTATAATATAAACATTATGGACAAGGAGCTTGGATCTCATCTTCGCTGTAAGACCAGTTTAAAAAAAAAAAAAGATTAAAAACAGCATAGAATGATGAACACCAATGATGGAGGCCCTAATGATAAAGAAGAAATCTTCTGAAATAATTGCACAATTTCATACTATAGTGTATTCATCTTGGAGTCAGTAGGGGCTAATTAGCCTGTGAAGTCTCAATGAGTGGGCTATTAGATTCTGATGCCTTTTATTGAAACGGAGGAAGAATTGGTAGATAGATAACAGATACACATATATAAATGCAGATTTCCAACACCACCTAAAATCTGTTTATTGAAAATCACTCGGTTGGGGGAGGGGAGCCTTAAAATTTGCATTTAAACCAAACCTCCACTGATTCTTATGCATACAGAGTTTGCAAAAGGCTATTCAAAAACTCTACATCCTGGTCACAATGCCAACACCTACCATGATAAAGGTGACACAATTAGTACAAAAAAACAAAAGGTTGCCACAATAATAAAATGGGGAAATGCTCCAAACCCTCAAAAGCGGCTCTGATTCCATTGCAGCTCCCCCGGTTTACAGTTATCTGGATCATTCCGACAGAGAGTTGGGAGGCACACCTGTAATATCCAGATGCCATATTAGTTTTTCTTGAATTTTATTGAGGCTCAGGATCTCCAAAATCCATCAAACCAAGAGTCCGGCCAATATTTTACATGATTTAAGTCTCAGGTTGCAACTAGTCTAAGAGTGACTAGTGGGTGAAAAAACTGAGAAATGCCGCCAACAACCTGACTTCTTCGTGACTCTATTTCCTTTGATCTCACATCAGTAACAAGGGTAGTTTTTAAAGCACGGCGTATTATGCAGGATGTATCGTTTGACTGACAATGGGGCAAAATTATGTTAAGATTGTTAGTATTAAGGTAGAAGACTGGAAAGATTAAGACTGTTAGTATCACAAGGGATCGCTTTTATTCTACTTATATTTGGAGAGAATGGTAATACTGAAATAACCCTTTTCCTTTTACAGCTCCCCCCCACCCCCAAGCTAAATCTAGTATAAGATAAAGCAGGAAGATTTCCATGAATAAATTGCAAAAATGCACGAGACCTAAAAGATATAGTAGCTATTTTTAATAGGGGTCCATGCCTGCATGTTTTTCTCCTTCACCAAAGAAGTTTAAGCTGGAGATAAACATTGCCACTGTGGGCCACAGTAACACTGACTTTAAATCAAGTAAATCTGTTGAAATGTTATCCCTCAGTAGAATGTTTATAATATATTCAGGAGTGGGTTTTTGTTAAATGAGACAGTGTGCCTAGTGGATGATGAAATCTCTCATCCAGCTAGAACATAGATGTTAGGGACAAAGAGAGATCATGCAACTTCCCTAAAGCGACGGTGGCACTTTCCTCTCCCAGAAATTAGTGGTTGATATCAATGGCTTAAAGACATTGCAGCTACACTCAAAAAATAAAATAAATAAATGAGAGTGAAAATAAAGTACTTCATAGTGCGTCCGAAGAGGTTGCTTTGTGGGGATGGGGGGCGGGGAGTTGCAAGAAGCGTTATTTTCACAAAATTCCTATCATCAGTAGGAATTCGAACCATCAGTTCGTTTTAACCAGTTCAATGAAAGGATCTTCTTGTACTTAATAGAGGATAGATAGATAGATAGATAGATAGATAGATAGATAATATATATAGATAGATAATAGGAATATATATTATATATATATAATGAATTTTAATCCTATCACTTATGGGCCTCAGTACCAGGGAGTAAATTCCACCTTAAATATAGAGCATATCAATTAGTCGAAGATAAAGTCATCTTAAAGTCACTGTGGAAGAGGCTATTTCCTTGCACTGAGGCAAGGACCTCAATAGGATTATTCAGTCTGCATACCCGCCAGCCGATAGGCTGTCCTGAAGTGGACATCCACGGAGCTCAGCACAGGGGCTGTACCATGAGGGCAGGGTCAAAGGTTGGATTTCCTTTAGGACTAATTAGTCTCAGCCCAACCAAAGTATTTATTTCCTTGCTTCAGGTAGGTGGCACACCCAAGCCAGTTCCGGTGTTTCAAACAATTCCCATCTCTGGTCCTTAGAGTGGTTGGAACAGAGGGTAGAAGTGGTTTGAGTCTGTCCTTTACCGACTCTGGTCCAGCAATCCTACGCCCAACACCCAAAAGGTACAAATACGGTAGGTTGTTTGTAGAACAGCTACACCTCGACCCAGATGTCCTCCTCTGAATTATTACCGACATAAACGAAATATAAATAAGCCCACCTAGCTCTGTCACCTACTCTGTGCAAGGACTACTCATTCAACTCCTCCAGTCTACAGGGCAATGAACCTAAGGGGAGGAAATACCAAAGGCCAAAGGGAAAGTGTCGCTTAAATCGCGTGTACGCCCGTTGTAGTGGCTGATTTTCACTATGAGCTCAGCAGAAAACCGACCAGAGGCACATTTAGAATTCAGTAGAGCACAGAGTATTTAATATGCCATTTGCATTTTGACAGCTTAGAAATGTCTACACTGGATTTGCTGTATCCTCTGCAATGAGCACTAACCGGCCACTGAGCCTTTGTTTATCTATTTCTTAAAGGAAGCTGAACCATTTTCTTGACATTTTCAAAGCACTGTTGGTTGTTGGAGACAAAAAAAAAAAAAAAAAAAACAAAACCCGGAGACTGAGGAAGCATTGCCCTCAGGAGGAGCCGGTTTCGCCTGCAGGAACTTAGAAGCCTGTACGGGGCCAGTCTACTTCTCCAGCGTGAGCTGCGAGCTGAAAGCCCATATGCAAGTAATGATGGCCTGTCCCCTCGAGGCCTGTGGGCGCGGAGGTGCTTGAGGCCTGGGGGGCATTCCTGCCATCTCACCACCTGCTCTTTGCTCCCCTGGACTTGCCTATAGAGATCTCACTGTCCCACTACTGAAGTTTACAAGACCTGCCACTTTGGAGGAAAGCCTTCCCCCTGCTCACCCTTTCACGGATTTAAAATCCCAAACTCAGAACACATAGGTTGCCCAGAAGCACCAGAGCTTTCGGCTGAACAGCTCCTCACCGAAAAACAAAACAACACAAAAACTTAACCCCCTCACAAGGCCAAAAAAGCAATACGCATGATTAGCTAAGAAAATCACCAATGTAGAAATCTTAACTTCCCTTATACATGACTCACCTTTACTATATGATGTGTCGGGGGTTTTTCCCGTGAAAGCCATTTATTCACGGGAATTCCTGGCTTCCCCAGGAGGGAGTATATGTGGAGTTGGAGTTGCTCAACCATAAAGAAGATGTGGCCAGCAAATATAAGGTCTGGGCATCCTTCTGGGTGATGTGAATTGTTAACAAGGTAACTCATCTAGAAGCATGCACATTTGGGAAGGTTTCTCTCTCTCTCTCTTGCTCTCGCTCTCACTCTCTGTATGCGTGTACGTGTGTGTTGAGTGATATGGTCGTTGTGAAAATTTGGTAATGAAATGCATGCTTAAATCCCTATGCGGGGCGGGTCAGTGAACGTTAGAACTAGCTGGGTGGGTTGGTGACTGTAAGAACTGGGGACCCTGATAAGCACCCCACCTTTGGCTCCCAGGCTTCCTGCAGGGAGACCATAGAGCTACTATTGGGTGCTTCTTCTTTTTTTTTTTTTTTTTTTTTTTGACACTTTCTGGGCAAAGCTTGCAAATCACTGCATCCCCGTCGCTGCACAGCCACAAGAAACAACCGAGGAGCAAAGCAAACTTTGCGCACCCAAACAGCCGGTAGATCAGCTCCAGATAAGGGTGCAAATCGCACAGCTCACGGAATGCGTTACGCCACGTAGGTGCTGGATGAGAACTCTTGCAAGCCTTCCTCCGTCTCCCGTGGGCCCTGAAACTGTGCTGTGTGTGAGGAGGGACGACCTTTACAATAGTAATGGTCAGAAACAGCAAACAAACAAAAGGACCTGAGCCCTGAATCCCGGGGACCCCCCCACCCCAGGTTGCACCGACGCGTAAAGCACGACCAGCTGAAGCCGGAGCCCCGGGGAAGGACGGGCCCCGGGTTCGCGCGACCGCAGCCCCTGCAGCCTCGCACGACTCCGCAAACGGGTCACGGACTGCACACCCCGCGCATCACAAACTCTCCTCCCGCCCCGACCCAGCGGGAGCCGCCACCTGGGCGCACGCCGCGCTGCTTCCCGGGAGCGCTCGTGCCTCCTGCGCGGGGAAGCCCTGCGGCTCCGGGCACCGGGGGCCCCTCTCCCCGGGGCGGAGGCCCGACCTCGGCCACCCCGGCTCCGCTCGGCCGGGGCAGGGGAGGATGGAGGGGGGATGCGTCCGCGCCCCGGCTGCCGCGCGCTCTCCGGGGCTGGCGTCACCAGCCCCCCGCCTGCAGCCGGCTCCCGCGCGCCCACCTGCGCTCGCCCCCGACCCCTCGCGCGCGGGGGGAGGCGTTCCAGCCCCGCGGGCCCCGCCGGGTGACCTCGGGGCCTCGTGCCCCCACCCCAGCAGCCCAGCTCCGGCCCTGGCGCAGCGAGCGCGGACCCTCCGCGCGCACACACCCGCGCGGCGCACGCCCGGGGCCCGGGACCCCGACTCCGCGGTGCGCCCGGGGCGCAGGGGGCGCTGCCCTCCCCGCCGCAGCTGCGGGGGGCTCGGGGCCCCGCCGGCACACGCCCTCGCGCCCAGCCCCCGCCGCCCGCGGCCGCGGCCCACCCGGCACACGTGCAACGATTGCCAAGCAGCTCGGGCAGGGCCGCCGCCGCCGGCTCCGCGCAGCAACCCCTGCTAATTGCGGGGGAAGGGCGCGCGGGGCGCGCGGAGCCACGGGGAACCGAGGATGCGCTCGGAGGCTGCGCTGCCCGCCGGGGGAGGGGAGCGGAAGAGGCGGGGGCGATGGGGGAGAGGGGGCGCTTGCAGGCGGCCCCGGCTCTGCTGGACTTGGAGTGCACAGGAAGGGGTGGGAAGTTTTGCCGAGTTGCGTAGCAGGTGTTTGCTCTCCACGCAGGGGCTTGGCTACGCAGAGCCAGGGGCTGCGCTCAGGCCCCGGCCCCGACCTGGGAAAAACCCCGCACGCACTTCCCGGGGGCGCCGCGGGTTTGCGCTGGACTTTTCCTGCAGGGCATCTCCAGCCAGCCCCGCGCGACCCCAGGCCGCTATCCATCCCCCCCACCTCGCCCCTGCTCCGCCGGCTGTGCCTCCGCAGCAGCCCCAACAGCGGCGCCCAAGGCGGGGCGTCTGCACAGCGCTGGGCCCGGGGGCAGAGGGGAGGTGTCTGCAGCAGGTCCCCGACTGCGAGCGACAGGAGCTCAGGCGCCCCAGCGCCACACATTCGCGCTCCCCGGGCTCTTGGGGCGCGTTCCCGCAGACCCCGGGCGGCAGGGGTGAGTGCGTGCGCCGAGGGTGGGGGGGTCTGCAGCCCCGGGGTCAGCTCTCCACCCGCCCTGGCCGCCGCCGGGCGCGGGGAGCCTCATCTGCCATTCTCTCCACCTCTCCCCAGGCCAGGCCCATCTGGAGTTTCCTAATGGAACCAGAGATAGTCCTCCTTCGCCTTGTCAATCACCCCCGAATCTGGAACACTGGAGGAATAGAAAATGGGTGGGGGAGAAAAAAAAAAAAAGATGGAAACATCTAGAGAGGAAAGGGGGACTTCAGTGTGGGGAGAGAGCAAATGGCCATTGGAACACACCCGCGCTCACGGCAGGCTTGACAGCGTCCTTTAAAAAGGAAGAGAAGAAGCACATCTCCGTAGCCAGAGATATTCCCAGGAGTGGGACGATGGAGTGGTGATGGATAGGAGGAGCATCCTCGGAGGCCAAGATGAGGAAATGGGGGCAGGTATTTTCCAATGTGCAAATCAATCAGTATCCCACCCCCACCCCCACCACCCCCCTCTCTCTCTCTCTCTCTCTCTCTCTCTCTCCCCCTCCTCCCCTCCCTCTCCCGGAATCAAGAGGGAGCTTGTTTTCTTTCCCAGAGAATAGACAAGTGCTGGAGCCACTGCCAGCTCCGAGATTGCAGCCTGTAGGCTAGTTAGAGGGAAACATTCCCTAACTCGTTTCAAGGAGAAACCCAAGTGCACCGAGCTGCAAGCCCCGAGGGGTGACCCGGGGCGACTCCTTCCCTCTCCGGGAGGCAGCGAGGGGCACAGCGCCTCGGGCCCCGCGGCGGACCCCGGCCGGGTCTCCCCGCCTTCCCCGCGCACCTCGCCAGCTCCTTCCAACTTGCAGGGAGCAAAGTCCAGGGGGGAGGGAGGCGGGGGCGAGCTCGGTCCCCCAGCGCGCCGGGGCTGCGGGGGGCAGCAGGGGCGGCCGGGCGCGCGCGGGTGCGGGGAGCCCGGGCTGCACGCAGGTCCGCCTGTTGGATGCCCCCAAGCCCCTGGAGGGCCGGAACTTGCCTCCGCCCGGGCCACTCGGGCAGCCGCGGGCTCGGGGTCCGGGGAAAGTCCCGGGGACCTCCCCGCAGCGCCCCGACCGCAGCCGCCACCTGCCCGAGCCGGCTGCACCGCCCGCCGCGGCGCAGTCGGAGCCCAACTCGGGCCGGCTCGGTTCTCCCCAACAGTCCCCAGCAGCGAAGCCGAGGGCGAGCGTGTCGTGCCAGCCAAGTGGAGGCGAGGCGAGGCGAGGCGAGGCGGGGAGCCCGGGGAGCGGGGGGCTGGGGAAGGAGGCGATGGCAGCCCGGCTCCCGGGCAGCGCCTTCCCCCGCGTCCGCGATGGAGAAGCCCCGGCAGCCGCCCGCCCCGCGCCCGGGTCCCCTGCCCTCCCCCCCGCGCACCCCCGCGGCCGCGAGCCGGGCCTCGGAGGGCTCGCCCAGGTCCCCGCCGGCGCGCGGCACTGGCTTACCCTTGGCTGCGGCGAGGAGCCCGGCGCACAGAAGCAGCAGCACCCGGAGCAGGAGCAGGAGCCGGCACGTCCTCGGCGCAGGCATGTCTGCGGCTATTCCACACGCGCACGCCGGCGAGGGCCCTCCGCGGCGGGGCTAGCGGCAGAGCCGGGGGATGCCCGCAGGGCGAGGCGAGCCGGAGCCCGGCGCCCGGACCGGCCGCGCACCCGACGCCTCCTGCAGCTCCGCGCGCCCCGCTCGCCGCGCTCTCATAGCATCGGTCCCCAGCCTCCGCGGCGCTGAGCGGCTCCGGGCGAGCGCGCGCCGGGCTGCGGGCCGGGCCGGGCCGGGCCGGGCCGGGCCGGGCAGGGAGGCTCCAAGGCGGCGAGGCTGCGGGAGGGGGGCCCGGCGCCGAGCGAGCGCGCAGCCGGGAGCGACCCGGAGCCCAGGCAGCCGGAGAGCGAGCCAGCGAGTGGGAGCTGCGGGAGGGAGGCGGCGAGGCGGGCAGGGAGGGGGCGCGGGGGGAGGGAGCCAGCCTGGAGAGGGAAGGCGGGGAGCGCAGGAGACAGGCTGCTAGCGGCACCCGGAGCCGCTGCCGTGGCGGCTGGACTCAACCATCCCTACCCGCCGGGAGGGGAAGGAGGCTGGGCACCGCGCAACCCCAGGCAGCGCGCGCCCCTCGGCCCCCCGCGCGGCGGCGCGCAGGCCGGGGGGACCCACGCTCGCGGGGCGCTCGGGAGGGGGCACCCCGTGGCCTACGCAGCCCAGCCACTCGGGCGAACCCGAGGGCTCCTGCGGGGGCCTCCACCTGCTGATCTCCTGCTGGTTGACGCGAGGGAAGCCCCCCTCCCCACCCCACGCGCCCCCACCCCCCTCCCCGCCTAACTTAGAGAGCCCACCAGCTCTGAGTCGCCCCGAGGGAGGAAGAGGAGCATGCACGCGCACACACACACACACACACACAAAATATATATGTGTGTGTGTGTGTGTATTTATTCTGTCTAGAGGTCTTGGACGTGGCGACTAGGCGCAAGAAGTTAGGATGATCTCCCTCTGTTCCGACTTAGGGGTGATGCGTGAGCAAACTTAGGTTCAGACGGAATTCCAAACCGGGAACAGTGGCCGGGATCCGGAGAGCGTGGTCTGGTGAAGGGAGGTGGCATGTTGGCAAACCTTCAGGGAGAGCTCTGTATTCCAATAAATAGAAGGGGCCGGGCGAGGACTGCAAGGGAGCCAGCGCCTCTGTGCCCGGCTAAGGGGTGAGGCCCCAGACAGAGAAGAGCTCTAGGCCCGGGGAGGGGGTGGAAGGAGCCAGACGGCACCTGCCGCAGATAGAAAAGGTCCCCATGCAACCTCTGGGCGGACTGTGTAAGGCAAGGCGTTTTAGGGTCTGGTGTGAGCTTTCAGAGAAGAGAAACCACCAGGAGGGCCAGCACCGAGACAGGGCTGGGTGACTCCAGTAGAGGGTGGACGCCCCAGCTTGCAAGAGAGGATTGCTGTCTGTGTCCACAAACAGTCACCAGTGGCACCAAACACTGGATCCTCCCCGTCACCGAATGCCCCTGGTGGCATGGAGAGCCCGCCGTTGGCCATCGCCCACGGAGCTTTATTCCACCTGCATTTTGCCTCGGTCAAGATTCAAGACTCAACCGATTGACGATGTCATAATGATTTTTTTTTTTTTTTATATCCCTGCCTTATTCTTCTCATAGTCCCCTTGCCCCCACGGTCTCCAGGCTACCTAAGGTCTTGATGACCAGTCTGGAGAATAAAGGGCCGACAATTTTGAAATGTAAGCACCAAAGCATGATTTCCCTGAGCCTCCCTACAGCCTCCCCGGAACAGTTGGAGCCAGCATCAAAACTAATGTCTCTTTCACATACAAGGAACCAAATTTGATTTTCTGAAAGTAACTGTCTCATACATGACATGTGGAGTTTCCACATGTAGAGTCCTGTTTTGCTGAAGTCGTCCCTGGAGTAAGAATAAGAAAGCGAAATGGCTCAATCATTGGGGAATTCCCAGTGGAATCCCTGGGCTCTATTCTTTAGGCTGAACTAGACTTGTAGAGGGAGGGATCACCCCTCTGTGATCTCAGGTCAGGTCCCAGATAGTACCTGTAGATCAGCAAGTCAACAAAAATGTTGTCTAAGACCCCTTAAGTGCTCCAATAGTTCATTTCCAGCTTTTCATCAGGAGAAGAAAAAAAAAATTATTTTACAAGACCCAAGACTTCTTGAGAAACATTGTCTTGTCTTTCGACTGCTATCCTTAATGACTCATGTCATCAAGAAGGATTTCTCCCATTAAAAAACGTTTCCAAAATCTAACGCTCCTGGTCTGGGACGCATAGATGATTTTTACTTTATTAGGATCCCAATCAGCAACGTTGAGTGTCACCTGCACAATTGAACACCTTTAAGCATAATTGTGACAGGCCCCGGGCTGCAGTTTGAACTTCACTCTCCTTGGGTTGGTTCTGTCTACAGTCTTTGACGCCACCTCTTTTCTTTGGGGCACAAAAAGTCTGATCCCCATTTTTTTTAAATTCCCCTTTTTAAGAAACAACGATCCCAATGACCATAACTACCCATCTTCTCTGTTATTTATGCGGGGCATTTCCTTTGCCCAGAACGTATATCAGAGACTTCTAGTGATTCGTGCCAAATTGTTTCTTGATCCTAAATATGATGAGGGTGGGAGAGGGCTGTCAAGTACAATAGGCTGATTTTGTGATCTGGCTGTATTTGGGTGTTAATGTTGCGATATTTTTTCCCCCAAGATCTTAAGGCTTAATTTGGAAGGAACGCATGTGGCACTGCTGCCATCTAGTGTCCAGCCTTCCTTGTTGGGCGTTTGCAGAGAAATTGGTGGTCCCTTGGTCTTATCTCCTAGCTGATCGGAGGTCCCCTACTTGTTTTCCGATAGTCCCTCCGGAACTCTCTTGCCCCCTTCATGTAATCAGGCTGCAGATGAAGCCCATTATTATGTTCCTAGAGGCCCTTTCCCCCTTTGATTGCTAAATGGACGTGAAGGCCTTGATTTATATTACAATTCTAATGCCAGTTATTTAGAGCAGCATTAACCAAATGGGATTAGAGTAAGTCAGGGACTGTGGGGAATTCACACCAGGCAGCTTTGTGACCACTTCTCGGCGTTGGCCTGCGGTGCCTGGAATATTGCACTTTTGTACTGAGGGTTTTTTTTCTTTTTTCTTTTTTCTTTTTTTCTTTTTAATTTTCTTTTTTTGTTTAAATTCCTTTTCCAGTCCTAGGCATGCTCTCATCTGCAGCCTCCGGATTCTGGCTAAGCAGTCTTAGGGATGATACCGGCACTCAGCGGTGGAAGGCGAGCAGTGGGATGAACAAGGCAGAGGGGAGGATAAAGCATCCCTGAAATAACGTCACAATTACCTTATTAAGACTCAGGTGCAGAGAAGGCAACAGAAGCCTTCTGAAAAGTCTTACAAATGAAGAGGGAGAGTGGTTTTCTTCTAGCTGAAATTGCCTGGGGAGGGACAGAAAATACGAACGGGATGCTTGCGATAAAACGAGAAATTAAAAACTGCACAAACGGGATGCTAATTAGCCAGGAAAGCTAGACACGTGTGAAAATGTTAGAGAACGGGGTACGCTGCCGTGATTGCTAGGTGGGTCGTTGTTTGGCTTATTCCACGTCACCGACTAAAAGCGGACGGTGAATAACACAACTGGGGAGACTGTTTCCGTAATAGCAGGGTCAGTCCCGGAGCCACAGGATTCCTGTTTCCCTAAATGCAGTCCCCGCCTTGGAGGAGCCAGAAGGATGGGCGGCTCCAGGATTAAGAATCATCACTGACGGGCTCGCAGAGGCCTTCTCGTGCACTCTCCTCCGCAGCGTGGCTGAGAATCGTCACCCCCCTTCTGCTGAGGAGGGATGGGCGGCTTTCCGGCATCACATGATTTTGTAGGGGGTCATATCTCACTATGGGCCAGATGGTGACTCTCACTTGGCCTTTTGCTGCATCGACATTTACAAACCACACGTACTGTCCCCTTCCCCCCAACACTGAGGAACACCTAAGCCGGGGATTCAGGGTTCTCACACACTGACCTCTATGCTCCTGTGGTTGCTTTATAAAAAAATAAAAATATATATAAAAAAATAAAATAAAAAACAGATCCAGACATCTATAGAGCACTCAACTCAGAAACAGCAAAATATACATTATTTTCAAGTGTGCATGGAGCATTCTCCAAGATAGATCATTTGCTAGCCCATTAAAAAAAAAAGAAAGGATTCTGTGACCATTTACAGACTATTCATTCATATGAATCTTGATTTCTAAAACTATTCCATTGGTTTTAAAACAAATTAGTTGAATAACGTCCCATGCTTTTCTGATAAAATAACACCTTTAACTGCATGTGCATCTGTGTGTATACGTACACGCACACGTGTACATACGTACATACACAGAGTGAGCACTTTCCCTTTGCAAAAGATGGATAAACAGAAGACAGATGAACAGTATGAGGATGTGGGAAACTGAGATGTGTTCAATCTGAGTCAGAAGACAAATCACGCTATAGGGTGATCCACTGGGAGGGAGAAAATTGTGAATTCTGTTCTTTTATAAATGGGCACCCAAAGTAAAGGAGCCCCAAATGCAAGCTTCAGTGTGCATCCTAATGACATGGAAGGATTGTTGAAGCAGAGATTTCTGACCTCCAACTCCAGAGCTTCTAATTCAACGTGTCTGGAATGGGGCCAGGGATTTACATTTCTGATTAGTTTCTAGGTGACGCAGATGAATGGTGGGACTGTTCTTTGGGAATCACCCGTATTGGGGTTGACCTTGTCAAAAGGACATGCTTTTTGAATCCCAAATCTGCCATTTTCTAAACAACAGACCTTAGGAAACACCTCACCTAAGTTTGTTCATCTGAAAATATGGAGGATGATACTTACCTCATAGACCTGTTGGGAAAATCAACAATGGTCGATGGATAGCAAAATTCTCAAAAAAAAAAAAATGTATTATTTCCCTTTTCTATCCAATCTCTGAAGAAAGAGAGAAGAAAAGAAGAACCCAGATGGAGAAAGGTTTTCCCTTCTGCTCTGATCCACATTTTAGGAGTGGCAAAGTGGATCTGGGTAGGGAAACAGAAGCTCCAAATCCCCCAGATTGTCTCAAGGTGAATCTCGCAAAAATCCATGTGGGGAAAACCACAGGCTTTATTGACTATGACTTTTAAAATCAGCTTGAAAGGCAGCCTCGCACCTGGCTCTTTCCCAGGGTTTGCAGAACACTAGCAAGCTTGAGAAACCGGACACGGGGTGAGGTGACATTCTGAATGTTCATTAACAATGCTTTCCTCTCACACTAAAGCAAACCCAGGGCGGAGATGCTTTTAAAAACTATCAGCGTGGCCTAATACTGAGGTCATTAGATCAGTGAGGAGGGATTCAGTTGTTCCTCCGGGACTAAACCTTACTGTGGGAACACAAACTTTTGCCTAGCTTTAGGGATCCTTATCTACTGGCAGGTGACTTTTTCCAGAGACTCCCACCAACAGGCATTCTCCAATGAGACTGGACCTCAGAAGGGCTGAATATTGTTGTCTAGCTTGATGCTTTTAGCAAAACTGTTTCGCTTCTGAGACTCAATTTTCTTAGCTGTAAGACAGAGTTTGGGTTCATATTTATGCTACCTCTAGAGTTCCATGATTTTTCTTTTCTTATGGCTTACTTTTAGCATTTTCCTCTTCTTCAGTTAACTATAATGACATGTGCTTATATGTCTCTGGTTAGGTTCAGGGAGTTCTTTAAGGAAAAGCATTCCAAAATTATTTTTTAAAAAAATCATATGTTTACCAGAATGGCCTGCAAAGAAGCAGTCACAACACAACACACACACACACACAGAGGCACATCTCTGCAACAACTTCAGAACACAAATCATTGCATTTGTCTCCATCTGCAAACTGGAACTGTTCTGATTTTTTATATTTTCTTCATAAGAAGTCACAGAACTAGGAATAATCATCTTGTTCACAAATGTCTTAGGTTCAGCTATCAAGAGGAGATGGTGACGTCGTGAGCTATGTTGTTATCAATTCCCTTTCACCTGTGGGAACTAGCTCCCCCATGATGATCTCCTCGTGTTGAGGAAACACATCATTAAAATGCTTCCTTTGTTTTAAAACACGTGGAGACCAGCCGTAGAGCTGTAGTTCCATTTGAAAAACAGGCATTCTGATACTGGTGGTTTTTCATTCTATCCCAGTGATCCTGTCTGGAGACCATCAATCCCAGTGATCGTGTCTGTGTAGACCATCGACTCTTGATTCTGTCAGATTTACTGCATTGGAGGGAGGGTCCTGGGATGAACACTAAAGGTGTCGATAACTGAGATGAAACGTACTTGGTCTTCTTCTGCTCTTTCTCCCTTCAAATATCTTGTGAATAGCACCACCGAGCACAGGAACTCTCTGTGGGCTGGTGGCGGTGGGGTGTCAAGAATGGCTTAGAAAAGGGCTCCTCATGAAGAAGGCATAGTCTGCTCCAGAATATTCCCTTCTTGTTTTCTCTGTCCACCAAAGTATTATTTCCCTCTGTTCCTTGCCCATTTCTCTCTTGACCAACCTTAAGGATACACAAATTATATCATTATCTCTACATTTTGGATGTCAACTCTCCAAATCTCTCTGAATTTCAGTAGGTCAGAAATGACACTAGTGCAGCCTTGCCCCTTGAAACTTGGAGGCTTTTTGGTATTCCAGAACACCCCATGAGGAGAAGATATCCCTATGAATTTTGAGTTGGATAGTCAACTCTCATAAGCTAACTTGACCGCTCACTGAGAAAGCAAAAATCTCTGGAGAATATCACATTGGGAAAAGCATGGAAGTAAAAGCAAAGGAATATGTTCAGGAAGGCATCCTACGATCAAGGACTGATAAGGCTGCCATCATTGATTACCTCACAAGATCTGTTTCTTCCACCTGGCTGTGGGTCAATATTCTGCAAAAGGAGAAATTCCCGGCATGGGGAAAACATGGATCTTCACCAACCCTAGGTGATATCCTAATTCTTCTATTTTCTAGCTGGGTGGCCTTGGGCGTTTACTCAAGTGCACCAATTGCCCAGTCCTGAAAGTAATACCTATATTTTAACTCCTAAAATTGCTGTCAGAAGTAATTGAGGCTTGGGGATCCCTGGGTGGCTCAGCAGTTTAGCACCTGCCTTCGGCCTAGGGCATGATCCTGGAGTCCCGGGATCAAGTCCCACCTCGGGCTCCCTGCATGGAGCCTGCTTCTCTCCCTGCCTGTGTCTCTGCTTCTCTCCCTCTGTCTCTCATGAATAAATAAATAAAATCTTAAAAAAAAAAGAAGTAATTGAGGCTATATATGAAAAGTACTGAGTTAGAATTTGAAACAAAAGCAAGTTTAGCTTCCTTTCCTCCATTCTTTTTAGCTTTGCCTTTGAGTTTAAATATATCTTGTATCTTTTTTTTTCCTCTGAAGGATTGTCCTTTCTTTCCTATTGATTGAAATAAGATCCTCTGAAATACTTCCTGAAACTGTGTATACAAAAGCTTTCCTATTAGGAAAACTTCTTCAAAAAGCAATAGTTATCATCCTTGGAATTACCAAGAAGCCGTTAATTCTTAGGTTACCCCTTTTCAATGCGGAGCAGTGCTGCGGTCCGATCCAAAATAGTAGGAGGTTGCTGACAGCAGAGCAGTAGCAATAACGACTTACACTGAGCTTCTGAAATGTGCACGATTCTGCAGTTGGTGCTATGATACAAAGAGGTGTGAGGCCTGGTTCCTATTGGGACAATCAGAAGAAGACACAAGGTGCCCTAATAACACACCCACTAAGTGTCACGTGGGTGCTTATGCAGAAGCATACATCCCTGAATGATTGATTGACATGTCCTGACTCAGGTAAATAATTATCAGGGACAGGATGGAAACTCTAGAATGAGGCCCAAGCGTTTTTCATGATATCCTGCCGCTACCTGGGGCTGCTGCTGAAGATTTTTCTGGTATGTCAAGGCCTTGAGTGACCCTGGAGGAGAGATGGATGCAAACCACATGGATGCAAAGAATGAAGAGCATTCTAGGCGAGGACAAAACACATGCGGATAGCTTTGGGGGGTTATATACATGATGGATTCCCAAACAGATTTCTAGCTTGTCGGAAGACATTTTACAACATTTTTTTGAGCATGGACCCAGATTTGGGGATCCTACTGTGCGTTTGTGTTCACCGACTGTGGATCCTTTGATTACGGGGAGCGTCGTTCCAACTGTGCCCTGCCTGAAGGGAAGGTGCTACATGCACTGTGTGCTCGGTGAAGGACTTGGGGATGGGAGTGGCCTGTCATGACCCCATGCCAGCCGTCCCTCCTGGAATGCCACAGGGAGCCCCCCGGAGAAGACCCCTAGTCCCATCAGAAATGCACGCAGTGTGCTCATCCTCAATTGCGAACCGTGTTAGAAACTGAGTAGCCCTTGTGCACTATGTCAGAAAATGACCACTGCAACTGCCAGTTTCTCTCGCGATGCCTTTGCTCTCCCTGCCCGCCCTCGCCTTATGTATAAATGCACCTGATCAAACAGACCTGACCTATCCAGAGGGGTGAAGGGTCCTCTCCGTCTGCTGTCGGTGTTCTCCATCTCTAACACGGGCCTCTGTGCTCTAAGATCTGCTTTTCTCTAAGCAGACGGTGGTCCACGTTAAATCGTGAGGATATGGAGAGCATTTTATTCAGAAATCTCAAAGAAAGCTGAAGTGGAGAACTTCGCAGGGGTTTGCTAATTGTCCTGAGAACGGTGCTCCCGTGAAGCTGGGCTTTCAGCGGGCTGTGCGGGAGGGCGCCGGGGGCCGGGGCCTACTAGCAATCTGTGCAGCCAGCAAAGCTACCTCTCATCCGTCTCTCATCCAGGGTTGTCGGTTCAGATACCCGACTAAAGAAAATGCTGAGTGAGATTGAATTTCTGAGAGAGGAAAACAATACAAAGATGGATCTTCACAGCCAGGACTGCTGTGTGGTAGAAATGAGATAGCACCACTCTGCAGCTCTCCGGGGAGCTGACCCGGGAGCTGGGGAGGACCAAGCCCTTTGTTTGCACGTAGGATGCTGCCTTGTTCTGTGGAAATGCAGAGGATCCAGCAATGGCTTTGACGCTCCGGGGACATTCGCGTTGGATCTTTGGATGAAGACATAGGAGATGCGGTCTCTCTTAGGCTGTTCCCGCCTTCGGTGTGGGTGGAAGGCCTGCTCTTCTGGTGACTGCGTTAACGTGTTAACCAGGGCAGCAGAGAGTGACCCTTCAGTCAGAATGCATGCCCTTAAATGACCTCATCACATCATTCAGCTGAAGCATTTCCCCCTTTGTGCAGACTCACCACTGGCAACTGGATGCCCCCCGTCAATGGACATTGGTAGTGCTTCCTGAGCTCTCTAGGATGATGGAGGCCAAGAACTAATGGGTAGTAACCTGGATGGGGTGCTACATCCACCTCTGGGAGTAGAAAGGGATCGTGTCATGAACAGGTCAGCTGTGTGTGGCAAGCTGTAGGATTCCCTAGGGCCTGGCCTGTTCTCAGGCACTCGAAGCACTTGAGCTGCCAATGCAGGATGGGTTCAGGCCCAGCTCTAGGGTGTTGCAGAGCCCCCAGACCCTGGCAAGGCCTGTGGAGTGCACACCAGGATCGTGCTGAAGCATGTTCTGATAGGACGGCGTCCACAGGCCCTGAAGATGGGTATCATGTGGATCCCAACACCATAACCAGATGGCTCTCAAAGCCGCATCACCTTCGACAGTCAGGCCTCAAATTCGAGGTAGAAACTGGAATGTGTAGCTTGTGCCTCTGGCCTCATGCCAAAGGCGGGACAAAGTTCCACTTATCTCTTAAGGAATTTTTTTTTTTTTTTTTTAAAGATTTTATTTATTTATTCATGATAGTCACAGAGAGAGAGAGAGGCAGAGACACAGGCAGAGGGAGAAGCAGGCTCCATGCACCGGGAGCCCGACGTGGGATTCGATCCCGGGTCTCCAGGATCGCGCCCTGGGCCAAAGGCAGGCGCCAAACCGCTGCGCCACCCAGGGATCCCAAGGAATTTTTTTTTAATTTTTTTTAATTTTTATTTATTTATGATAGTTACAGAGAGAGAGAGAGGCAGAGACACAGGCAGAGGGAGAAGCAAGCTCCATGCACTGGGAGCCCGACGTGGGATTCGATCCCGGGTCTCCAGGATCGCGCCCTGGGCCAAAGGCAGGCGCCAAACCGCTGCGCCACCCAGGGATCCCTCTCTTAAGGAATTTTTGTATCAGGCTACCCTACAGTCTGGAGAATTGATTGGAGCAAATTACCACCGGAATCATTTTCAAGGATGCTTTTCTGCAGAAAGTCAGACTTTATCTCAGCCCTGATGGATGGATTCGCAGTTCCTCTCAGCTCTGTGAGGCTAACGCGGATCAGAGAGAGGAGCTCGATGCTGGGGGCGCTCAGGAAATTAACTGGATAACGGGATTCAAAGTGCACTCAGAAGTTGAGTTATGGGAACTACTACCGATGCCAGCCAGGCCCAGGTCCTCGATCTTGCAGCCCTGGCCAACAAGCCTTGGAGCCAGACCATAAGTAGAAACCCCTAGTTTTAGCCAGGAGACACCCCCAGTTTCAACAGGTGCTCTGGTGAGCGCCAGTTCCACAAATTTGCCTCCAATTGCAGAAATCTGTCCCTAGTCTTTATGAGTGTGACCATTCGTGTCTCTAGTATGAGACAGCGTGTCCTAATTACTCTGGGACGGACGCAGGGGACAGAAGTGGATGTTCACGGATGCACACACGCATGGGCACACACGCATGCGCCCGTGAATGCATGCCTACACACTCGGAGTTACAAATGCCCAACTGCGTCTTCGCCAGCGGAAGGGCGGAATCTTTTGCCAGCTGCATCTATAGAGAGAATGCTCCTCTGAGCATTTTCAGCAATTCGGGTGAGAAAAGACGGTAGGGTTAGGCTGATGGAATATTCCAGTAGCTGAGTGGGTGCTCTATCCTCCATCTGAGTAGAGACTCTGAAGGAGGGACCTTGGTTTGACCCTGCTACCAGGTAGAGCTGGTGTCAAGGGAACGTAGGGCGGAAGAGGATGAAGGTTGACAGGCCTGGGCCCACCTGGACCATCGGTCTCCACCACGAGGCGCGAGGATTTTGCAAAGTTACTTCATCTCGATGTAAATTCCTTCCACCCTAGATTGTTGATTCCCTTATCGTAACTAGGCCAACGCCACCTGCCCTCTTCCCATGTAATTTTGAGAGCACAAGAAACACCGTGTTGGAGGACACCGTGGAGATTTAGAAGGTCTGTGGGAACACGTGTTATTATCCTTGAGTTGGTCCAGTATCATTAATAGGAGATTTGGAAATTGTTCACAGGCATCTGTCCCTGCACACACGGAGGTGTGAATTAGTGTAATGGACGTGACTATTATTGTGGCACCCAAGGGGACACTAGGGTGAAGCCTGTGTACAAATAGTGAAATGCTACGGACTCTCATTTTTATTTTATTTTATTTTATTTTATTTTATTTTATTTTATTTTATTTATTTTATTTTATTTATTTTATCATTTTATTTTATTTTATTATTTATTTTTTTTTTCTTTTTCTCTTTCTTTTTCTTTTATTTTTTTGACTGTCATTATTTCAAATGAGAAAAAATAATGCAACTAGAAGGGGGTCACTAGATTTCAAAGCGTACAATCCCTTCGCTGTACAGATGAGGAGACAACCAGGAGAGCCATCTCCCTGGGGTTTACCCAACAAACCTTGTGGGAGCTGCGCGGGGTGCTAGGGTATCCACCCAGGGCTGCCCACCTAACGGCCACTCCCATTTGCATGGTCCCCTCTGCCCGGATCGTGCTTCTGTGCACACGGCCTCACTCAGCCCTCACGATGGCCTTGGTCCCGGCTACGACAATCCTGAGGCGGGGAGGGCACGGGGGCACCTGACAGGCCGTGGCCCCTGGGGGTTAGCGGGCTGGGGAGTTTCCCGGGGTGCAGATTGCAAAGTGTGCGGGTTCCAATGCTTTTAGTAGTATAAGCAAAAGACCAAGCAATTGCAAGACAGACTTGTGGACACCATTTTAAAATATCTTCCTTCAAAATATTGAAAATCCCAACTGTTTCGGAAAATCTTCCAGATGAGCAAGTTAAGTTGAGATTATAAATATTATAGAGAAAGAGGCGCTTTTTTTTTTTTTTTGAGAAAGAGATTTTTAACCTGGCTCTACGCACCTGTTTTCAAGAGATTAGAGGCTCTCTCAAATGATGTGTGTGTGTGTGTGTGTGTGTGCGTGTGTGTGTTTGCAGAGAACGATCCGTGGCTGGTAAGATGTCAAACCATCCTGATACAAGGGATTTCTTGGGTTAGAAACAGAGCTAGTAGTGAAGATCGTCTAACCTTCTTATAGAGTGCCTAATTTGTGTTGCAAAAAAATAAAACCAGCAAAACCTTTGCAGAGAAGGTCGGCCTCTGTGAGGGAGGGAGCCGCCTGCGAGCCCCTCAGGACAACTGGTCTCCCCTCCCGCCCCTGCAGTTGGTTGCTTTCTGCCCTTTTCCTGCAGGGACAAGGTTTCCTTTATGACGGTTCTGGAGCCGGCGACAGTCTGGAGCTTGGAATGTCCAAGTGACTGAGCTTCATCACTTTCTTTAGTACTCGGTTCTCCCGCCTGGGGTAGCACGTGGGGAGAGCGCTCGCCGGAATCTGAGAGTTGCCTTCCTCAGGTTTAGCAACAGCTTGAAGAAGTCCCGGGGGTCTGTCACTCACCCCCCCCCCCTTCCACGGCGGGTGGCTCTGAACCAGGATCACGTGCATGGGGACGTGTGTGGGTGCATGCACTGGGGGACCCCGTGGCCACTACAGAGAAATAGCACCACTGCTTAGTCAGTTTGCGCTGCAGTAACAAAAACCCCAAACCCTGGGCAGCTTAGAAAACAACAGGAGTTTGCTTCCTGTGGTTCTGGTGCCTGGAAGTGTAGGTTCACGGTGCAGACAGACTCAGGGGCTGAGGAGACCCTTTCTCGCCAGGTCCTCATACGGCGGGAGGCAGAAGGGAGCCCCAGGGGTCTCTCTCTCTTTTTTTTTAAGATTTTATTTATTCATGAGAGACACAGAGAGAGAGAGAGAGAGGCAGAGACACAGGCAGAGAGAGAAACAGGGTCCACACAGGGAACCCAACGTGGGACTCGATCCCGGGACCCCAGGGTCACACCCTGGGCCTAAAGCAGACACTTAACCACTGAGCCACCCGGGGATCCCCAGGGGTCTCCTTTATAAAAGCACCAACCTCGTTCATGAGGCCTTCACCCCCGTGACCTGTTCACTCCCCAAAGCCCCCACCTCCTGCTCCCATCCCCTTGGGAATCACCATTTCACCAGATGAACTTGGGCGAGGGAGGGGGGGCGCAACCATTCAGTCCACAGCAGCTACCAGGAGAGCATCGAGGCCAAGGAAGAACAAGAGGCCAGCCCGGGGGGGACACCAACCCCAGCCTCCCCCACCTCAAAGCCCACTTACAACACGGACACTTACATACTTATAAGAGGGTCGGTTTTTATTTTCGGGTGTTTTCCCCTCTTCCTGTGATTCTTTCCCCTCTCCGTGGGGGTCCACTGTCCCCTGCAAGCTCACTACATCTCGGTCATTTTGCTGTGAGTCCCTTGCATCTGCTGGTCCCGGCATCCCCGCAGCACCTGCCCTCCCGGACCTGGAGCTGCAGCGTCTCCCCGCCGCTCGGGGCACCTGCCACCCCTGGGGCCCTGGCCCGTGCGCCCCTCTGCACAGGCGCAGCCCGAGCCCACGGTGTTGAGACCCTCGCCGGCCCTGAGGCCGGGATGTCCCTTCCCGCGGCTCTGGCCTCTTGGGTACAGTCGCTGGTTATCTGTCTGGAGTCGGAAGGCGGAGTCCCAGCCAGTGGCTCCCAGGCTCTGTGAGGTTAGATCCCCCCTGAGAGGGACACTAAGCTGGTTCTCTTTGGAGTATTGCCGCTCTTCCCTGAGACCTGTTTTATTTTTGGAAATGTGAGCCTGCATCACCTGTTCTCCCCAGGACGCTACTCCAATCGCTTTCAGGTCGGTTCATTTTTAGATTTTTTTCTTTCCTCCCCTGTTAATAGTAAGTGCTCTTGCGACTTTTGCAGGAGTTTCTGTCTTCGTCTGTGCTTCTCTGCCTTTCGCCCGAATGTGATTTTGCCAAAATTTCTCCAACACGCCACTCACTCAACAGTTTATGAAATTTTTCACTAAGCAGATAATAATTATGCGAAATTACAAAAAAAAACGAAGTTTCTGGACAACTCCCTCAGCAGAATATTTCTAAAGCTAACTCGCATCCACAGATGTATTGATCATTTGTTTTCTTTTTTCTTTTTAAAGGTTTTATTTATTTATTCATAGAGACACACACAGAGAGAGAGAGGCAGAGACACAGGCAGAGGGAGAAGCAGGCACCATGGAGGGAGCCTGACGTGGGACTCGATCCCGGGACCAGGTGCTAAACGGCTGCACCACCGGGGCTGCCCTGATCATTTTTTTTTTCAATGAGTCTTAGAATCCTGAAACGGTATTTAGACCACATTATTTAGACGAGTCATATAATTTTATAAAACTCACCAGCTTGGCCTTACAAACGTTTGTACTTAAAATTTTGCATGGAGGTATCTGCAGATTCAGGTGCCGCCGTAAGGCATGGCCTAGAGAGGGGCCCTCTGTACCTGCCTCAGCTTCTGGCATCAGTAATAACTTGCAAGCTGTGGTGCAACATCACAAAGTGGGTGTTGACGTGGGTGCCCTCCCTGACCTTGCAGGGACTTCTCAAGTGTTTTTTTGCTCTCAACTGTGCGTGTTGATGAAGTCCCCTGCGAAACGCACCGCGTGTCGCAGGTGAGAAACAACGATTCCAACACCGCAGACATCCCCGGCATTGCCCGTCGACGCCACACTCACCTCCTGTTTTAAGAAGCACCCGAGCCTTGTTTTCATCAGGTACGGTGAGGCTTACAGACGTGGAAATGATGGTCGTGATGGAAGACGTGCATCCTCCCAGATGTCTGAAAACAGGAGGCCCACCCAGGGCCATGCTGGGCGGCCCCTGGGCTGAGTCAGCAGGCAGAGGAGCAGGAGTGGGAGCAAGGGCCTACGGGAAGGAACAGGTGAGGAAGGGGAAGCAGGTATAGGACAGGCTAGTTAGAATAATGCCAGTGGGCTCGATTGGGGCCGGTGGAGGGTGGCCCGGAGTGTGAGACCCCGATTAGGGAAGTAGCTGGGGCTGTGGGGCCCTGGATTGGTTGTCTTGCTTTCAAGCAAGATATTTGGTAGCAATTTGCTTGCCCTGGGAGAGCCAATCTCTCCGGAGTCAGCAAGGCCTCCACATGTCAAAACATCAGAAAATACAGAAAATAAAAAGTCATAGTTAACAACCAGCTCCTTTCTTGTCTCTCTCCCCTTAAACTCTGGCAACTGCCAAGCTATCATACTTTTCTGAAACTCGGCCTTTCAAAATGTCACATAAACGGCACCACACAGTATGTGATCTTTTGGGATTGGCTTCTCTCAGCATTTCTCCGGAGATGCATCCGAGTTGCTGTGCGTATCGGACAGGGCATTTGTTTGTATCGCTAAACCGTCGCCCAGGTTAGGGACGCATCACAGTGTACTTAGGCCACTCGCCTGTTGAAGGACAGTGGGGCGGGTTCCAGTTTGGGGCCCCAACACATAAAGCTGCACAGGTTTTGCACGGACCTATTTTTCATTCATCAAAACCCCAGCAAAGGCTTGTCATGACCATCGGATGGGACCGTGATTCCTGTTTCAGTGATCAAATCTTGCTTATAAGGGGAGCGCACACCCACGTGTCCGCTGTGTCGTTCCTTCTTCCTTCTGGATGCTCCTCCTTCTTTTATTATTTCCTTTCTGTTTGAAGAACTTCCTTTGGCCAGTTTCTACTGGAAGGTTTGCTGGTGACACATTCTTCTACTTTTCCCTTATCCAGGAACATTTGCACTGCCCCTCGTCATTCCTGAGGGATAATTTCACCAGATATTGAGTTTGCAATGCGCATTTTTCTTTCTGGACGTGAAAAACAAGGTGCCACCTGCTTCTGACTTCCGTGGTTCTGGACAAGACATCTGTCCTTCCTACAGGAATGCATCCTTTCTCCTGCTGTCTTCAAGATTTTTTTTTTTTTTTTTTGTCTTCGGTGTTTAAAAGTTTTAATTCGGGTGTGTGTCCCCGCATTTGTGTGTGTGTGTATGTGGGTATATATCCTATTTGAGGTTTACTCAGCTTCCTGAATCTGTAGGTTTGTGTCTTTAGCCAGATTTGGGGAGTTTTCACTTATTTTTCCTAATACCTTTCATCTCTGGTCTCTTTTGTCCTACTGGGACCTCAAGGAAACAAATGCTGGATATCCCCTTACTGACCCACAGGCAGGAGGCTCTGTTCATTGTTTTTCCATCTTCTTCATCCTTGGGGTTCAGATCGGGTGAATCCTGTTCTTCTCAATTCACTGGCTTCTTCCTCCATCCTTCCTCTCCCATGAGATCCATCTCTTGAGTTTGTTTTTGCTGTCGTCTTTTCCATATTCATCTGTCTGTTTTACGCCTTCCAGATCTTCGCCGAAATTTTCTGTTTTCTCGCCATTTACTTCAAGAGTTGAAAATCGAGGTTAAATTGGCAAGAGTGGGGATTATTATTTTTTATAATAAATTTATTTTTTTATTGGTGTTCAATTTGCCAACATACAGAATAACACCCAGTGCTGATGCCATCAAGTGCTCCCCTCAGTGCCCGTCTCCCATTCACCCCCACCCCCGCCCTCCTCCCCTTCCACCACCCATAGTTCATTTCCCAGAGTTAGGGGTCTCTCATGTTCTGTCTCCCTTTCTGATATTTCCCACACATTTCTTCTCCCTTCCCTTCTATTTCCTTTCACTATTATTTATATTCCCCAAATGAATGAGACCATATAATGTTTGTCCTTCTCCGATTGACTTACTTCCCTCAGCATAATACCCTCCAGTTCCATCCACGCTGAAGCAAATGATGGGTATTTGTCGTTTCTAATGGCTGAGGAATCTTCCATTGTATACAGAGACCACAGCTTCTCTATCCATCATCTGTCGATGGACACCGAGGCTCCTTCCACAGTTTGGCTATTGTAAGAGTGGGAATTAATACAGAGCTTGCAGAGGCTCAGAAAGAAGCAGCGGCACAATGAACAGAAGATGCGAAAGAGAGAAGTGGACGAGGGGGAAATACCGGAGAGAAACAGCGTGGCGGAGAGGAGGACCCAGGTGCCAAGGAAGACGGTGACAACAGGTGACAGCAGACCAACGGCCTTGACGGCATTCGGAGGATGCCTCCTCTTCTCTTTTACACACTTGGTATCAACAAGTCATGAAAGCAACACCTTGAACATCCGCCTCTCCTGGGCCTCACACAGAGTATGTCCCGATGTCTTCTGCAGGAGCACGGGGTTGGCCGGGGAAGGAAGGCTGCAGATCACCCAGCAGATCCGGGTTCCCTCCCAGCCTTAGTTCGCCCACCTATTTCTTCAGGGACCTGAGTTTTCTCCCTAGGCTGAATAAGTCCTGGTCCATAGGATTTTAGGAAAACCAAGACATGATTAAGTGCAGCAAGTGGTAGTAAAGTATCAGGTGATTCGTAATGCTTCTGGTGCAGGTGAGACTTGCTGGAGAGCTTCTACCTCCTTAGGTTTGCTTTCCCCTTCCAGACAGAACTAGGGGTTGGGGCGTCCAGATCCATGGCATTACCTGCCTCCACTGAGGCCCCACCCCATAGATTCCTGGTTTCTGCCTCCCTTGTTTCCTGATGGAGTCAACAGCTATTTGGTCAAATAGAAACGTAATTTCTCCCTTTTGACCCACAACTAACGTTGCTACGGTTGTTTGAATCACGCTGCTCCTTAAGGTCGGTGGTGAGAGGAGTGGCTTTCCTGATGCTATTTAAGGACTTATTTAGGTCATAAAGACTCACTTCATGAGTGCTTATACCAGGTGCCAGGAGCCATCTACATAGGGGCCTCTTCTAACCCTCACAGAAATCCTTTGGGGTAAATATTTTCATTTTTCCTACATGTCGTATATTTGCCTTACTCTTCACCTCCTATCAATCTGGGGACAGATGAAGCAGGTAGAGGTCTTACAAGCAGCAGGGGCGAAGCCAAGCTCCCAACACCATTGTTCTAGTTCCAGACCTTACACTGCCTCTCGCTCTCCTGCTGACGGCAACGTACTCAATCAGAGGAAGAATCGATGGGGAGAAATATAAAGAGAAAACGACTTCTTGAGGTTTCTAAAGATTTGAAATTATACATAAATGAAAATTTTCGCCGCCTGACAAAAAAAATGTAAATGATGGAACCGTTTTATCCTTTATGATGTTCCCATCAATTTAGAACTGAAATTGAGGTTTTGTTTCAATGGAGAAATTGTCATTACTTGTTATCTCATGGGTTTAACTCTTTCTCGCGGGTGATAGGATTTAGAGTTTCCACTGAGGAAACTTCCTACATTCCCATTAATCTCTATACATTTTGGGGAGAAAATCCCAAAGTTCAATAGCCACCATGTGCTTTCAAGTTTTACTTTATTTCAAGTCCTTGATAGTTTAAAGGTTATTTTCAGACCTCAGTACTGTGATATCATGTTTAAAGCTCACACTTACTTGGATTGTTTCAAATGGCCCTAAATCTCTTTTCCCTTCTTATCCTACTACTTACATGAAATCTTATTTTATTTTCAGCTACCCCTTTGCACAGAGTTAGTAAACACCTGTACAACAGGATTTAGTTTTCAGGGTGTTTTTTTTTGTTTGTTTGTTTGTTTGTTTGTTTGTTTTTTTCGGTAATGAGCCGACATTTAACACCAATAATCCCACATGAAATTATTCGTATTATGTGTCTCACCTATTAACTTGTTAATCTTTAATGCATAGATTATTTACATATGTATACATCTGCTGGGTTAAGTATTTTGTGAGCTGTACGTACAGAAGGCAGACTGGGTCACCATCCATGATCCCATTAGAACCCACTTGGACACACATATTAGAAGGGGGTGCTGTGGAAGCTGTGGCTAGAACATGCTCCCTACAGTGGAACCGAGGAAGGAAGATTATGTTAATATTCCTTTCTGTTCCAGTCCTGTTGCCGGTGATAGGCTATCAGTGGACTGAAATGGAAGAAAGTTTGAGAGGGATGGCAGTCCTAGCAGAGAACAAAGAGGAGGATGAACATGGCGTGTTCCGGAACAATCTACAGGAGACATGTCCTCCGCTCCCCTATGAACAGAGTTTGTTTTGGAAAAATAACAATGAAATAGAATTTACAGGAAATGACACGGGGTCTTGAATCCTAACTTGAATCCTAACTTAAACTTAGGTCTAAGTTTTAGACCTAGAGTCTAAAATGAGGACCCCATGCCATTTCAGATTCTTATTTAGAAAAGAAAGCAGTACAGTCCTCTAGATGATGGATGGGGAAGTAGAAGGATTGAAAGGGCAGGTGCCTGAGCTGACTTTTCAGAACTCAGGATGAAAGGTGAGCGAGAGGACGGGGGAGGCACTTCCATGGGGAATTTCAGGCAGGGCAGGTGGAGAAGCTAGGTGAGAGGAAAGGGGTGGGAGTGTCAGCCTAAGGCTGTCTTCTGTGACCCGTGCCGAATGGAGCTGTGGCAGGTGGCACTGCCCTCTGCCTCAGTCCACGGGGGCTGCCATCGCAGAGGGCCACTGCCTGGGGGCTTGTCAACCATGCACACTGGTTGGTCTCTCACAGTTCTGGAGGCTAGAGGTCCACGCTCAAGGCACCAGCCTCGTTGGATGCAGGCCGGAGCCCTCTTCTGGGTGTAGATGGTGGACTTGCGGGTCCTCTTGTGGCGGGAGGAGCAGGAACCTGTCTGGGGCCTGTGCCATGAGGGCACCGATTCCATTCACGAGGGCTCCACCCTCAGGATGTAGCACCTCCCTAAAGCCCCACCTCCCAGTACTCACATTGGGGGTCAGAATTTCAAGATGTGAATTGGGGGGGCACCCACATTCAGCCCACAGTGCCTCCCCCTTCCGCCCACTAGTTGATGCTGAGGTAACATCCCAAACAACACGCAGGATCAACTCTCATCGCCACTCAGCCCTGGGGCCTCCTGTCCTTCAGGTCCTTCCTACTCCCCCCTCTATTCTCAGCAACCCTCAGGGGCTCTTTCACATATTGGTTTGGCTGGAATTAAAAGGGATTATGCTTATTCTGGAAACTCTTTCTTAACAGTTCAAAAGGTTTAAGTGTGTCTTGCCACTTGAATCGTGTAAGAACTCCTTCATTCGGAATTCAACGTCTTTCTTCAAAGTTGAGTGCCTGTCATTGCTCTCATGGAGCCTCTGCTCCAATCACAAAGCGATCCTACCAAAGAGGTCTCCTACAAAAGTCTCAAAGTCACAAAGTCACAAAGGTCACAAAGTCACAAAGGTCTCCTACCAAAGAGAGCTGCTCAGGGTGCAGCGGGCGCAGAGCCGGGGTAGGAGGACCATCGCTCTTTCCAGGTGTAGATGGAACCTATGGGAAAGAACGGGGTCGCGCCGGTGTGTACAGCCTGAGCAGGTACAAAATCTAAAGGAAGGGGGGGAAGAAGGAAGCAAGATCGTTCACATTTGAAGAAGCACAGAGAGAGTCATTGACTAAAGAAGCACGATTGCAGGTGTGTGTGTGCGAATTTCTGGGACGATGGGCTTCATGAAGCCTGGCCCTCTTCAGGAGGTAATCGGCGGTCTCTGTTCTTTATTTTTCTTTCGTGTCATAACCCCAAATACAGTCTATTCCTATGTTGTTTCTCTGATTTAAATTCGTTCGTATACACAGGAAGAGAATATTAGCTTGTATAGACCCCGTTGGTTCATATCGTTTCCCCTAGCATGTTAATAACATGAAGGGATTATGGTCAGGTCACAGCAGGATTACAGATAAAGACATCAGCAATATAGAAAGACCGTAAGGGAACAAAACAGCCCTTGAGGGTAAGGAATCTGTGCCTTGGTCTCTGTTTTTCCATTATGAGATATCCCAGGAAACTCAAGGATGGACAGAGGAGCGGCGAGGAAATGTCTCCCCGTGTTCAAATACTGATGAAGAGGGCTGCCCCTGAGTGATAGTTTTCATGTTGATGGAATGGTCTCTATTAGAAGTAAATGTCTTCAAAGCCCTGCAAGTCTGAGGACCTGCGAAGACGCACAGGTGGTGGCTCTACGTGGTGATGCCCAAGGACGGGGCTAGACCTCACTTAGGATCATTGCTGCTTTAATCAGGGCTCTGGAGCTGAAGTTACCATCGGCTTAAAAGAGTTGGTGCTGACCTTCTTTTCCTCATAAGCCCTGTGTTTTGTCATCCATGATTTTGCAGAATATGACATTTTTCAGGATGCATGTAGTTTTATAGCAGGAGTACCTTACATTATTTTATGATGCTACAGGTAAACATTATTCCAACTCCCAGGGGTCTCTACTGACAGCTGTAACTTTAAATAGTTTTAATAATCTGAATTCTGAGTTAAAATTGTGGATCCCTCTGAGATGCTGTGAGGTTATATGGTGGGCATCCCTCGACTCACTTTTTTTGCCTGTAGAAAAAAGGTCAGGCCTGGGGTCAGTGAATGTGATCTCCCAGATTCACTGAGCAAAGCAGATGGGAAGGAGCCAGGAAGGGGTCAAAGTGAATGCCTGAGGTTTTGGAGTATCCAGCTGATTGCATAGACTTGGGCACATTAGAGCCTTCTCACAAAACACAGGAAAACATCTAGTCTCTTACCTTGACTCAAATGTTGCAGAGGAAGTTTTATTTTTTTTCTTTTATTAATAGCTTATTTTTAAAAATCGATAATCATCTCTAGTTCATTACTGCTTTGCTGACGTTCAAAGTAACCTTGAATGATCTCTCAGGACACCAAACACCCAGCGATCCCGACAGGCCACTTGATCTCAGGAGATACAAATCTATCACTCTGTTACAGCTGGAGATGCAGATGCCAAAGCCGTAGGAAGATGGAGATAAAGAGGCCAGGAGTCACGGACTGAATGATTGTGACCCTCTCCCCAGTGCCTACGCTGGAGCTGCTACCCCCAGCAGAGCTGCATTTGGGGATGGGATCTCCAAGGAAATAATCAGGGTTACTCAAGTTTAAATGAGGTTCTAAGGGTGGGCTGTGATCTCATAGGGTTAGTGTCCTTATATAAAGGGACCAGAACCTACTCCTTATCTCTCTCTCTTTCTCTCTCTCTCTTTCTCTGTACGTCCTGCCCACAAGCTAAGAGTCCTCACCAACCACTCAAACCAGGCCTTGATCTGGGACTTCCAGTCTCTAGGACAATGAGAAAACAATTTTATACTGTTTAAGCCAGAGAGTCTGCAGCCGAAGTAGATGAGCACCCATATGGGCCAGGGAGCAACTCAGCCTGTGATGCTGGTGAGTTGCCCAAACTATATCCCTTACTCTGGTGCAAATACCTACCTTCCTTGTAGATATCCTAATTGCAAGGCATTTGGATGATGAAATGCTACTTCAGATTCCGAAGTAGAAATGCATACTCACTAAAAATATAAATAGTGTGTTAGTTTATAATCCTGCATTGCGAAATTTCCAACCTAAGAGTTTCTTTTGAAAATTAGCCTTTTAATGGGTATAATTCAGGAGTCCGTCTTTGACCATCTACAAATCAAAGCGCGATGCCATTTCCAGATGAATATGCTGCCATGGAAACATATGTGAGGTCACCACAAGAGCTCCATTGCCATGCAATATGGGGGGTATGGGTTTACATTTCTTGAATGATAGGTAACAGCTGAACACGCTTCGAATGGAAAGAGATAATGTTGTATACATAAAATGTGAGTAGCAGGTATTCATTGTTAATTATCTCATTTTTATTTACTGATTCCTAACTTTCTGAATGGAGAAAATATCTGGACATATGGCTATTGAGCTAATGGCTTTAAAACACTAATGTAATATTGATTTAATGCAGGTTTCTCAGAGGTTAAATATCCTGTGGCTTCTGCATAAACAGCATGAAACAGAACAAAATGCAAAATGCCACTTGATAAGAATCTTAATGTCTAATTACTTAAATTCAGAGACTTTGGAAGAAGTATACACACATTTGTTAACCAGTTGTGGCAAAATGCCTTTAATACCAACTACACAAATGCAGCCGTTCTACATCCTTTATCTGCCGTCGTAGTCCCTGTATATCGGATTTCCATGCCTCAGTTGCAAACATGGCAGGTTTTTCCTCCTTTTGTTCCAATGTATTCAGAACTTTGATATTCCACATCTTGACATTTGGCCCACTGAGAAAATGTACAAAACCTCAAGACATCCACAGCCCTCACTTCAGGAGCTATTTGTATGGGCAGATGCCTAAAATGGTTGTACTAGTTGCTGTCTTAATTATCACATAGAAAAATCCTAAAACGCAAAGGAGACATTAAATCGAGCTCCTGAGTGCCCCGGGGGGTGCGGTGAAGCCTGAATCACCTTAAAAGCTTAAGTCACAGTCTGCCTCTGGTGTCTGGGGCCATGAGCAAGGCCCTTTGCTCTAAAGGAATTTATTCCCTGGATGAGCATTTAGACACAAGACAAGAACATCAGCACGATTGATCTCACCCAGGATCATTCAGGAATCAACAGAAATCTGAAGAACACTTATGTCATGTATATGCCCTTTCAAGTCACATTTTTGAAATATTCTCAAGACAATTTAATTTCCTTAAAAAGCAGTCCCTTGCTTCTTTCTATCTTTTATTTATGATTGCATCTGACAGACAGAAGCTCAGATATCAGATTATTATGTTGCAGCTTAGTTATTTGTCAAAATATATTCCTTCTTACCCTTCGTATTACCTTCAAGTTGTCTTGCATGGGTTACAAGCAAAATTAAAATATGGTGGTTCAAGAAAAGTTATAAAGACAAACATTCTCCATGAAACAAAATAATTCAATAACATATTTGGATGTGTGTGTGTGTGTGTGTGTGTGTCTGTTTGTGTACATCTATTTACGGACAGTATGTAGATCTATTTATGGACAGATCTACATGTCCTCAACTTGTAGAAAGCTGCGGCAGGAAGAGATAGAAATAGTGAGACCATTTTCTTTTTATTGCATGTTTTAAAAAAAAAGGAATATTAATATAGATGTTACCTAGAACTTGTGGTGGTGATTTCAAAATATTACAAGTATAAAATCATTATGTTGTACACCCAAAACTAATACAATGATATATTGTCAATTACATTTCAGAAAAAAAGCCAACAAAAAATGATTCAGATTATCTCCATACTGGAAACCATGTCAGATTGGTGAAAACAAGCTTAAGTGTATATTTTACTGCCAAATACCTGATGTATACTTCAAAAATACCAGCAATTTTCTAGGAAGATAGACGTTGCTTAACCATATGGTTTAATAAATATTCTGTTATTGTGAAGCAACGTTCTCCATGTTAGTTTTTGTTATTAGATCAGTCTGTTTATATACACACAAAAGCATGGGAAAGTGGAGAAAAAATCCAGGAAATTCATAGAAACTCAAAAAGAGGTGAAGTCAACAGAGTAACTTTGGCAAAACGGTGGACTGGGCAGCTCCAAACTGCCCTCCCCCACAGAGAAAAGGAGAAGCAAGCGGAAACCCAACCCACCGTGTCAGGACTCTGGAAAACAGCCAACTGTTTACTGCAATCAGGCAAATGTTGAGTCAAAGACGAGGCAACTTGAAAATGGTGGGAAAGCTTTGTGCCATTTGCAGATGCTCTAGGTGCACCTCCCTCCCTGGCTCAGAGGAAGTCTTGAGGTGCAGCCTGCATTCTTCACGTGGGATCCTGGTCTCTGGCGTCAGAGGGAGCAGAGCCTCTGCACAATGCATCATGCTTGTCTGTCCTAATCTGTCTGGGGTTACCTGAAGGATTGATGCAAGCCTTTCATTTCTGCTTCACCTAACACAGAACCCACTCGGGGCAGAAAAGTGACAGACGTTGCTCAGAAACACTGCATGGTAAAGCAAGACCTGGACCCACGTGGGGGCAAAAGATAATGGTTGAGACACACAGTTGACCTCAGAAGCCTGGAGAGAGTTTCTTGGGGGGAAATTTGGCCGTCCAAAAGCACCCATGTGTACTGGAGGAATTTAGAAAGCCACAGACAAATACCAAGGACAGGATGAGTGCTCACAAAAGAGCTGAGCAGATCCCCTGCTGATCTCTAGGCTCAGCACCAGTGACAAAGTCAATCTACAAAAAGAGGGAGAATTCTTCTGTTTGTTTTGGTTTTGTTTTGCTTAGCTTCTTGCTCTTGGAATTGAAGGTAGTCTTTATCTTAACATTACATTAGTTGAGCAAAGGGACAGCTTTCAACCGTCAGGAAGAGAAACAGCTAGGAAGAGAGTAAATTTGATTTACAGAGTCACCAGAGAATAATATTCTAGTGTCTAGTTTTCAACAACACAAAATTACAAAGCATACGGTGAAATAAGAAAATATGGCCCATGCCAAAGAGAAAGAAATGGGCAGAAACCATCCCTGAAAAAGCCGAGACATTGGAGTTACTAGGCTAAGACTTTAACTCAACTCTATTAAATATTTTCAAGAATTTAAAGAAAGCCATAGGCAAAGAAGTAAAGTAAACCAGAAAGAATGATGGATGAAAAATGGGAATATCAATAAAGAGGTAAAAATCATGAAGAGGAACCAGGTAAGAATTCAGGCACTGAAATGTACAATAATGAAAATGAACAATTTATAAGAAAATGTCAACAATTGATTTGATTAGGCTGAAGAAAGGATCAGTGAACTCAAACATTGGAAAATGGGAATTATCACGCCCGAAAAGCAGAATGAAGAAAGAACAAAGAAAGCTGAATGAACCTCAAGGGTTTTGTGGGTCGCCATCCAGCAGCCCAACCTGTGGGGGTCCCGGGAGAAGGGACAGAGAAAGAGGTAGAGAAATAATTTGAAAAAAAAAATAATGCAATTTTCCAAACTTGTTTAAGGAAATGAATCACACGTCCAAGGAGCTCAAATGAACTCCAAGCAGGATCTAAATAGAGACCTACACCAAGACACGTTGTAGACAAACTGTTGAGAGATGATGACCAAGAAAGGATCCTGATTATATGTCGGAAATTATTTTATGCCGTATGTCAACTCACTGGAATGTAAAGATTTCATTTATTTATTCATGAGACACAGAGAGAGAGACAGAGACAGAGACAGAGACAGAGAGACAGAGAGACAGGCAGAGGGAGAAGCAGGCTCGATGCAGACAGTCTGATGTGGGATTTGATCCCGTGTCTCCAGGATCACATCCTGGGCCCGAAGGCCGGCGCTAAACCCTTGAGCCACCCAGGGATCCCAACTACTTGGAATTTAAATAAACACTTACAAAGAGAAGGGTCTTGAATCCCACAAGACCAAAGTGACTAGTCCCAATGATCCTCGATGATATTAATAGTTTATTTTTCATAACAAACCACGAGGCAATGAAAGTACCGACAGGGGAAAGATAAACCTGTCGACCAAGAATTGCAAATAAAAACTGCCTTTCAGAAATTAAAGAGAAATGATGACATTCTCAAATAAGCAAAAGCTGAGGGAGTCTGTTACCTTTAGAGCTACCCCACAAGCAATGCTAACAGGAGCCCCTCGAGCTGGAAGGAAAGAAGGCTGAACAGTAATTAAATATGAGCAGTACGGCTAAATAAAGAATATTGGTGAAGGTCACCACCTAGGTAAATATAAAAAGTATAAAAAAGCTAATATTATGGCATTTTTGGTTTATAACTCCTCTTGTTCTCTGATTTAGAAGGCAAACACATGAACCAGTATACTGTTTGTTTCGATGTTAGTGGGCGCCCAATGCAGAAAGATGTAACCAGTGAAAATACTAATCTAAAGGGGGAGGAACAGAGATGTTTGAAAGTGCAGTTATATAATTTTGACAAAAAGTTGGCATTATTCAAACTAGGCCGCTATAAGGGGATCGTATGAATTGCATCCTCAAGATAACCGCTAATACACACACAGAAAAGGAAAGAAGAGATTAAAATATACACCACACACACACACACACACACACACACACATACACACAGGCATCAACTACATATGGAGAAAGGCAATAATAGAAGATAGAAAAAGAGGGAAAAGAAAAAAAAATTAAGACACAGGAAAAAAATAGCTAAATGGTACAAGTGACTTTTTGTTACCAATTATTACTTTAAAAGTAAATAAACTAAACTCTCCAAATAAGGCAGAAGTTGGAAGAGTAAGTAAAAATATCAACCTATCTCTTCTCTTGTTCCTGAGGATATTTAGATGCAAAGGCACAATGAATCTGAAAATAAAAGGATGGAGAGAGACACACTGTGCACACAGTAACCCACCCCCACACGCACACACAGAAGGGTTATATTATCAGAAGGAACAGATTTCAAGTAAAATAAATCAATACAGACATACAGAATTACGTAAATAAGTAAAAGTGTACAAGTCACAAGTGTGTTATACATCGTTAAAGGTTTCAATCCATCAAGAATATGTAACAGTGAATTACATGTGGCGAACAAGAGAGTCCCAAAAATCGCAAAGAAAAAAAAATATCCGACAGCGTTGAAGAGAGAAACAAAGAGTTTATAATAATGGTTGGATGCATCAATAGCCCGTTTTCCATATGAGTAGAGCAACCAGAGAGGTCGGTGAGGGAACGGGATGTGAACAGCCCCAGAGCACACATCTTTTCTTATTTTTTAAGACTTTATTTATTCATGAGAGACCCTGAGAGAGAGAGAGAGGCAGAGACACAGACAGAGGGAGACGCAGGCTCCATGCAGGGAGCCCGACGTGGGACTCGATCCTAGGTCTCTAGGATCAGGCCCTGGGCCGCAGGCGGCGCTAACCCACTGGGCCACCCGGGGATCCCCGAGCACACACCTTTCTAAATGCACAGGGAACGTTCACCAGAATAGACTGGGTATCTGTTAGGCTGCAAAACAAGTGCTAATCAATATTTTGTTTCTTTTTTTAAGAAATCCTACCAAATCATACCAAGTACTCTTTCCACCCCCCGTGCAAGAACACCAGAAAGGAGCAACAGAAGGAAAACTTCCGTAACTCGGTGGAAATTAAACGGCACAGAAACAACCAATCGGTCAGAGGAGAAATCACAAGGGAAATCAGAAAATACCTCGAGATGCATAGAAACAGAAAGGCAAACTTTGTGATTCAGCAAAAGCAGTGCTCAGATATGTAAATAGTCGGCAAGCCCAGGAGAGAGGCTGGGCGGTGGATCAGCAGGGACGGGTTCTGTGGATCAAAGCCACAAGCACACACCTCCATCCCTATTAGGGTGGAGGCAACAGGAAAGGGGGGGGGGGACGTGTTTGTGAGGAGCAGGAGAAAGAAGGTCCTCGTACCTTGTAAGATGTGTGGCGGCGGCGGAACATGTCTCGGAAAGTCGAGCAGAGTCACCGCACTCCAGAGGCTGGGGCAGGGGCTTCCCAGGCGGTGGGCACCCGAGGCCCAGCAGCATCACCACCCAGGCCACGTGGCGGCCAGCCCGGGGCCACTGAGGGCCAACCTGGGGCCACTGAGGGACCAGCCTGGGGACACCGAGCAACCAGCCTGGGGACACCGAGGGACCAGCCCAGGAACACCGAGGGACCAGCCCGGGGCCACCGAGGGGCCACCCCGGGGACACTGAGGGACTAGCCCGGGACCACCGAGGGACTAGCCTGGGGCCACCAAGGAACAAGCCCGGGGACACCAAGGGGCCAGTCTGGGGAAACAGAGGGACCAGCCCAGGGACACAGAGGAGCCAGCCTGGGGACACCAAGGGACCAGCCCGAGGACACAGAGGGGCCAGCCCAGGGACACTGAGGGACCAGCCTGGGGCCACCAAGGGACCAGCCTGGGGCCACCGAGCGACTAGCCCAGGGCCACTGAGGGACAGTGGGACAAGGCTCGAAGGGCCCGCGGGACAGCAGAAAATCCGCATGGACGCAAAAGGAAGCAATGGGGCCCACGGCACCTGCTGACGCGGCCTCCACCTGGTAAACCCACCGCCCTCCCGCCCCAAGCAAACACGGCGGGTCCCTTGCAGCATTTACACGGGGGGTCGTCAGTGGATTTCAAGAAGTGAACCAGCCCTGCCCCCATTTCTTGGGCCTATCATACGCTTCCTCAAGGGCTGCTGCTGCGGGGTTGGGTTTGACTGTGGTCTGTAAATCCGATGAAGGGTGTCTAACACACGCCCTGCACCTGCACCTGCACCTGCGCCTGCACCTGCACACTTAGTTGCACCAACGTTGTAACTTCTCGTGCATCACAACAGACCAATGTCAACTGTGAACAAATAGTTAGAGACCAACAGTGACATCATCAACAGTGGGCTTCCCAGTGCTAGGACAGTATCCTAACCCCTCTGGACATAACCGCCCCGGGGACCCAAGAGTTCCCCAATCCGTTGATCGGCTGCCTGGTGAACACAGCCCAGCTGCGGGAAGGGAGGCCCGGAGCATCGTGGGCTGGTGAGGGATGAGCGTGCACGCAGCTGGGGGGCTCCTGGGCATGAGGTCCCACCTCGAGCCCCACCCCGGTCCTCGGGTAACTGCCCCCCGGCGGTTCCCTCCCTCTGGGTTCAGGCTTTGTGGAAAGCACCTGAAGGCTTCACTCCCTCTTCCACCTCGACTTCGGTGTCCGGCTCCTCAGCGCCCTGCAGCGTGGTTGGGGAGGAGGAGCAGGAGCCTGCGGCCTCGCACCGCTTCCTAAAACCTCCTGAAACGTCACCGCTCAGCAGCTTGACGGGACAGCGCACCACCTCCAACGTCCTCCCTCCACAATTGTGATCACTTCCCCAGCCCTACTAGCTGACCTTGAAGACGCATGATTTTGAGCCGCTCCCACTGATGTTTGAAGGTGTTGACAGTTTGGAGCACTCTAGCAGGAGCGTATCCGGCGTGAGGCCCACACAGCAGGTGCTTTGGATACCTGGCGATGATCAGGGTCTGGGGCAGCCAAGTGGCCGTGAATCCGCAGAGAAAATGGTGTAGTTAAAGGTTCTCTCGTAAGTGCGTGATAGCCACTTAAGCTCTGACTATATCACAAAGGGGGTATTTGTGCCTACAAACAAGGGAAGGAGGGAATCTCTTAAATGTGTTCACCTGTTTGTCAAATTTACGAAACAGTCTTTTGATTCCAGGGTAAAAGGACTGTAAGGGATATCTATTTTTACATATTATATATATATGCTTATATTTATGTATTATAACTTTTATGATAATGCATTACATATACTTAAATATGATATAGAAAATTATATATATTACATAATGATATAATTTTATATAAAATATCTAATTATATATTATATAATGATATAATTTTATATAAAATATCTAATTATATATTATATAATGATATAATTTTATCTAATATATCTAATTTTATATATATTATATAATGATCTAATTTTATCTAATATATCTAATTTTATATATATTATATAATGATCTAATTTTATCTAATATATCTAATTTTATATATATTATATAATGATCTAATTTTATCTAATATATCTAATTTTATATATATTATATAATGATCTAATTTTATCTAATATATCTAATTTTATATATATTATATAATGATCTAATTTTATCTAATATGTCTAATTTTATATATATTATTATATAATGATTATAATATATAATTATATATTTATAAATATATATTTTTATAAATTGTATAATTGACACTAATGATCATAGTTAATACGTCATGTCTCCACGGTTTACAATACATGGTGGGCTGGTCCACGTTTTAGACAGTTCTTCAGTAAAGAGAGCTGTTTAACTTTGTTTAAGCCAGCATTTACCAAATTCGCTAACCACACATCTCTTTTTCGACCTAGCAGTTACTATTACATTCTGTGCAATACTTTCAGAGACGATGGAAGCATGCTTTTCATTTTACATATTGAGCAGAGGATAAGATGAAAATGGTATTAATTTGTTTATGAAAAAGAAGACCCTGGGTGTAAAGTTGGCAAAAACTGTAATATGTTAAGAAAGCATTTTGGGAACCTCTCATTTTCAATGGCCTTAAAAATAATAAGGGCAGAAGCCTGATGATATCGAGGTCTGACTTGGCATCATGAGATGTCTGGGGATTCTAATTTCTATCATGATGACGACTCAGAAGTCAGGAGAACCAGAAGACAATGCTAGTTGATTTGATGTTAAAAATGGAAAAGGAAACTCAGGCCTATGGCTGTGATTCTTTTTCTAAAAAAAAATTTTATTTATTTATTCATGAGAGACACAGGCAGAGGGAGAAGCAGGCTCCCTGCGGGAGCCCGACGTGGGACTCGATCCTGCGACCCCGGGGTCACACCCTGACCCAAAGGCAGATGCTCAACCAGTGAGCCATTTGGATGCTTTGGTAACTGTCATCCTGTAAACATAACTGGAGAGAGAATATGGTTTAATTTTTGATTTAATTTCAGTGTCATATGGGCACCAGAATTCTTACAATATCTCTAGGTAATTCTAGGTTGAGTCAAATTTGAGAAGCGCTGCATCAGCATCTCACAGACTGGGGGACCCCTCGGAGGCCCAGCTTCTTTTCCCCACAGCTGAAGCACAGGAACCAATACCTGGAGCCTCACTATAATATGCCTCACCTAGTCTCATTATGTCCAGCGCCAATTCCGGGAGTTTGGGTGGAAAGCATGTCCCCTTCTCTCTGTCATGCCTCCTCACTACTACTGGTTCTCCCCAATGTCTTAAGCACCTGACACTGTGAACCAGCACTTCACCTTTATTTGTAGGCTATCACCCATCTTTTCTGGTTTGGTAGCAGCAGGAAAATCAAAATTAAATACTAGTCAGACTTAACCTTGAAAGGCAGTGTCTTGGACTTCTGGTCTCTGGTCTGAAACTCGAGAGGCTTACAAAAAAGCCAACTGTGCCACCCAGGTGCCCCTATTTACCTGATTCTTAATTGATACAACAGATCATTTGTTCAAAATAATAATAGCAACAATGTAATTAGTAATTATAGCTTATGGATAAGTGAAAAGAGTGGCAGCTATGTTATAAGGGACAGAGGCAGGAATTAGGAATACTTGGTACACCCACACTACCTATGGGGTGGCATAGTGTTTTTTGAAGTTAGACATGGAACACTGGTAAATATATATTGCAAACTCTAGGGGAAAAGCAGTGCCAAGAGGGAAATGTATAGTATTGAATGTGTGTATTAGAAAAGAATAAAGACCTAAAATCAATAATTTAAGCTTCCCCTTTAGAAACCTAGAAAATAAAGAGTGTACTAAATCCAAAATAAGCACAAGAAAAGAAAGGATGCAATTATAACAGAAATCAATAAAATTGAAGACAGGATATCAATCGAGAAGATCAACAAGACTAAAAGATCAATAGTATTGTTAAACATCTAGTCGGGCTAATGAAGAAACAAAACAGCAAAGACGTAAATTGATAATATCCAAGGTGAAGAAGGTCTACTGCTACTGATCCCATGACTGTTAAAAGGAGAGTAAAGGAAAATATGGATAACTCTCTGTCCAGAAATTTGAGAGCTTAGGAACCATGGACCAATGCCTTGAAATAAAATGTACTGAAATTTACACAAGGAGCAATATTTTTTTTTGACTTTGTGTTTATCTAAGTCATTTCCATCCCCAATGTGGGGCTCAAACTCATGACCTTGAGATCAAGAGCTGCACACTCCTCTGAGCCAGCCAAGCGTCACATCCATAGACAATTTTAATAAGCATATTTCCATTACAGAAAGTGAAGCCATAGTGAATAACCTTCCAAAACAGAAAGCACAGGCCCAGATGGTTTCAATGGTGAATTTTATCGAGCATTTAGGGAAGAAATGATACCAATTCTCTACAATTTCTTCCAGAAAGTAGGAAGAAATACTTCTTAACTCATTCTGTAAAATCAGCATTACCATAATGCTAAAACCGGACAAACATATGATAAGAAAGAAAAATTAGAGACCAAAACCTGTCCTGAGCAGAGATGCAAAAATTCTCAAAAAAATATTAGCAAAAAAAAAAAAAATATTAGCAAATCGAATCTGTGTATAAAAAGGAATCATGAATAACAGAGTGAGATTTACCCCTAATGTGCAGGACTAGTTCATCATTCAGAAATTAAGGCATATCCCATCAGATGAAGGCTGACGTCGAAAAATCATATCATTTTAACAGATGAATTTTTTTTTCTACAAAACTCAATCACGACTTAAAAAAACATTTCAGAAAATGAGGAGAGAGGAATGTCTTTTCAACTTGACAAAAAAACATAACAAAAAACCCGTAGTTGATATTTTCTTTAATGCCAAGAAGCTAGATGTTTTCCCCCTAAGATTGGAAACATCTCATTGGAATTCCTGTATAATTTAATAACATAAGAAAAGGAAATAAAAGTTAAACAGACTAAGAAGAAAGAAAGAAATCCTCTTCTTCAAAGATAACATGACAGTCTATGTGGAAAATCCCTCCCTAGCCCCCCCCCCTCAAAACGGTAAATACAACCCTCTTGGAACAAATAAATGATTAATGCAAGGTTATAGGATACTAGATTAGTATGAAAAAGTCAATTTCTTCTTTTTAAAAAAAAATTTCAATTTTTTTCAATTAATTTCTTCTACACTAGTAATGACAAATTGGAACTTGAAATTAAAAACATAATACTACTTACACAGCACAAAATAAATGAAGTAATTCTGTGTAAATCTAACAAGATTTTCCCAAGATTAACATAATAAAGATAATAAAACTGTAATGACAGAAAACAAATAGGTTAATAAGGGGGGAGATAGTCTACGATAATGTGTGGGAAGGGTCGATACTGTCACGATGTCAGTTTTTCCCAGATTGATCCATAGACGGAATGCAATCCCAAACAAAATCCTAGTAAGTTGTTCTGTGGATATCAGCAAACTGATCTGTACTCTTTTTTAATGGAAAGACAAAAACTTAATAGTCACCATAATAGAAAGGAAGAAGAACGAAGTCAGAGGCCTAGCAATATCCAATTTCAAGAGTTACTATAAAGCTAGAATAAGCAAGAAAGTGTGGTGTTGGTGTGATAATAGAGAAACAGATCAAGGGGACAGGATAGAGAGCCTCTTCAGGGTCCCTGGGTTAATAATCAAGACTAATCTTGCTTTGCTGACCCATCTTTAATCATTTCTAGGACTGCCTGATAGTTCTCCAGTCCTATCAACAAATTTTTTTTTGCTTCTGTAAAATTAAGTGAAAAAAAAAAAAAGGAAAAAGAAAAAATCACCATAAAACTCACTACACAGAAGCAATCATCATGAAAATTTGTTTCACATCGCTTTACATAATTATCCATACATATGGATAGGTAGACTAAGAAATAGACAAACATGAGATTTTGAAATATTAAAAATTAAAAAAAATTAATTTTGGGCAAAATACATAAAATTTCTATTAGGGATGTGTAAACATAGTAAACAAAATTTGACATAAGCCTGAAGACAATGCTAAATATCAGACAAAATTTGTTAAAATTATTAAAATATTAAAATAAATATGATCTATATTAAGGTTGTAGTTATTATTGTTTTTGAAGTGAACATTTCATCATTAGACCATATGTATTTTCTTCCTGCTGCAAACGGTGAGGAAATTAGTACTTAGGCTCTCCTCTCTTCCCTCACTCCTTACCGTGACTCTGTACCCAATTTCCCAAGGAAATTGAAGGCTTAGTGTTCTTTCCATTTGCAGATACAAACTATTTCAGGAGCTTTTTTTTTTTTTTTTTTCCCTGTTCTATTGTTCTATCCTGTTTTTGAGAAAATTAAGAATTAGATTTCTGGTCCTCTAAAGCAATCACTGTTTTAAAACCCATTATTACCTGCTACCCGTCACTTACGTCCCATGGAATTACTGCAGCTTTCTAGGGCGTATCTGCTTCATTTTTTTCTGTATTTCTACTGCGGCCTTCATTTCCATATTTGTAAGACTGGGCTTCACCTTGTGTACACAGTTCATAACTGTGATTGGGGATTTCATAAATAATTCCCCACAAAATATCTACAAGTCATTGACACCAAAGAATGTCCCCCTCAGTATTTGGGGTTCAGGGAACTCGTAAGGTTTATAGCAAAACCTCTGAGTGAGACACTGATACCTTCAATTTTTGTGTATCTCGCCCTCCACAGAAATTTCTCTGAGCTGGGAGACTGGGGTGTAAAGACTTAGAAGCAATACATTCAGCACCCCTAGATCCTCGGAAGCCAATCTGTGGTGTCCCATGGAAACTCAAGAGGGTCAACACAGATTTCTCTCATGGGCCATCCATATCCTAAGGATCATTTATACTAAAGATCACCTGTAGGAGTTCGGTCCTCATTTTTAAGTAAATATATTTAATTCTGGCTGAGGTTTGAGGATGTAGCTATTAAATCTCAAGCACTGTCTTTTCTTTCGGTTCCGCATTCCCAATATTAGATCTACAGCATAGTCATCCGGGAGTCAGAACTATTCCATTTTTTTCACAGCAGGTGATTTTTTTTTTCCCCTTATTTTGTTCTTTTCAGTTTGGAAAGTGGAGAATGAAGTCGAAACACAAATAAAACAAAATGAAAATGCTTGTCTTCCATTAAAAAGAAAAAAAATCCCATGACATGATTACTTCCACCATCACTATTTTGGTTGCCACCCATCCATAGGTGAGTTGCTGCAACAGCTCTCCTTCTAGACCCCCTGCTTATGTTCTCTCCTCCCTTCTGGTTTGTGCTATCCACACTGCCGGTTTAATTTTTATTAATTTAACATAGTATAAAGGTCAGTGGGGGCTATAACATTTATTCATCCATTCAACAAATATTTATTGAGAAGCCATTGAAATTACTTTCAGAAATAGCTGAGAATAAAAATTAAAAAAAAACCTCTTTATGTTTATGGAACAATATAAAAATAGAGACAGATCATAAAAAGTAAACAAATACACATATAAGTTACAGTAGCAATAAATGCTACAAATGAAAAAAAAATCAGCAAAGTGATAAGAGTGCTTTTTTAGATAGGAGTTTTCAAAGATTTATCAAGCAGGATGGTATTTGGACAGGAACGAAAATATATCGAAGAACGGAGTAACATTAATATCCAAGGAGAGCATTTCAGGCAGAGGGTAGAGGCAGTGTGACAGGCAGGCATAGCCGGGGGCAGCCGTGGAATGTGTGAGGAGCAGCAAGGAAGGCCTCCTGGCCGTATGGTGGGACCAGGCCGGGGTGGCAGGAGGTAGGATCAGAGAGGCAGTGGGGGGCAGGATCATGCAGGACCTTATAGGTTTTACTGAGGACAGGTGGTGCCTGCACTCATCAGACACATGCAAGAACAACCTCAGGACTCTGAGTTTAGCAAAAGGGCTTAGAAGTGCAGAGACAACCCTCCTACATCCATCTGTTGGGTAAACTGAAGCCCAGAGAGACTATCTCTTTCCCGGGGTCAAGTTGTCATTCTACAGCATCCCCAGTTCCATCTGAGGGGTTCCTCCTGAGGGGCAGGAGGCTTCATTACAAAGGATGAGGTTTAGAGAATTCTGTTTTGTGTGAAGAGGGTCAGGGAAGGGACAGACCTGGGGTTGGTGAGTCCACCTTTTGACCTGGCACTGTGTGTCCCTAACACAAAGTTGACACCCGTGGCCACTGTTCTTCCCCCAGAAAGCACCACAGGGCGATGGAGTGGAACGCACCCTGGGCTTCTAGGCAGCCAGATCTAGGGTCACAGCCTCCTTCTGCCCTTCCGCTAACGAGCTGCATGGCATCAGGCAAGCAAGTGAACTCCTTTGGGTCTCAGTTGTCTCATCTGCAGAATGGGAATGACCTCCCTATCTCAGAGGGCTGTTGGGATGGTTAAGATAGCGATCCTGAAGGGAAATGTCACATAAGAGGCGGACTACAGAGGCAGAGACTGGGCAGAGAGCAGCGGAGCTTGGGGCAGACGAGCTAGGGTGATGCCAAAGCCCAGATTTGGTTCCTTCATTGGCTCTGGTTCAGTTAAAGGAGCCCCAGGGAGACCTAGAACCCCACTGATATTGCTTGTGGGGAGCTGGTTCACTGTACCGAACCCACGTGAGCCTGTCAGACTTTCAAGTGAAGATGTTTGGTGGGCATGTGGAATTACCAGCGTGGGGTTTAGGAGGGATGGCGATTTGAAACGTAAGATTTGGGAGTCAACGGTTTAAAGATGGTATTTCAAGCCTGAGAACAGCGATGGGCTCACAAGGGACAGGAGTGTAGATAGAGAAGAAAGGGACACCAAGAAAAGAGCCCTAAGGCCCGTCAGTATTTAGAGAGTAGGAAGAGATGCAGGAGCTAATCAAGGATTTTAAGGAGTGGGCAGTGAGGTGGGAGGAGAACAAAGGACACGTATTGTCCCAGGAGCCAAGTCAAAAATGCATTTCAAAAAAAAAATATATATATATATATATGGTTCCCTGTGTCCAATGGTAAAAGGCAGAGTAAAATGGAGACAGAAATGCCACTGGACTTGGCAACATGCCATTCACCAGTGGTCTTGGGAAGGCTGATTTTGGGGGAGAGGATAGGGAAAAGTGTGAGAGACACTTTTACGATGTTTTTCTATTTTGTCAGTTAAATAAAAAGCAAGGCCGTCGAATGAGGGGGAGTGGGAGGTGTTGGTAGTTACAGGAGAGGCACCATGTGAAATAGTTATTTCAAGGAACTCGACTAGAAAAACATAGTAGGACTGACAGACAATGAGGGGCCCTGAGAACTTTGTCGTCTTGAGTATAAAAAGGGGAGCAATCAGCACAGTTGTGTATTTTTCCCCCAACAATTTCCATGTATTTTGACGCCACCAGAATTGGCAAAGTTAGTTAGGTTTAACTTAGGGATAATGGAATGAAGACCAAGGAATTGGATGTGTGTAAACAGGGAGGGACCAGACGAATGAGACACTAGGGTGTCAAAGCTGGGTCTGGGGTAGCGAGTGCTGAGGGCCGTGGTGGGTACAGAGAGCCCGACTGTGGATGGAGGACGCTTCCATGACAGAGGTAGGAGGTTGTGGTCAGAGGAGGTCATCCTCCCAGTTGGGATCACGATGGCTGCAGACTTCCGACAGTGTCGCTCAGGGTACCAATGGGAAAGGGCCACCAGTGTCAGGAGACAATCCATTGGAGTGAGTCGGTCGGGGAACAGAAAGCCTGGTGTGAGTCAGACTGTCTGCATGGCTGCTGGCTCCGCCAAGGGTGGCACAACCCCGATAAACAGGACAGGAAGCCAGATGCTTAATCCGTCAACAGTCAATGACCGATGGGGTGTGAAGCAGGTGGTGACTATGGAAAGCAGGAATGTTTGTGCTTCACAGGAAAAGCATTTGCCGGGAAGAGCGGGGATGGTAGTCTGCAAGTGGGAGTGAAGATTAAGGAGGAAACCTAGTGGGTCTTTGAGATCGGGGGTGTGGGAGGGGGGAAAACCAGAGACCCGCTGGGGTGCGGTGTTCTTGGGGGAAGTGCATTTTAGAGCAAAGGCATGGAAGGAGCCTGGGGAGGTGCAGTGAGAATAAAGCTGGGCTCTCAGGGGGTGCCTTGAGCAGGTGCCCTTGGCTCAGAGCATGACCCCGGGGTCCTGGGATCGAGTCCCACATCAGGTTCCCCACAGGGAGCCTGCTTCTCCCTCTGCCTGTGTCTCTGTCTCTCTCTCTGTCTCTCATGAATAAATACATAAACTCTTAAAAAAAAAAAAAAAGCTAGGCTCTCAGGAGGGGATGATCCACAGCACAGGTGTCACGGAGGCTTAGATTCTGTCTTGACCCCCCTGGTGGAGACAGGTGTGGACCACCGGCTGGTTGGGAACCTGGGGCGATGGGAGGAGGCAGGTGGGAACCCATGGCGATGGGCAATGGGCAGGGGCTAAACTGGAAACGGGTCTGTTGGTTAGGTCCAGAGAGACGGTGAGGCGAGTGCCGGGCCCATGGCTACAGAGGAAGGGTCAGAAGGGTAACGGGAGGGAGTAGGAATTGCAGCAGAGAAGGGAAGAGGCGGGGAGGTTGAGGGAGGGGTGAGGAGTGCAAGTGGAAGGGCCCTGGTTGACCTTGGGTCCTGACACTGCAAGGCCAAAGGGAGCCTGGAAAGCCACCAGGAGGCGTTGGGGTTCAGAGCTCGGAGCTGGGAAGGGGTGTCCGGATACATTCATTACCTTCACAGGTGGATGTGCCGTAGTAGCGCTGCTCCCCCGCATGCCGGTGGCCCAGGGACACACAGGATGTGTCCTCAGACCTGCGGCACAATGGTCTGGGGCCCCATTAGCACGTGTGCATGCCTCCCGAGACAGCCAGTTTTCAATTCCAACTTTTTAACCCAACTTTCTAGTCTCCCCCCAATTATTTCCGATGTGTAAGGGGCAGGGGAGGAGACACGAAATGGGGAGGGACAGGAGGAAGAACCGGCCGCAAATCATTTTCATTTCTTGAGATATGTGAGCAGAGGAGAAAATACACTCTTCATGCTCGGTCAGACGGCCTCCTCTGCAAATCAGCTGAACCAGGGAACTGCAAACCTCACATCAGGGACCTGAATCGGGAAGAAAAAAAAAAAAAAAAAAAAAAAACTCAAGCTAAGTCAGAACAATTGGAACTAAAATGAGCCAAAATATTTACCTTTAAAAATAAGGTTCCAAACTCCAAGTTGTAAGTACCATCGTTTAAATGCACTTTGCACATTTACCCAATGCTGAAAAGGGCAAAGTTAATGTAAGTTTAATCCGAACGATTTTTCATTGTAAATGCATAAGAAATGCCGTGCTCTCCAATAAACCCTACCCGACCTAAGGAAATATTTTGAGATCAGGCTCAGAAATTAAATAACAATTTGGTCCAGTGGAATTTATCTTACAAAAAGCATCTCATCTTGAAAATAGTACCAACGGACTATTAGTAGACGGGCTAGTGGTCGGTAAGGGCCTTCAAAATGATTCTTGGTACCACTTAGCCTTTATGGTTTTGGGCGGGTACCTCCTTTGGTTAAGTGACTCTTTGCCTAACTAAACTTAGAAACGACTTCACTGTCACCTGGTATCTCTTGAAATATCAATAATTGAGGATATTTGGAGCAGATTCTGTTTGCATTCTTTTCGGTAAACCTTTGGCACCAAGCGCATTGCTGAGTATTCAGGAGACGTGGACAACGATTCCACCAAACACCCCCTGGGACAGGTTGATCAAGATACACGCGACGTATGGGGACATCTGGGTGGCTCAGTTGGTTGGGCGTCTGCCTTCGGCCTAGGTCATGGTCCCAGGGTCCTGGGATGGAGCCCCGCCCCCCGTAGGGCCCTCTGCTCAGCAGGGAGGCTGCTTCTCCCTCTGCCCCTCCCCCAGATCATGCTGTTTCTCAATCTCTCTCTCTCTCAAATAAAAATTGGAACCTTAAAAAAAAAGATATATGACATGTGGAAATTCTGGGAAATAATGGGAATTATGGTTTGCCTTGGATTGGGAAGGCATCAGGGCAATGCTCAATGGGACATCTGTGTCCCCTCTCCATGTCCAGGTCTTAAAACTGTAGTAGAGGAAGGCTCCAAGGTTGACCCCAAGTCCATGTAAAATAACCAGGTCAATCAGGAGTGAAGACCTGGATGGAGAGACAGTGGGAGTGCCACTTAGGGCACAATAACACTCAGGGTGGATTTCTTCTGGGCCAGATTAAGCTGAAATCTCCTCCACCAGCTTGTAAAATTGTCTACACAGGATCAGAACACCAGCTTCCTTTTTCACACAATAGTGGCGTGAATATAAAATGCCGTCGTATGCGTCAGTGTTCCTGGTAAACTCTACAATATTCTGGTGATGCCAGGTTTCTTTTTTCTTTTTTTTTCTTTTTACACTATTTATGTTAATATGCTGTCCCCAGCTGGGGTCCTTGTGTTTGCTTACCTGTAGGAGAGGTAAAATCAGGTTAAAACGGGTCTGCGAGATGCCATGTAAGCGTACACTTGGTAGATTTTGGTATTTCGGGCTTCTGAGAGTTCACATTCACATCATACAAACTTGTCTTTGTATGATGTGGGAGAGGGTGGGGTTTGGAAATTAAAAAGAGGGGCTTAAAAAAAAAAGTAAAAAAAGGAGGCTTTCATTTCCAGCTGCGTTTTTGCTGTTCCCCTGGGGCTAGCTCCTTAACTCAGCCACAGCCGGCCTCCTCCGGTGCAATAAGGCTAGTGACATCACAGTACCAAGGGTTGTGTGGGGATTGTTCTAGACGACATAATATAAATGAAATTGGACGGTGAATGGCACCTGCCATACGGTTAACCCCGCAGAAAGGTTTACACGATGACCCTAGTGTTCTGGAGTCCCGTTCAATAGGTTTTTGTAAACTCATTAAAGATCTTTTAAGTCATTCCAGGGGATTCTTAGCTGTCAAAATTTAGTGAACTAAAAAACCTGAATTGCTTTTCTTTCATTTCATGTGTTTTATGTGACTATTGGGGGGGAAAAAAAACAGGCCTCAGATGCTGCAGGATCAAACAAGCGATCCCGCTCGTGTATGTCATCACAGGCAAATCCGCCGCAGAGCCCCCTCTTCCTACATTTCTAAGTCTTGCTTTAATTTAGTATCATTTACATCACTTTTTAGATGAGTGTCTCGTTGAGCTTTCATCCCGCAAGCTGGTGGGCTAATATATAAAGTAATCTGAATTAATGTAGAAAAACATTAGCGATGTTCATTTTTCAGGTGTGAATGATTTCCCCAAGTATCGACATCTGCTGTGCTCCTTCTCCTCAGTAATTGTGCAAATTGGTAAAGCCATCATGTGCTTGGCACAATTCTGATATTGGATTTCCAGACACAGAGGACTGTGCTTTGTCTCCAGATGTTTGCAGATTTTCACTGATGCTCCTGCAGCTGTGGGCTTCACGGGGACTCACCGATGTTCCGGTCTGCGGGTGATACGGGACTGGTCTCCCATCGTTTCCTCTTCGAAGCCCATTTTCATGCGAAGGGTTACTTACAGCACATCCACCAGCAGCCAAGCAGGGATGGGGAGAGACAAATCATTCCGTTAGCTGTTAGGTATTTTGAAAATATCTGAAATTTTGGCTAAAATGGGCTTGCGCGTTATTAGTTTCAAATATGAGTCGATTCCTTGGGCACAAATTTAAAAGATAAGTCAGAGGGAGGTGGAAATATATGGATAAAAGTTACAATAACATTTAAATATCATGCAGGATGAATAGGAGATATCACTATTATCTGTTTTTTTTTTTTTTTTAAATCAAGATTCTAGAATTTTCCTAAAATAGGATTTCTGCTCTTTTCCCATCACTCCCTTTCTGGATTTTGTTGTCTGCATCTCACAGAGCACAGACAAGCATGGATGCACGGTCAAACGTACACACAATCATATTTTAAGTTCCAGGTTTGGTCCCTGAGTCTCTGAAACCAGAGGCGTAGCCGGGTCAGTTAGGTGTGAACTGGGGTGGGGGGGACGTGCCCCATCTAATGAACACAGTCATTTTTCAGAGGCAATTCTGAGGTTTACACAGACCCCACGGGGAGGAAGGGTTGCTCTCCCCAGAATATCTGAAGTTGCAGATTTCTATGTTAACCTAGTTTTCTGGGAATATATGTATTTTTTATATACCCATGATATGAGACACAGGAAGCAACCCTCTGGACTCAAGGGACCACACCATCTTTGTCTTAATGCCAGCGTGCTGCCCTGGGGCCCCCGCCGGTCTCCGTCATTAGGGCTCTCCTGCTACTGATGGATTATTCTGCATATATATTCTTCTCCTCCCATTTTTTAAAAACAGCATTTATTTTTATTTTTCCATGGAAAAATACACGGGGGCCGTAAAATACGTTGAGTCACTTTATAGTCCAGATGACAGCCCCTCTGCAAGCCGGAAAGCGAAGGTAGTGCAGGCACAGGGTTAAGAAATCCAAGCAATAAAATGTTCCTACTCATGCTGTTCCCCCAGGAGCCCCAACAGACACACACACACACACACACACACACACACACACACACAACCATGTGGCTGTGATCGTGTTGAGAGCATCTCATGCCAAGTTCACCAGTCGTTGGCCTTGGCTTTATTTCCTACTCGTATAGTTTCAAATTCTTCACATTAAATTCTTGTTCTTTTGCAATTATGTGTGATATCCCCTATTAGGCTATCGTGGGGTGAGTCATTTCTTTGAACTCTGATTCATTCTTGATGGAAATGCGTGTTGCTTTTCTCTCGTTAGAACTCCGAGCGGTGCTCTCCTGACACCCTTGTTTACATGTCTGGTGATTTTTAAAAACATATCTATAATTTAAATTCCTAATATCGGGTTTGCTCATCAAACTTTAACGTGCATCTCAAATGGAGATAGCTATGGCACCTGTCCCCTGTAAGGCTGGTGCTGACTTACCGTCCTGCCTCCAGTGCGCAGGTGTGTTTGCGCCACAGTTCACAAGGACTGCCTGCCAGTTGGTAGGGGGTTAGTATTAACTTACTGTCTAGAGAGGCACAGTTGTCCAATGGTTAGCACCTCTCCATGTGTTTATTATTGGGTGCTTGTCTGTGAACGTTCAGTCCATAACAATTGCCCACTTTTCTGTTTGGGTGTTTCTTTTTCTTACAGATTTGCATGGATTTCCTGTCACTAACGGGGATTAACTGTCATGCATATCATTTAATTCATATGATTTATGACATTTACCCCCCAGCAGATGTTTTAGCAACATCATCAATCTGGAAAATATTGAGTTTTTAAAAAAAAATATTTAAGTCCTTAGAATGATTTGAATAATTCATGACTGACGGTACAAAATGTGGGTTAAATATTATTATTAATATTAAAAGAATGTTCATGCCAAGTATGTGTGTCTGTGGATTCCCCCTCTGCCCACATTTAAAAACATATTTCCTTCATCAAACATTTTCAACTTCCCTCGGTTTGAACAGACCATCTTGCTCTGGCCAGGACCTGACGCGTATGGTAATACCCTGTGTCTTTCAGACATCCTTTAAATTAAGCTGAGTCTTGGCTGATAATGGCAGTGCCAGTTCCCATTCACTACCGCGTTGCCTGTCCTTTTAATTATTGAAGTCACTCTAAGCTGTTTATATTTGGGATTTACATTTTAAGTCCCCTTTTCCTTTTAATATCAAAGTATCTCTCTATATATTCATGTAGATATTTACATTTATCCTTCTTTGTAAAGGTGATGTGCTTGATTTTCATTTTGCTGCTTTGTATGATTTTAATGTTCCTTTATTTTGCCACTTTTCCTATAGAGATGATAATTTCTGCTCTTTGTTTTAATGCATGTGTTGAGGGACACATATTTTCTTACTGGCAATTTGGAAAGTTTATAGTCTAATTTTAACAAGAATGAGCCAACGTGTGTACATTTCACCAACATCTTAGCACTTTAGAAAATAGGTATGATTTCACAGTGTCAAAGAGGAGAGCATTTGTTATTAACACTTCCTTGCAAGGCTTCTTCTCTTCCATCTCTGATTTGTTTATAGATTACACTTATTTTTAGTTATTCCGGAGTTGCTTTTATTATTTAGAATGCTATATGTAGTCGTTCTTTCCTTGATATTCAAACTAGGGCAATATCATTTCATTCCAAGAAATATTAAGAATTAACATAATCACGTTTTTGATCTTTTCTGCCCACCCAAGCATTTTGATAAGACTTTGTTCACATTTTCTTGTATTTTTTTCTTCCTATGTACTGTTCCATTGCCTTCTACCATTAATTGTTACTGACCTGTAATATGATTCTCACCCTAATTTTCTTTCAAAAATTTTTGAATTGTTTCTCTTGCCCAAATGCCTAGAATAATCTTCTTATTCTGAAGACACATCTTAATGGGGTTATGAGCTAATTTTAAACTTGTTGTTTTGCTCTTCTCTCCAGTCCTTGCTTTTGCCCCCTCCTTCCCTCATCAATCACCAAATCACATACATTTTATCTTACTGTGAAATTGCATGTCTTGGGATGTCTAGGTGGCTCAGTGGTTGAGAGTCAGGTCATGGCCCCAGGGTCCTGGGATTGAGTCCTGCATTGGGTTCCCCCCAGAGAGCCTGCTTCTCCTTCTGTCTATGTCTCTGCCTCTCTCTCTCTCTGTGTCATGATTTAAAAAAAAATATTTAAAAAAATAAGGAAAGAAATCATATGCCTTGACCCCCTAACATAAACAACAACCAATTTCCTACAGTATCAATGGCATTGTGTAACTTACTGATGTTTTAAACATTCTGTGTTTATTTTCCTGGTCTTGTCCCAAATATCTTCACACTTCCATAAGCATTTTGAGAAGCTCCCCGGCCATCAGGGACTGTATCCATTTGTCCTTATTGCAGATTACTGCTCTGTAATTATAAGTATGGATATTAAGGTTTAAGAGGAATCTGGGTTCCTGTGGGGTAACTGCTTCAGTTTATTTCCTTAAATTTTTCTCCTTTCCTCCCTTAGAACTATTTGGATACCAAACAGTTCTCAGAGGATGGGAGAATTAAAATATTCTCATTTTCTTATAAACCTATGTTTATAATTATTTAGGCCTAAGACTATATCATATCCCTTTGTCTAGTTAAGTCTTTTAAGCCACATAAGCTTTTTATTGTTAGTCCCAGTCTTTGTTCCTTCCATGGAAGGAAATTCCCTAGATTGTTCTCTACTCCTTCCAGAGGCAAAAACATTTTCTCAGACGTTACAAAACTTTGCTCTCTTCAATTGAAACTATTCTTCTCACTCCTAGTTGCACATTAAATTCACCTGAAAAGCTTTCTTTACAGTCTAAAGATCACTCTAAGGCAATTAAATGTGGCCAGAGTATCAGTATTTTTTTTAGGATTTCCAGGTGATTCCAATTTATAGTCAGCACATAGGCAACAAGTGACTACTTTTCCCAGGTTATGGCCTCATTTTCACCTGTTCCAGTTTGAACAACATTAAAGCTATAAATAAAATGTAATAGGGAGCCCTTCTGCAATGGCAGGATAAGGATCTCTGAAACTTCACTCCTTTAAAAAAGCAATGACAACACAGGCTGAATGGTCAAATATAACTTTTCAAAATTCTGTAAGTCAGCCAAAGGCTTGCAACAAACTGAAGATCACATATTAAAGAAAAATGTCTATATATTGGTTAAAAACAATGAGCTTTGTGTCATTTTAATTTTCCCTATTTATATATCCCTCTCACTAGTTCTCACGTAGTTGTGAAAAACAAGAATATATAAGTCAGGGGGAAGTAAAATGGGCTTGGAGCTCCCCTAAATGCCCCATATCTAGATTTTTTTTCACTATTTGACTTTCCTTATAGTTCCCAGGAATATTTCATTCACAGGGCTTGTATTTATTTGACTTGACTAAGTCTTTGATCACTGAGAAACTCTATGTCCAGGGTAATTATTGAACAAAAAGAAAATCAATGGTGATTGCTTAATAGTAAAGTTGCATGAGATGGCAAACATAATGTCTGCAATAAATTCAAAAGAAAAATTTTGAAAATTGGATGACCATAGAGGATTTTTGAAAAGTTATGATATAGTCCTGGGAATCTACAAGGTGATGTGCATCGACAGGGCTATGTGTATGCCCAGGAAAGAACTAAAAACTTTTAATCTCATGTCTGGCTTACCTTGATTTTCTGTACAAGCTGAAACTGAAAGCTAAAACAGAGTTGTAAAATTCCAGAGCATTAAAGCTATTCACAAAAACATATACAAAGCTTCATGACAAAGAGTACAACACTCATTGGTGCAACTGCTATCCTGTCATCTACTTCCCATTAAACTAATAAAGCAAAAACTTCAGAAACATCACATGAAAAAATGAAACTTTATAGGATGAGCCCAAGAAAGTCATTAAACAGTCAAAGAACAGAGACATTAACTTAAATACAAGGAAATCTAGAGCCTGCTGTTGCCAAATTAAATTATTCAAAATGTCTATTTTTCAACAACAAAAAATATGACACATATACTATTATGTAGGAATAGGCGAACAAAATACATGAGACACATAGGAAGCAAAGAGAACAGAAAGTTTAAAACCTTCTTTATCAGTAAATACATTAAGCATAAATTAATTAAATGCACTAATCAAAAGACAAAAACTGATACAATGGATAAAAAACATACAACTATATACTAGCTAAAAGAAATACACTTTATATTCCAGAATATATTCCAATTCCATGAATGTGAATATATTCCACATTCATTCTAAAATGAAACTATAGAAAAAATGTACTATGCAAATAGTAATCAAAGGGGTAAGTATACTAATAAAATAAAAAAATAGATAATAAAATAAAAATAATTGATAAAAGAAGGATATTTAATAATCATAAAATTTTCAATTCACCAGAGAGATGTAACATTGATAAATATATACATACCTAACAACAGAGTTTAAAAATACTTAAATACATAACTTAAAAGAGAAAGGGACAACTTTGCAGTAATATTTAGACTTCAATATTACAATTTCAATAATAGATTAAAAAACTGGGTGGAAAATCCACTTGGAAACAGAAAACTTGAATAACATTTTAAATCAATTGGATTTAACCAACAGATATAGAAGTCTACATAATTCTGGAACATTCTCCAGTATAGGCCATGTGTTAGGCAAAAACAAACAAACAAAACCTTACTAATTTTAAAATTATTAAAATCATAAAATGTACATTCCCTGACTAAAACGGAAAGTAGAAATTAATAACAAAAGGAAATTTGCAGCAATTTAAAAGCTACAAAATACATTCTTTATGTAGTCAAATATTGTTAAAGACAAAATCATAAAAGATATTAGAAAAAATTGAGGTAAATTAAAACTAAATTTATGGGATGCAGTGAAAACCATGCTTAGAAGGAAATTTATAACAAAAGCATTTTCATTAAAAACAGAAAGCTCTAAAATAAATCAGCTAAACATTTCACTTTAAGAAACTAGAAGAAAAGAAAATTAGACCAAAAGCAAGAACAAAGGAAATAATAAAGATTAGAGTTAAAATTAATGAAATAGGGAATAGAATAAGAATGGAGAAAATTAAAAAAAATCAAAAGGTGGATTTCTGAAATGATTAACAAAATCAACAAATCTTTCCCTATCCTGACCGAGAAAATTAAGAAAAAAAGACTCATTTTACAAAAGCCAGGAGTGAAAGTGGGGAAATAATTACCAGCCTTCCAGAAATAAAAAGAAAAAACAACTCTATGCTAACATATGTGATCCTCCAGATTCAATGATAAGATACTTAAAAAGACACACACTACTTGATTGAACGTTTGTATCCTCTCAAAATTCCTATGTTGAAATTGTAATCCCCGGTGTAATAGTATTAAAAGGAAGGAAGGGCCTTTGGAAGAAATTAGGTCATGAATATTGAACCCTCACAAATGGGATTAGTATCCTTATAAAAGTTTTAAAAAAGAGCTTGCCTCCTCTCCCTCTCTAGTCTCTGTCAGAGGAGGATACAATGAGAAGACAGCCACCTGCAAGCCAGAAAGCAAGTCCACACCAGACACTGGCTCTGCTGCTGACTTGATCTTGGACTTCCCAGCCTCCAAAAATATAAGAAGTAAATGTTTCTTATTTAAGCCCTCTAGCCTACGGTAATTTGTTATTGAATCCTGAGCAGACTAAGATATTTATATAACTAAAACAAAACAAAACAAATAATAAAAAAAAGAAAATCTGAATGGACCTTCAACAAATAATACAACTCAATTATTTACCGAGAAATTTAGCACAAAGGAAAGCTCAGGCCCAGATAGATTTGCTAGTAAATTCCACCAATTGTTTAAAGAAGAATCCACGTAAATTATTCATAGACTTCTCCATAAAATAGAAGAGGATGAGAAACTCCCCAATTTATTCTTTTTTTTTTTTTTTTTTTTTAAATTTTATTTTATTTATGATAGTCATACAGAGAGAGAGAGAGAGAGAGAGGCAGAGACACAGGCAGAGGGAGAAGCAGGCTCCATGCACCGGGAGCCTGACGTGGGATTCGATCCTGGGTCTCCAGGATCGCGCCCTGGGCCAAAGGCAGGCGCCAAACCGCTGCGCCACCCAGGGATCCTCCCCAATTTATTCTATGACAGATTTACCCTTGATAAAACAAAACAAAACAAAAAAAGAAAAAAAAAAAAAACAAGCAAAGGCATGACAAGAAAACTTACAGAGTAATATTTCTTATAAATATAGATGCAAAAGTACTCAACAAAATGCTAGCAAACTGAGTCCAACAGAATATATCAAAGTTAATACACCACAACCAGTGAGTTTTATGCAAGAATGCAATGTTGGTTAACACGAAAATTAATTCAACCCATTAGAATCATCTCACTAAACTCCAAAAAAAGAGTTTGACAAAATCCAACACCCTTCCATGATAGAATCACTCAACATAGTAGGATTCAAAGGAAACTTCCTCAACTTGATAAAGGGCATTTATGAAATACTCATAGGTAAATGGAGAAAGACTGAATGCTTTTCCCCTAAGATCAGAAAAAAAAAGGATCTCTATTCTTGTCATTTCTGTTCAACATTTTACCTGAGTTTTTAGTCAGAGCAATGAGGCCTGAAAAAAAATAGCATCCACACTGGAAAGAAAGGAGTTATACTATATCGGGAACTAATAATCTTGAATAAAGCCTTATTAGATGTAATAAACAACTTTAGGAAAGTTGCAAGACAGAAGATCTATAAAGAAATTAATTACGTTTCCATATGTTACCAATGATCAACCCGAAAATGAAATTAAGAAAAAAAATTCCATTTATAAAAGCACTGAAAAGATTACAATGCTCAGCAATAAATTTAACAAGAAAGGTCAAGACTTTTATATTGAAAACTATAAAATATTGTTGAAGTTATATTAAGAAGACCTAAATAAATGGAATGATACAATGGTCATGGCTCAGAAGACTTAAGATTATTAAAATGGTGATATTCCCCACAATTATTTGAAGGTTTAATACAGACTATAAAAACCCTAGCTTCAATTTTTGTAGAAGTTGACAAGCCGATCCTAAAGTTCACATGAAGATGCAAGGGGACCCAGAAGAGCCAGTCTTGTAAACAAAGAACAAAATTGGCATAAAACGACTTCTTTGTTATAAAAAATTACTGCAAAACAATAGCAAACAAAATAGTATGGCACTGGCATAAGCACAGACATGGTAGGTAAAAGGAATATAAAAAAGAATTAAAAAATAAGATATCTATAGTCATTTATTTTTGATAAGGTCACCAAGACACTTCACTAGGAAAATAATAGTTTTTTTTCCATGTATTATGCTAGGACTATTGCTATACAAATGCAAGAAAAAAAATGAAGATGGACCTCTACCTTACACCGCACACAAAAATAACTCAAGATAAATAAAATATCTAAATGCAAGAGATAATTTTTTTTAAATCTTAGGACAGAGAACACAGGAAGCAATTTTCCTAACACTGTGTTAGGCAATAACTTCTTCTTTATGAAAACATAGAAATAGTGAAAAAGAAAAAAAAAAAACAGACTTTATCATTATTGACAATTTATCTGGCTTTTTTTTTTTCAATGTATCTGTTTTAAAGACACTATCAAGAATGTGAAAGCACAATAACAAATTGGGAGAATATATTTGCAATCATATATCTGATGAGGTACTCATATTGGAATATATTAGGATAGCTTACAACTCAACAATAAAAAGACAACCAAACTGAAGGAGTAGCAATGTGACTATTTCTCCAAATAAAATATACAAATGGGCAATGATCACGTGAACACATGCTCAACATCATGTCAATAGTGAAAAACAACTAAAACCCCAGAAGAGATACCATATCTTACTCACTAGGATGACTTTCATAGTAAGCAAGGAAGAAAGTACAAACCCTTGGGGAAGACGTGGAGAAATAAAACTCTGCATACAGAGCAGGTGGTGCCTGGCACAGAGCTTGGAAAACCTGTGGAATTTCCTGAGTAATAGGAGTGAGAGGAGCCTCTTTTGTTATTCATATGGTCCTTTCGGTCATACCTGAGTTTATGCTGAAGAGGTGACCCTTGAAGGACAGACCCCTGTAGACCTTCAGAATAAGCTGGTGTCCAGGGGAACCACCCGTGTGATTAGAGGGTTGGAAACTTCAGGAGCCCCATCCAATCTCTGGGTTGAGGAGAGGGCCTGGAGTCTGAATTAATCACCAAAGGCCAACGATTTGATCAATTGTGCCTACGTAACGGAACTCCCATAAAAACTCTAAACAATGAAGTCAGAGAGCTTTTGGGTTGGGGGACACGTTCAGGTGCCAGGGGGCGTGGGTGGCACAGCCCAATTCCACAGGAACAGAAGCGCTGGAAAGCCTTCTGGACCTCATCCTATGTGGCTCTTCATCTGGTTGTTTAATTATGTCTTTTATTAATAAACCAGTAAATGTGAATCGTGTGTCACTGAGTTCTGTGAGCCATTTTTTTGCAAAGTATCAACCCAAGGAGGGGGTCACGGAACCCTTGACTTATAGCTGGTCAGTCCGCTGGTGGCCCAGATGTATGGTTGGCATCTGAAGTGGGGGCAATCTTGTGGGACTGGGCCCTTGGAGGATCATGCTCACTCCAGGGAGGTAGTGTCTGAATTAAAGTAAATTATAGGGCAGCCCCGGTGGCGCAGCGGTTTAGCACCGCTTGCAGGCCAGGGTGTGATCCTGGAGACCCGGGATCGAGTCCCACGTCGGGCTCCCTGCATGGAGCCTGCTTCTCCCTCTGCCTGTGTCTCTGCCTCTCAGTCTCTCTCTCTTTCTGAATAAAAAATAAAATAAAATAAAATAAAATAAATTATAGTGCATCCTGCTGGTGTCTGGAGATTTGGAGAACTGTTCCCTGGTGTACAGAAAAACAAAACAAAACAAAACAAAACCCCACATGTTTGATGTCAGAAGTACGTTGAGTAAAAACAAAACAAAACAAAACAAAAAAAATGAATGTTCTGTGAGTAGAAACACGTCACAGTGGTAAAGAGTCAAGGGTCCTAAGCTCCTACATAAGGGATTTTTGTTTTGTGTAGAGACATGGTGTGATTTAGATTTAGCCTGGGAGGAAATTACTTCAGATTGTCACTAATTATCCTCAAGGAATGTTCTTGGAGGTCTTTGCTTGGAGATATCTGCGGAGGCGTGGATTCAATGAACCCAAAAGTTCCACAATCTTAAATCCTATTACTTTTTATTTTTAATCTATGCATATGGCTAACTGCTAATTTACCAGATAGAACTGTCGGTCGGTTCTTCTTCTCCTCAGCTGTTCACACTGTTGCTACGTGCGGACGGATCCACTCCACTGTTCCTGATGGGGGTGCCTGCGCTCGGGAAGAGGAGTCCTTATGTCCAGGTGATGTTCCCACACCACACACACGCCTCCAAAGTTTCTGAATATATATTCACAGCCAAAGGAAATGTCCTATTTCTTAAAGAATTTATAAAATACTAACAAATTCCAAAACTTGACATTTTCAAGCCTGCAACCTGGTTTCGCTTTTTGTTTTTGTGTTTGTTTTTAGCAGTTTTCGATAGAATAGATTTATCGTGGGGTTAATTAAAATGCCATCTTCCTTACCAAACCCAGACGATGTGTTCACTGGGTCTTCTGTGGGGTGTGACAAGAAATATTTGGGCTTTTAATTTTTTTTTTCTTTTCTCCCCATGAACCCATCCTTAACTAAAATAAATCTAGAAAGATATTTATTCTGTTTATGGGCTACGAACGCAACCCTGACAAGCCATCTTCTGGCCCCAGGGAAATAATGCTGGCTTGACCCGGTTTCTCCTTTGGATTGGCTAATTTTGCTGCTTGATACCAGTGGTTCATTTTGCTATTCCTGGTCAAATTCAGCCCAATCTCTTTGCGCTCGTCTCATTATGTAAATATCGAAATCTGCAGAAATGACCTTCTGTGCCCTTTCGCGAATACGCTGCCAAAGAGCAACGTAGATTTGTTTTAGCCAAGTGATCCTGAAACACATCAATTCCAGGAAGAGAAAAAGGTGCATCAAGCAACCCCGTTACCTGTGGATCAGGGAGCACCAGGGTGCAGCACGCTCCCTGTCCTAGTCAGTGCCTCACACAGTAGGCCCGCTCGTGGTCCAGGCCGTGGGGAGCCTCCGCCTTGGAAAGTCAGCTCACCTAACGTCCTTGCTTCACTCCCCGGTAGTAGGCTCCCTGTCTGGACTTTATCCTGGGGCTCGTCGATGGTTGGCTGCTTTTGAGGCTGGCTTCTCTCATCTCTCAGCGATTGCTGTCTCTGGTCCTCACCCCTTAGGCCGTGTCCTTGGCTGCTAGATCCTGGATGCTTGTCTTCTCTGCCTCACCGGGAGCCCACAGGTGACTCCTTTTTTTTTTTTTTTTTTTTTTTAAGATTGTATTTATTTATTTAACAGAGAGAGAGAGAGAGCACAAGCAGGGGGAGCTGCAGGCAGAGGGAGAGGGAGAAGCAGACTCCTCACCGAGCAGGGAGCCCGACGTGGGTCTCTATCAGGACCCTGAGATCCTGACCTGAGCTGAAGGCAGACACCCAACCGACTGAGCCACCCAGGCGCCCCCGCATATGACCTCTAAGCCTGCTGAGCCTCTGGTTTCTGTTAGTTCCCCAAACCCTGCGCTCTCTCCTGTCCTACTTTTCACCCTTCCCACTGCTTCCCAAGCTCAGCTGTCCTAAACGTCCCTCCCGCTAGCCCTAGCTTGGCCAGACTCTTCAGATCCCGGGGACAAAACACAGTGCAGCATTATCGGCCCTCTACATTCCAATAATAAACATGAAAACAGTCTGAAAGTATTACAATTCGGCTGAAATCCCGCAGTAGGCATTAGGAAGGCTAGCTGGTAAACTTGCTTAAAGAGATTACATATATTCTCCCTCTCTCATTGTAGGGTTTATTTATTTCCGTATTTATATACTTACTTAGAGCTCATGACAATCAGTACTGATAAAGGAACTTGCTGGAATTAATGTGCTGGAACCTCGAGAGCAACTAGTGACAAAAGGGCATCTGAAGTGGAGTGGAAATGACAAATTTGATAGAGTGAGTGAATTTGCTTTTGCCCCGGATGATTTTTGCTGCAAAAAAAAAAAAAAATTGAAAAATTGAAAGATATTTGAACAGCTCTGGTCTTACGCTGTATCATTATGGTGATTGATCACTATGTGTAAACCATTACACGCTAACTATATAAACCTAGTGTGTGTATGTCTATACCCGTATACCATAGGACTCCCCGTAGTATATGTATGGCTATCCAGTGCATATATGTGGTGACTATGCACATTGTGCTAATTGTGGACTGCATGTGTATGTGTGGGGGTGCACACACGCGTGTGTATGCCTGCATATACGGACCGTTCCCGATTTACGATGGTTCAACTTCTGATTTTCTGGCTTTACGATGACGGTATGAAAGTGATACCCACTCAGTAGACACTGCACGTAGAATTCGAATGTGGATCTTTTCCCAGGCAAGCGATATGCACTGTGCGGTCGGTCGGTAGGAGCCTTTCCTGCGATGCGGGGCCACATCAGCGTGGCTCCCAGGCGGCCACACAGGCACGGGGATCAACAACCGACAACCGTTTTGCACCCTAGTCCCTTTCGGTAGGGTATCCGATGCATGACAGGAGACGGTCAACTCTTGATTATAAGATGGGCTTTGTGTCAGATGAATTTGCACACGTGTAGGCTAATGTCGGGGTGCTGGGCCCGTGTGCGGTGGGCTCGCTAGGCTGGGCTGTCTGGTAGGCTAGATATATGGCAATGTGTTTTGACGTAGGATATTTTCAACGTATGACACATCGGTCAGGACACAACCCCCTCGTAGGGAGAGGAAGATCTGTACATGCACTGCCTTAGCTAACTAGTCGTCACCGACCGCATTTACGTACATCTATGCAGGCGCACATACGTATACACAAACTAGGTTAGTTAGAGACTTCATTGCACATTCTCTATTTCCCGCTCATCATCATTTCCTTCTTTTTAGGGCAGAGTCCTACAGTCCGCTGAAGGCACGGGCTCCAGAACCGTCCTCATCCTTGGGTGCAGGGGCGCATCTGACTTGGGCTCATCAGGCCTGTTGGCTCCTTTCCTTCTACCACACTGGGCTCGGGCGTCCCGGCAGGACACGGGCAGCACGGAGCTCTCGTCTGATGGTGGTTATCGGTCTCAGGGCAGGCCCGCCGCACGCTGCTTGCACGCTGCTTGCACGCTGCTTGCACAAGAGGCCTGGCCGTCGGAAGCCAGCTTGTAAACCCAGGAGAACCCAGACCTGGGGCCCTGAGCAGGTGCCCATGACGCTTCCAGTATTAACAGGTATTTTTACGCTGCTGTGAAGCAAGGCTTCTGTGTCTGGAAGTAGCTTCACGGATTCGTGTTTCCTACCAAGTTCACCCTCCTACCTCTCAGCCTTCGTCTCTCATGCTTGCAGAGAAATCCTTTAAAACCAACATCTTGCCATTTCACTTTCGTATTGAAAATTACTCTCCACCCAATTTCCTGTGAGAAGACAACTAGGACATTTTTAGCATGACGCATACTGTTCTTTCCAGGCATTTACACCTACTGATCTCCCCAGGAAAACTCGACTATCTGCCGGGTACTCGGACTTGCGGCTACTTCTGAGGGTGGACCGCCTCACACCCTGCCACCCCCACCCATCCTCTGCACCTGACCGACTGGAGGAGCGCCCCCTCCCCGGGCCAGCCTGACCCCCTGGTAGGTCGCATCCTCCCCCATCCTCATCTCCTGAGACCATTCAGCTTTGACAAGCAAGATGCTCCTAAAACACTCATTCTTTCTGCCTCGAGCACACGTCCTATCACAGAGCAGCAAAATTATGTTTGCTTATTTACTTCTCTTCCTCCGTGTGAACTCCTGATGGGTAAGGATGATATTTTTCTTTTTCCCCTTAGGCTCTGGCATATAGAATTGGCTCATTATTTTTGTTGATCTATATTATACAGGAGTACTTTTTGGCATTCATTTAATCAGTGGGAAAAGAAAAAAAAAAACAAAAAACAATTCCTGAAGGCTATCAACCTGTATCTAAAAGGATAATGGTGCAAGAGTCAAAAGACCGAAATTTAATGTCTAGTTTTTCATCTGCGAGTGTGTGTAGGGGGGGGCGGGGGGGGGAGGGCGTAAAAAAATAAAAGGGCTTTCCGTGCTTGACAAAGCAGGACAGCTGCTAGAGTGGTTTTTGGATGTTTATGCAAAGTAGGTATTTTTATAGGATTTCTTGCCGCTCCACCTGATTTGTATGCTTTGGAAGTGAAGTGTTTAGTACTATTTGGTTGTAAGGTCAGCAGTTGGAATCTAGGCAGGATGATTTTCTTTTCTTTCCATTCTTTCTCCCCCTTCTTTTCTTGAGTACCAATGATCTACCTTTATAAAGTAGTTGCTAAAGATACTTTATAGTGTGTTTTTTTTATAGTTAGAATAGGAGCTCCCGACAAGATTTGCAAAGGTAATAAGTGCTAGTGTACTTAGGCAGACTCTTTCAAGGTTCGGTGTACCTTCCTTCTCTGCTTTCAAGTTGTCTTTCTGTAAAGATTAATCCTCAGGTATCTGCAAGGCTTCTTTTGTCCTTACTTCATTTGGCACGGGCGTAAAGTGAGCTTTATTCGGAAATTAAAGGTAAGAAAAATTAAAACACCAGAGGGAGGATAGCAGATTTAAAGTCAGAAGGTGGCATTTTCAGGCTTTACCAGCTGCGTTGTAATTCATAAATCTGCCTTTTCTCCATCATAAGGTGGTTGCAAAGATCTAATGATGATATATAAGGTAAAAATACTTTGCATATTAAAATATTCAAATCAAAGTGTAACTCTTCACCCACAGTGGAGTGCACACACCTTTTCCCACAACAGAAGACATGCCGTGCTCTATACATCTGTGAGCTTACTTGATGACTATCTCTTTAAAATAGGAGAAACTCTAGAACAGGCAAGAGCACAGGCTGCCCGGTTCTTCTGCTGATCAGCAATATAAATCCGACCAGTCGCACAAACCCTTTGTGGCCCAGTTTCGTCATCGGTGATATGCTCCGGAAAGCGCTGGTGAAGATGACCTGAGTCAGTGTAGACGCGGGGCTCGGAACAAGGGCCGTGCACGTTAAGTATTAGTCGAGAATACTAGCATCTGTTCCTGCTGCAGACGTGAAGCTCCACGAGACCAGAAACCGGGTCGGTTTCATCTGGCCCCGGGTCCCTAGCACCTCGCCGGGCACCTGCTACCTCACGGGCATTCAAATACCCACCATTTGCTCCGACGTGGATGGAACTGGAGGGCGTGATGCTGAGTGAAGTCAGTCAATCGGAGAAGGACACACATTATATGGTCTCACCCATATAGGGAATATGAGAAATAGTGAAAGGGATTATAGGGGAAAGGAGGGGAACTGAGTGGGAAAAATCAGAGATGGAGACAAACCATGTGACACTCCTAACTCTGGGAAACGAACAAGGGGAAGTGGCAGGGGAGGTGGGTGGCGGGTGCGGTGACTGGGTGGCGGGCGCTGAGGGGGGCACCTGATGGGATGAGCACTGGGTCTTGTACTGTATGTTGGCAAACTGAATTTAAATAAAGAAATAAAACCAAAGAAAAAAGCACAAAGGAATGAAGAAATGCACAAATGGAACCGAATAGTTTCCTTCCTGCTGGAAGTGAGGCCGGCAGCGCTTGGGATCCAGCACAAGAAGGGGAAGGGGGGCATCAGCCCCCCGACTCACAGGGAGACCAAAGGTGGTGGCAGCGGCCAGCCCAGGAAGTGGCTCACAGTGACAAGGAGACACCTTTAGATCACCAAGCTTCACGCCTCATGTCGTCTCCTCATGGGCCGTCTTCCCCCATAGAGAGCCCCACGACGTCTTCGTAGTGTCCCCCCACAGCTGCTCTCCTCAGAAGACCTAAGACTTTTGCATCTTTCTGAGAATTCCCCCCAAACGTCTGCAGTGTTAGCTGCAGCTTCCGGTCAGGAAAGGAAAACGACCACCAGCAGGGAGCCCTGCTCTCCTGTTAACACACAGAAGGCCCCACAAGCAGGTGGTGGAATCATCTTGCCATCCAGGGAAAATGTCCTTTTCTCCTAGTCCAGTTCGGCCGGCCCTTCCACATCTCCATCCAGGTGATCCCAGGTATAGACACGGACGGGCTGGCCAAACTTAACAGTCGGCCAGGCTTCATGGTCTCAGCGCGTGTTTTAAAGGAGATGCAGCAGAAATGGAGGAGGGGATATGTTTGTAAAGGTGACAGTCCCCTTCGTAAGGCTGCTGAGTCATCGATTCTTACATGACATCTATTATCCGTCCGTTCCTTACACAGTATCCAGTAGCACCGTCTTACAGATGGGGAAACTGAGGTACAGATGAGTTGAGAGGCTGTAGGTGGATTCACGATGGGAACCCCCGCGCCACGTTATGAGCTCCACTGCAGCAGGTAGGAGGCCTCCCAGGTGGTGTTTCAAGGTATGTCCTCGTCAGGTGGGTGACACAAGTGGTCCGAAACTGGCCCGAGCAATGGCTCACACATCGACCAGAGTGTTTGCTGAGCCCTGGCTGCAGCCCTGGAGATACAGCCACTGAGTGGACACACATCCGTTGGCCGCCATTGGCCGCCTTACATTAAGTACAGTCTGCTGAGCATTGGTTGGCCAATGTGGAAGAACCTAGAAGCAAGCAGTGGCCATGGGGTTTTACCTGCAGAGGGGGTGCAGCTGCCACGCTCCCAGTCTCCCCGGTAAGCCTCATGCTGGGAAGGGAGCAGAGTCTTGCCCTCAATGGATGGTCAGGGCAACAGGCAAGTGCATTTAGGACAGAAAAGGGCTGACACCTCAATGAGCACCTAGGTAGGAACGTCCCACGACCAGATACTCGCAGGGGGAGCGCATCACTAAACGTGGCCTGCACGTCCGCTGGGTACTTGCTGTGCGCCCCAGTCTGGTAAGTACTCGCGTCTATTGACTTCTTTGGTCCTTGTCAACCCCTGGGGCACCCTGGGCCCTTCCCCCTTACAGAGCAGAGCCCTGGGGCAGCAGGACTGAGGTGCCCTGTTCCGACGAGCAGCTTCTGAGTTGGATGGAGAGCTGCACACTTAGTCAACAGTGCTCTCCAGAGCCCCACTCCTAACACTAGCACACGGCCGGGGCGTGGAGGGGCCTTTGTCCCTGTTGGGGTGATGTGCCCTTCCCATGACTCGCTTACAACCGAGAAGCCTTTCCTTGGTTGATCCACTGACCATTGAGTGAATTCACCGGCCACCCCTCCTTCGGCCTCGTGGTTGTCACAACACTATTCCAACTACTTACCGATGAGCCCTTTCCATCCTCAAAGGATTGCGATCCTATGATTTAACATTAGAAGCTTCTCCATCCTCAAAGTCGCCCTCCCGTGTCCATCAGCCCAGTCTTGATGTTCCCGACAGTAAATGATGGAGCGGGTCTAGGCGTCTAATTGGACACCCCCGGAGGGAGAAGTGTCTGAAGACTATCATCCTCTTAACAGCAGACCGACTTCAGTGAGCAAGTCTGTTTTATGTGTTTTTTTAAAGAAAAAATTGATACCTCTCAGAAAAAAACAAGTGTTTTCTTTGTTAGTTTTTTCCCAATATTTTTAAAAACAGAGGCTGGGATTAAAGTAGCCTGTGCCTTAGAAATACAGTTGCCACCGCGAGGGAGTTCTGATTCAATCTCCTTCCTGGAGAAACTTGCCTCCCATTCAGAATCTTGTAGTTGAATATTCGCTCCGGTTCAGTCCTAGGTATTTTATCAGTAGCTGCTCTGACCCAAATATGCACACACACCGCGCCTGCACAGAAGGGTTTTGAATGCTGTACTTCCAATCACCTAGAAATAATATCTCTTGCTTTCATCATGAAAGACTGATTTTTACATAAAAATAATTTACCACGAAATTTTCACCCCTGTATTTCTCAGCTCAGAAATTTATTCTGGTCATTTCTTCTGTTAATCAAAAAATTAATCATGCTGACTTCTAACTTAAGCTTCTTTAGAGATGCCACTTTTTTTTTTTCCAGATTTTTAAAAGTGTTTTTTTCTTTTTCAGTTATTTATTTTTCCAGCTATTTTTCACTTATGCAAAACTGAAACTAGTGACTCAATTATCCGGACCTGAATTTCTTGATGTATACATTTGTGATTTTTTTTTTTTAAGAAGCAGATTTTAAAACTCTTTTATGTTGAAATCATTATAAGCTCACAGGAAGGTGCAAGTATAGTAATAGAGACCCACACTGTCTTCGCTCAGCTCCTGCCGGTGGTAACAACCGAAAAAGCAGAATTTCCCATTTCCCATCACTTTAGTGCTCTAGAAATTCACTCGTTTCCTGACTTTGATGAAAGTTATAAATACAGCACCTGAGGATTTCTGCGTGAACGCAACATTGTAATAAGACATATTTTTAAAGCTATAATTAAAATATGTCCTCCATTTCTTCCAAATATAACTCTAATTAAGCTTATGGAAGTTGCACACATCCAAGGCTTTGAGGTATACAAGACACTTTAAAAAGTGTAGCGCTTTTCCTCTGAAAAGCAGGTTCTACATCAATGCACTTACTTATCACTGAAGAGGAGAGGCTGCTGATACCTGGCTGTGGTTGAGTAAATCCAACACAGAGACCTCTGTGGCTTGAGAGAGTCCTCTGTGAGGTTGATTCCATTCAATACAGAATAGTTGAGGTCATTGCTTAAGAAAAATAATGTGGACAAAAATCCGACAGAGTAATTATGTATAATTGCAATCAGAAAAATAACTAGCAGCTATCTTGGAAAATGTGATTCAGCAATGTGGTTAATTTCAGGGATTTGTTTAAAAGGAAAAAAAGAAAAAAAAAAGTAATAGAAAACATCAGTAGCATTGGCTGGAGAGACTGGCAAGGCCATCCTCATCCTTGTTCCAGGGATGTTCTTGTTGGGAACCAGTTATGGTTTGCTGGGTGAGCTCAGGCTCTGTTCGGACCAGAACGGGTGTGGTCTTACCTTTCCTGTTAGCTGGGAGGATGCGGGGAAGGTGCTTAACCTCTCCACACTTTATGGTTCTCGCCCGGAAAACGGGACCTGCCATTAGATTTTTCCTTTTTTATGCTTATATTTATCTTTCCAAACTCATCAAGTTGAAATCAGAAAATAGAGATCAGGTGTGTATAGAACAACCACAGCTCAACAAAATGACCTTTAAAAAAGAACTAATGCGTGGGTTTGTGGCAAGCACAGAGTGGCCTGGTGAAGAAGTATTTAGTGTAGTCTTTGATGTTCAACAAGTCCCTAATCAAGACGGCTGTTGTTATCATCAGCCTCAGCATCTTTTACAGCAAATGTTATTTCTAATCTGGATTTTGGTCTCAAGGGGCTCTTGAAAGTCACTCCAAGAGGATTTTGGTTGCTCTGAATTTGTTTAAATGAACATCCTGAGACAAAATTTGTGTTTAAACTCCATAATGTCTAACATGGAAACAATTTATACAGGAGTGAGGTGAGAAGGAAGCTGCACACCCAGTCCTGATGCCTGTCCCATGGGTGTCGAAGCCACATCGCCTCGGCGTCCCTGTCCTCTGTGAAGACGCCACCACATGCTCTTCTCCCACATTCCTTATTTCACTCCTAAGCAAGGCTCCTTTCACTCTGATCGGGCTTCACTAGGTAGCTGGGAGTGATTTTGAGGGAATGGCTGGTACCAGGGGCATTTTAAATCTACCAAATTATCCAAATTACCCTCAAACCTGAGACTGCATCTCTGCTATTTGTATGTTTTATCCTCACCTTCGGTAATAGTTAAATTACTTTCTCTAGTCCCAACAGTGTGTGAATTTTATGTCTACTTGGCAATAGTTGTGGGTGTTTTCAACGAATCACACTGAAGTACATGTTTTATACCCTAATTTGGAAAATAATATCAGGTGGGCAAAAAGTCAGAGTAACTGGTATAAGAAATGCCCTATACCTATTACTCTCAGTCAATTTCTCACCCCCTCCCCCAAATTTGGTCCTTGTCAACCCCTGGGGCACCAAAAGTAACATTACTTTTGATTGAAGCATCTAACTTTTATTTATTTTTTGATCATGTATTTTGAAGCACATACCAGCTGTCACGTTTTTCTACTCCTACACACAGAAGCATACATGTCTAAAATTTGGACCTTAAAAAAATAAATAAAATAAAATTTGGACCTTTTCTTACATAACTAGAATGTAGTTATTAAGTTAGTAAAATTAACAATAACTCCTTGATGCCCACCCACTCCATAGCGACATTTTTTGAGACTTCTAATATCATGCTCTTTTCACAGTCGTTTGTTTGAATTCACGTGTAAACAAGCCTACCACAACACTAAAACATTTTTTTTTTATGAGAGAACAATTTGAACCTAAACAAAAACTAACGAAAATTGGGAATACCCATGTGTGCTAGAAGCTTTCTATGTCACATGGATTTACGCCAGAAAGACTGTAATATGGAACTCAGCCAGGAGGGGGAGGAAGCACCAAAGAGCTTTCTTTTCACCATTTCTACCAGACATTCACTAAATTAGGGAGGGACGTAGAATTATCTGTTGGAAATAAAGCTCTCAAGAATTTAATACCATAATTCCTGTTGGCTAAAATCTTAAAAAAAAAAAAAAAACATTAAGAGAGAATTAAAAAAAAACATAGAAAATTAGCAGAAATTAATCACCAACAAAGTTGAAAATGCAATGTCCAGTCAAGTGATTTATATCACTCACTGTCCATGTTGTGCTTTGGCAATTTTGTTTAAAAGACAGGAAATAATATGCATCCCCCTCTTGCTCACAATTGCATCCTATATATTTGAACGTTATTTGGAAGTGTAAATAATGCATGGCAACAATTAAGTCAACTCTTGGTATTTTTATTCATTCAACAAATAATTATGAAGTTCTAAATACATTCCAGTCACTGGGTTAGGCATTTGAAGGGAACTAAAAGATGAGAGTAAGACTTTTCCAGTATAGATTATACTCAGTAGTTGAGGGAGGGGGAGGAGTTCTGTTTTACGTTGTGATATTGATATACTAGGCCATAGCCTGCTGAACTTCTGCCAAATTTTTCTCTTTTAATAATTGGGAAAGTTGTATTTTCATGTAAACTGACATGGTTAGAATGTATAAACTTTTTGTTAAAATAGCAAATAACGCTGTAAAGCTTAACAAGCTGATCGTTGAAAGCACTAACACAACAAATTATTAAAATACATATTCAAATAAAAATGAAACATGTTTATTCTATGAAGAATTTTAATGAGAATATGCATATCAATGCCCTGTGCACTATGGAAAATATAATCTCATCAGGATTGTGAAAACAGAATGTTTTTAACTAAAATTAAACTTCACGCAGTGATATATAGACAAAAATTGCATTACTGGTATTTCCCTCATTTCAAAAATATTTATTATTTTAAGGTTATGAACTCTCTTTGATTATCTATTAAGAATTCATTGTTTGCTCCATTATTTCTAGAACTAACCAAAGAATTTTGAAAATCAATAGAAAACAAAATATTAGAAAATATAGTCCTGAATGAGAATATTTTTTTTTTACCTTACCAATTGGCTAGCTTCTGAAACTCTCATGAAAAACAAGTCATGTTCTTCAGAATCCTAACGACTGTCCAGTTACCCAGTTGCCAGAATGAAAAATAAAAAAAAAAAATCTGTTAAAATACTTGTCTAAGTTTCCTAATTTTTTTTTTTCAAAAGTTGATCTAACTTTTTGTTTTGTTTTGTTTTCCTGATCTCAAACAGTGAAATCGGGCATATCTTCTAGGTTGACTGACCTTTGAAATCCTAGACCCTTTTGGTTAACACCACATTTTGAGAATAGAACAACAATAAAAAGTTGTTCTAAAGCAATCATGTGGTAATCAACAGAGAAAGGAATATTATACTAAAACGGTTTCATAAATGACATGTAATTTCAGTAATCAGAGCAGAGAGAGCACTAATATCATCCAAGTCAAGATCCATAATTCCTTAAATAAGAGTTCAAGTGCTGAGTGTCTGTACAGTGGGTCATGTTTCACTGGCTAATAACTTATCACAACCTACTCGAAACCTAGTCAGCGAGACAACTAAAAGGAACTTTGATTTTGCCTTGTCACGTTCAAAGAAATGAGAATAATTAACGACAGAACTTCACGCAAAGAACAAAATACCACTGCAATACTTTTCCCACCAATAGAGTTATTGTTATGCTTCCTACAAAGAAAAGGCGATTAATAAATGTTTATTGTAAGCCCCCTTAGATTTGGAGTTGCTGTTGTTCAGTGTTGAATTTCTTGGGGTTAGAGCAATAACTGGTCTATTGGGTAGGTGTTGTATTAACGTTTCTTAAAATCAACGAATTTAGGGGAAAATGAGAACATTGCTGGTAGTTGAAATGGACAGAACGCACGTATGTTGAAAATCTTTTGGTGGCGGAACTGCTAGGATTGTGGGATGGATACCTGGAGGCGAAAGAGAAATAAAAAGGGAATCAAGGAAAATTCCTAATATATGATTTTCGTGACTAGATAGGTTGATAGGCACATTTGCTGAAAAAAAAAAAAAAGAATAGTGTGAGGTGGAGGTTAATATGTTTGGTTAAAAAAAAAAATGTGGCATCCAAGAGCAAAAGATAATTAAGGAGTAACATACGCCAAGACGGGGCCCACAGGCAAGGTTTTGATTGACATTATAAACTTGAGAGTTCGATGCCTGCAAATAGCATATTTACCCAAAATAATTGATGGGCTCTCCTGAGAGTGAAGGTGATTAAAGAGAGAAAGAGAGAGAACTCTCCATACTGAAGGCTTGGGTGTAGTGGGACTGTGAAAAGTGGACTGAGGAGGAAAAGCCAGGACCCAGAAATGCCACAGCCACCGCCAACATCTAAGTCCCCTAAACCAGCCCAACACGGCAGAGAGAAAAGAGAGAGTGGCAATTCATATGAGGGTCTCAGTGACAAAGTACATCCATTAAATTAAAATAAGTGCAAAGGCATCATCACCAAAGTTCTCTCTTGAAAGCTGTTCTTGCAGGTACTCTTAAAATGTTAATATCATAGGGTCTTGAAATGGAAATAAAACGTCTTCCAGCATTTGATGAAAAACTCTACCATAATAAAGGATTTTCTCCACGAGGAGGCCTTGGCAGCCAAGGTGCAGTGCAAGAAGAGGGCAGTTTTGTAACCTGCCATGTGATATTTTCCAGCTTATGCTTTTTTCTATAACATCATTAATTGCAGTGCATGGTTTCTATCAAATGCTTTCACATGAAGAATTGACATAAGCATGGGAGCCAGAAAACCCTGAGTCTCAGTTTCCACCTTTGCAAAAGAAGCCTCCTTCATCTGACCTCGCAGCTTTCTGTGATGTTTGAAACATCTAGTGTAGTACTCGATACTTCATAGAATCTCAATCGAAGCTACTCTAATAATGAATACTTTTAGGTTTTTAAGTTGATGCATCACAAGGTTAACATAACATTAGAATTGTCTTCGGGAATTAAAAAAAAATGACTTCTCTTTAAGAGGACCTGATGTCTTATAATATTCTTGAAATTTAAGATAACTTTTCAATTGATTACACCTCGTTTAAAATGAAATATAATCTGGATGTTTCTCCTACAATTTGACAATCTGGGCAACTAAGTTTCTATAATTTGCCTAGGGAAAAATAGTTTAAGATTTTTTTTCTCTTAAGTAGGCTCCATGCTTAATGTGGAGCCCAACGCAAAGCTTGAACTCAAGACCCTGAGATCAAGACCTGAGCTGAGATCAAGATTCGGACGCTTAACTGGCTGAGCCACCCAAGCAGCATTCTGTAAGAATTTTAAGGGCATGGGTATTGGAGCTCTCTATTTGATATCTATCTTCCGAAGACAAAGATAAGGATGAATAAAACTACTCAGGAATATCCCAGTGCTACGTATAAGGTAACTATCTAGATACTGAATCAAAATTGTGGAAGTTCCTTATTTGGGTAAACTGAGCTAAGAAGAATCATTACATTTTCTCCATCAGATTACTTAATGGAAGAGATCTGTGGATGGAATTCAAGAGGCATATGAACTTGAAGGGGAGAAACAATTACCTACTTATTTTCACTAACCTTTAATTAAAACGTAGTATCCCTTTCAGTTATGTAGACAGCAAACCAAAGAAGCGCTAGCAGTAACTCTGTGTTACTCACAAGCATCAAGGGTGTTTTCATAGTATTGTACAGATATTTCAAAATGTTTACACTCATTGCTGCTCTGAAATTCAAGGATTATTTCCAGGCTATTTATCTAAATTGAAATTTCAAAACCTGCGTGTTTAAGGTAAATTGGTGACAATTTCTCCTTTAGAAATTAAACAAACAAACAAAATGCATACTTTGGTTACGTATCCTCTTTAAAGCAAAATTTCTGTGCTATGAGGTTTAATTATTTTAGCTTCCAGGTCAAATGTCACAAATACAGGAGAGAGTTCTCAGAGGGGATATCCCAGCCAGCACTCCACAACCAAGCAACTTCCGAGTCAGATTTGTCCAGTGTTTTCAGAGAACCCTAACTCAGTTTGAAGTTACACCTCCAAGACGGTGACTCTCTATCCCTCACCCTCCCACATTATCAAAGTCCTGTAAGGAAGAGGCGGTGTAGAATTGTTCTCTACATCGTATCTCAGAAACTAGCACAATGCCAGAGTGAATGATGGACATGAGATTTAAAACATTAAATACATAAATACCTCACTAGACAATAATCTATTATTTAACCCCCAACCTAACTTTGCATTAGGAAAAGAGAGAAAGGAAGGAAGGAAGGAGCGAGGAAAGAAAGGAAGGAAGGAAGAGGAAGAAAGAAAGGAGAAGAAAGAAACAAAAGAAGAAGAGAAAGGAGAAGAAGAGAAGACAAGAGAAGAAAGAAAAGAAAGAAAAGAGAAAAAGAAAGAAAGAAGAAGAAAGAAAGAAAGAAAAAGAAAGAAAGAGAAAGAAAGAAAGAAGAAGAAAGAAAGAAGATCAAAAGAAGAAAGAGACAAGAAAGCAAAAGAAGAAGAAAGAAAAAGAAGAAGAAAGAAAAGAAGAAGAAGAAAGAAGAAAAGAAGAAGAAAGAAAGAAAGAAAGAAAGAAAATATAAACAGAATGACAACATTCACATCTTTAAATAGACCAAGAGATATTTGGGAAAATTTACTAATGGAAGGAAAAAAAATATGTATATATATGATACCACGTTTTATATATATAGTGGTATCACTAGTAAAAATAATAAAAAAAAACTTCTTAGAATAAATTACTTTTCCTCAATCAAACATAATATGGAAGAGTCCTTATCACGGTGTCACAGCGCAGACCATCCAGACCAGCATTTTCCCACTGCTTCTACCCCAGACCACCTTTGATTAACATAAAAATCAAATACTCTCCCCCCTCCCAGTTGAAAATCATTGATTTGCACCCATTGGAGCCCATCTTTCAAGTATCTGTACCTGCCAAGAAGGTTTTAATATTATTATTTTGTATAGAAACAATTTGATTTCTCACTTTCCAAATGTCCATTATGAAACCGAGTTGAAATAGGAACAGCTTAATTTCCTCCTGCCCTGCATGAACTCTGACGGGCCCTTGTCAACAACTGCTGCGCTTCAGAGACCAGGTGAGAGCTTGGGAATGACGAACACATGAAGGATCCTAGGCAGGTTCACAAGACAGGTAAAGATGAAAGAACTGAACAAAGCAAGACGCGGATGTTCTCCAGGCTTTATTCCTCACAACTATCAATGAAGGAGTAGACAAGTGATCTCAACGGGCATTTACTGGTTACAAAATTGCACCGTTAGGTGAAGCTGTGGTTTGAACATTGTTTAGTGTAAGGAAAGAAGAAAGAGACCTACTATCTGCTTAATGGGATATGGTAAAGCACTGTTCCTCACATGAAAATTATTTCATATTTATATAATTAGTTTCAAGATAATTAAAAGTGTATAGGACAGATATTTCACAGTATATGGATTTTTTTTAATGCTGAAAAGGATCTCTGACACTCATTATTTAGATCTTTCTGTTTGGACATCTGAAAACTATGAAAGACAACTGTTTCTGGCCTAGATTTAATACTAACTAAAATTGAGACGGAGCATATGGTCTCAGAAATCCATTCAAGTACTATATCCAACCTTTCAGAACTGCTATAAAAGTCAAAAAAAAAAAAAAAAGGCCATCAAAGGGAATGGAGCTCATATTCCCTATCAATAGTAGTGAAGATAGAAGTTCATATTGGACCAAGGGATCATGGGCTAGAAAGGAAATTGGTCCTTGAGTTTTTAAGTCATACACTTGGATTTTAAATCTTTGTTCGCATCCTCAGCATTTGGAATTTTACTATTAGGAGAAATTAATCTTAAATAGTAACAATAGTAGAGTCCCATAGTTGAGTAGAGCCTACATTTCTCTTGAGATTTAAAAAACAATGAATCACTTATCTTCTATTTTTCTTAGAAGATATTTTTTCACTAATAATATTTCAACCAGTTGTTATTCATCAGTTGTCTTCGTCTCACTCACTTCAGGCCCTGTATTCAGTTTGATGATGCTAACCTAGGGTCAGGGATACTTGAACTAATTAGCCCTGCTTCTGTAGTTTTAGTAATGGTTCAATTTATAGTGTTGCAAATTATGCTAATATCATTTAAAGTTTTATTTTAGGATTTTTTAAAAATTTTTATTTATTTATGATAGTCACACAGAGAGAGAGAGAGAGAGGCAGAGACACAGGCAGAGGGAGAAGCAGGCTCCATGCACCGGGAGCCCGACGTGGGATTCGATCCCAGGTTTCCAGGATCGCGCCCTGGGCCAAAGGCAGGCGCCAAACCGCTGCGCCACCCAGGGATCCCTATTTTAGGATTTAAGCAGAGAATGATAGGAAAGGTTATTTCTTTTTCTATCTTAAGGATAGAATATTATATATATGATATAAACTTAAATAATATAATATATTATATAAGCATTATGTATATATAATATATAAGTATATGTAATACATATAAATGTTACATATTTTAAATATATAATACAATATTTTATAATACATTTATATATTATATATTTAATACTTATAATAAATTACATATGTATAAATATATATTAAATAATAAAACTATATATTATATATAATATTACTATAATATATTCTATAGTAATCTATGTAATATATAATACTATATATGATATTGAGGTATGTGTATATATAGTATATTGTGTGTATATATATATATGGAAAAAGTAAATAAATATATATAATGCTTATATATAAATTTTATATATTTTACATGTATAATACTTACAATATTTAATATATGTACTTATATAATATTTATATGAAAATTATATATACATAAATTATAAAACATGATACTTTTTTAAATTCTTCATGGTTTGATCTAAGTATGAGTGTGATGTGATTTTATAAATTTGAAGAACATTATATTCAATGGAGTTTTTATAAACACTATGAACATTTTGATTTATAAATCTCTTTTCTGGGGTTCCCTGGGTGGCTTAGCGGTTTAGCGATTGCCTTGGCTCAGGGTGTGATCCTGGAGTCCCGGGATCGAATCTCACATCAGGCTCCCTGCATGGAGCCTGCTTCTCCCTCTGCCTGTGTCTCTGCCTCTCTCTCTCTCTCCCTCTCTGTCTCTCATGAATAAATAAATAAAATCTTAAAAAAAATAACTCTTTTCTGTGAGGAGTCAGTTCTGGACAACATGACTTACATTATTTAACAACTCTAAAACAGGATGAACAAAATTCCTTAAAATTATCCTGATCTTTAATTTGAAATTTTAAATTGCTTTGACATGTATGTTAGGTTTCTAGTTTTCAGTGTGTTGTTTGTGGTCTCTTTACCCTGAGGGAGTGTTGGACTCACCAGGCAGGACCTCACCTAACTCGCTCTCCATAGGTCTGAAGTAATGCAGACAGTACTTGGAACTCAATAAACCCTCTGCTTGTTGCCTGTCTGAGGTTCTGAATGGACAGAAAGAAAATGCAGATGAAACAGAAAGTATCTCACTTTATAACTGCTACTGATAAGCAGGCTCTTCACTATTTAATACTTAGTAATATTTTCACCAAAGTCTTGCCAAGCCTCTTAAGGACCATTTTAGGATTGTTGATGGATGTGTGTGTGTGCGTGTGTGTGTGTGTGTGTATTAAAAATCACCACTGGCAAGTTTCTCTGAACATTAAAGAGATATACTTTTTTCCATTATATATACATATATGTAATATATGTAATATATATGTAATATACGCTATATATTATTATATCTTTTTATTGAGTATATATATGTGTGTGTACACATATATACACACACACACATATATAATGGAAAAAAGTATATCTCTTTAATGTTCAGAGAAACTTGCCAGTGGTGGATTTTTGTGTAACATAATCTGATAAACTAATTTCCCCCCCAACAAAACTGAGAACAGATCAGGGTAAGAGATAAAGATTCCTAAAGTGTATTTATATATATATATATATATATATAATATATAAATATAAATATTATGTAAGGAAATTGCTATCATGTCTAGAATAGGAATTAATCCCATCTGTCAAATTATATAATATAAACATTTGCTTATTTAAAAGTGGCCAAATTTAGTTTTGTCACATGATTATCTTCTGAAACCTGTTTTCCTCTTCTTTTACTGAAAACAATAAATAATTTAACACATCTTTATATGATGGTTCAAGATCTGCCTTAGATTTGAGTATATATTCTTTGAAGAGGGGAAGTTTGATCACATTTAAAAGGGTATCAGCTTTTATGTTATTGCTCTCTCTTAGCAAACACATCATGAAAACTTTCTTCTATGTTAATGAACAAAATAAAATCAACACAGCTTGTATTATTAAATGTAAATTTTGTGAATTTTTTTTTTAAAGCAGCAAATTTATTTTATTTTTGGCTTATGGGATGCTGTTGCTTTACTGCTAAAATCCCTGGGCTGCGCTGCTAGTTCGTTTCTCAGCAATAACCACCTCACTTTACTGGTGAGATCATTTCTTGACTCCAGTTTCAGATTTACTGCAGATCCGCTTTCCCCATTAACATACTGTAGCCAGACTTTGCTTCAGTCACTTTACCCAGGCGGGCTTTACTTTTTAATGTAAAAATTCCCTCAAGCCTGTGTAGTCTGCCTTTTTCTTCCTTTCTCTGCTCGAATTCACTTTTATTGATATTTAAATGCTTTGAAGGGGTGCCTATTCATTAAAATGCCATCTCTTTCAAGGAAAAACAAAAACAAAAACACTTTATCCCAAACCATGATTCACTGTAGGCAATTTATCAAAAGATGCCAATTGACCTCATTTTCTCAGTCTTTACAAAAGAAGCCGGAGTGGGGGGCCATCTGTTCTGCAAAGTCTCTGGGTTGACGCCACTTCAAGACTTATTTCTTTAAAATTCAAGGACTGTAAACAGCTCCATAGGCAATACCATATTATTCCAGTCTGTGATGCTCAAATCTCTTTCAAAATATTAGTAGGTTGTCTATTTTTTTTTTTAGGTTGTCTATTTTTAAAGACATTTAGTGTATTTTTTAGCCAGGAAAGGGAAAAAAAGGAATTTTAAAAATATTTATATAAGAGAATTATGATCTTATGTATACTATATGTCATATACACTACACCATATATATACCATTATATATATATGTGTATGTGTATATGCACACACATATATATCTGTAGAGAGAAGATGTGTTCTGATAAAAGTTAATATAGAACATTGCCTAAATAATTTCCAAAGTTCATACTGTTGAAACAAAATCCTTAATGTACATCTATAAATGCCTTTGAAGCAGGAGAGTGAGGTTCTTGTTTCACGGAGTTGAGGAATGAATCTCAAGGACAAAGGAGCATGAGCAAAGCGAGGGAAGCTCAGTAAGCAAGGATCCAGAGAGAGCTCTCAGGAGTGAGAGGGGACCCACAGGGCTGCCCACGGGGGCCTCCACCGACAGTCTTGTATTTAGGACTGACCAGGGAGCTTGTGGCCTTATTCTTGTGATGTCTTGGTTTGAGTAAGGACTGTGATACCATCTTCAACGGCTTCCTTATTTTAGGGTCTGGTTATTCTTTGTCCATCACAGGTGATTGCCATTAAAAAAAGGCCAACCCCTCCACTCCCCCCCCACACACACACCTAGGGCAGGGTGGTCTGAAGTGTTCCCTTATCTCTGGTTTCCTTACATCTCTGCATTTTGGGGATTTCTGTAAGCCCAATCCCGTAGCCCTCTACATGTCTCTCCCTCCCTAGACCCACCTGTCCCTTACTCCTCTTTAGGACAAAGAATCTCTAAGACTAAGTTCTCAAGTGTGAAGACTATAAATTATTTCTGGTCTGTTCCTATTTCGAAGCCTTCTCATGTTTGCATTTGTTAAGGATGCAAGGATTTGATGAATTAAAATCTCAAAGATAATATTTTTTTTTCCTGGGATGGAATAAATAGTTTACTTTCCTCAGGAAGAAGAAAACATGTATCTTGTGTTCGTCAGACGTGAAGGAAAGGAACCCACAGATGAAATCCTTTGTGAAGAGCTTGGTGTGCCTTCCACACGCCTACGCTCGCTGGCGCTCAGATGAATGTGGTTCTACGGGCACCTGATGAATACTAGTCATGTCAGCTATTCTAAAAACAGTAGAAATCCAGTTTTTTACAGGCCTGAAATCTAAGCCATAAATTTCTCATGGGAGCTACTTTTCTCCGAGTCACTCTGTAGTGACTTTAATCTCAGGTTGTCTACTTCAAACTGTGACTTTAACTCAATAATGAATCACCGTGTATCTGTTCGGCAACAAAATGACTGTGTTTTCAAAACAGTTGCTTAAGGAATACATATTTCTCTAGAATTTCTAACTATATCCTTATATCAAGTTAAATAATCAGAAGACCACACTCCTCTTGGAAAATTTTAAATATACAAGAGAGAATTGTTAACTAGAATCACATTTCTCCAGAACTTACTCCTCTTGTCCAACTGAAACTTAAGGTAAATTGTAAAAATCAGTCAGTTTGCCTTGGAAGCCCGGATCTACCACTTAGTAAATGCATGGATCTGGGAAGTATCACAAACTTCTTTGGACTTCATTTCTCCATCTGTAGGCTAGGTAAAAATGATAGTGCCTACCTCAAAGTGTGGATCCAAAGATTAAATGAGTTCATGTACGTAAAGCCTTTGCAAGAGAACCTGGAGTACAGTGATTACTCTGTGCACACTGGCTCCTGCTGTCAGTGTTATTTCTTAGTCTTCTTTGGAAATACGGGATCTGTTTCTGAATTATCGCTAATATCAAAGAGGAAAAGCAGGTAAGAAACTTAACGAAGGCACTTTAAACTCTGGGATTGGTTGTTACGTATTGTCCTTCATACGACTATGGAAAAGATAAGGCTAATTTGAAATACTGTGCTCAAGAACAAGCATTTTGCATTGTTGATCTGTTTTCAAGGGAAAGAAACTCACACTATGGTAGAGGCTAAGGTCTTAGCCCTATTTGGGTTGTTTTCTGAGTATCTTCCATTAACATTACTTCAACTACCCGACAAAAAAAACCTCACAGAATTGAAACTGAGTATTGTCCCTTTATCTATTTATTTATTTTATTTTTTATATTTCCCTTTATAATTATAATATACTATTATAAATTTATAATTATTTATTATAAATATATAATATATATTTTGATATATAGTTTAATGTTTGTAGATTTATAAAAGAAATTCAATCTTACGTTGCCATTGCAAAAGATTTTACTTTTTACCTTAAATAAGAGGATGTAGTGTTCAGACAAATTGTATGGTTTTGTTAGTTCTATCTTTTTTAGACAAATATCTTCCAAAAATAACCAATGTCTTATTACTGTTTTAGAGATGTAAAATGTAATCGTGGGATGCATTAGTAATCCAAAACTTTGAAAAAGATACATGATGGAATTATCTAACTCCCAATTTGGCTCTAAAGAAATAGCGATGTGAGATTATAGCATCTTTTTACCCATGCACGCTACGTGTTCACTTTATACATCCTGTGTAGTTTCACCTATATAGTAACTGCTGTTGCCCCCACAACTTCTAAAAGCTGTATCATTTTAAAATTATATATATTGTCAAAGTATTTAGAGCTTTGAAATATGTAATTCCCTGAGTGTTTAAAATCTGATTTAACATAAACCTGACATTTGGAAAATTTTAAATGCTAAAAAGAAAGTCTAATTCCTGTGCTAACCAGTAACAGCCTAGCCTACACAAGTTATCGACATTTAACAGTTTTGGAGAACTGAGTGTGTATGACAGGACTTATCAAATTTCCATTAGAAAATGATAAAACAAAAAAGAGGGTGCCTGAGTGGCTCAGTCAGTTAAGTGTCTGACTTTTGGTTTTGGCTCAGGTCATGATTTTATGGCCATGAGATCGAGCCCGGTGTCCAGTTCCATGCTCAGTGCAGAACCTGCTTGGGATTCTCTCTCTCCCCCTCTGCCCCTCCTCCCTCTCTCTGTCTCTCAAATAAACGAATACATAAAATAAAAAAGAAAAATATTTAAAAATATACACCATATTTAGACTCTAGATGGGTGCTAAGATAAACCATCCTCGTTTCCACAAAGGATTATCTAGTGTATAAGATATAAGAGGAAAGAGAGGGAAGGAAGCCAGGGATGACTTGGAACTTTTTGTTCTGAGCAAAGTGATGGGTAGCTTTTCCATCAACTGATATTGGAAGGCCGAGTAAGGAGTGGTTGGGTGGGAAACAGAGTGGTTAGAGTCTTTCATTTAAGCCTGTCAAATTTGAGGTGTTTTCCAGACATCCAAGCAGAGATGTCCAGTAGGCAGTTTGGATACCTGATTCTGGAGTTCACCAGAGATGTTCGGGCTACAGGGGTAGATTCAGGAGTCACTGAAAGTCAAGAAGCTGGACTGGATCAGCTAGCAGGGAGATAAACAGAAAAGAGATGAATGGCAATGACAAAAAAGGGGTCCCACTGTCAAAATGATGGGGTAACTGGACCTGTGTTTGGGAAGAAGGTTGGAGTGGATCAAGTTAGATTGAGCATTCAGAGAACCGCTTCCTGGGGAGAGCTGTAAGATGGAAATGGGCCCAGCCTGGGAAAAGAACATGAGAACAAAGGCCCAGGCGAGCACATCAGAGGTGAAGGCCTGCAGATGGAGAAGAGCGCTGGCAGAGACTGTACAACGCTCTTTGGCTCGAGCCCACTGTCTGAGGCTCCGTCTGCCTCTTGTGGATTCTAACTGAGTAGTGTGCAATTGCTTTTCTGCTCTTCTCTCTCTTAGAAACATCCACCCTGTCGGTATTAATATTCTTCAACTAAGTGGCAGTTCACACCCATGGGTCACATCTTTTCATGGGAACACAAATAAGCCACTGCCCCATTCCTTGAGGCCTCTGAGCCATCTTTGACAGGATAAAGTCCCACTTTTAGAACATGTACATACACACACACACACCCTTGGATTTCGAGGTGCATACATATAGATCATAGAAGCATGCCACAGTGAAGCTTCACTCCAACAACTGGCCTTTGGATATGACCAAGGTCCGGTATCAGAAACCATTTTATTTTTTTATTATTTTTTAAAGATTTTATTTATTTATTCATGAGAGACACAGAGAGAGAGGCAGAGACACAGGCAGGGAGAAGCAGGCTCCACACAGGGAGCCCGATGTGGGACTTGATCCCGGGTCTCCAGGATCACGCCCTGGGCTGAAGTTGGCGTTAAACCGCTGAGCCACCTGGGCTGCCCTCAGAAACCATTTTAGAAATTGCAAGTCCCTTTACAAAACTTTGAATTTTGAGTAGCTTCTCAGAGATACTTGGGTTCGTATTTATTATTTCAGTGTAAACCTACCCAAATCACATACTGCAAAAAAAAATACTATCAAGAAGTAAACATGTCACCACACGTGACTATGCAACACAGATAAATTATATTGTACCATGAAAAACTTACAAGAATACTCAAACTTCAGGGATCAAGTCACACACACACACAAAAAAGACATAATCTCTAGGTTGGTATGTCTTACACTATGGGTTATATTTGATGCACATTTTCCATTCACATTTGTGTCTCCTTCCTCCTATTGGAATAGAATTAAGAGAAATTCTCCAATAATACTATTTCTCCAGAGATTTTTATATAAAAATAAGCATATATATACCTATGTGTGTGCACGTGTGAAGTATATATTTTTATTTTGCATACATTAAATAGCCATGTCTGCATTCTCAATTTTGTATTCAAGGCGACAATATAACCACCAAAAGAATGAAATAAGAGTGTACATTTTCACAGCTTCCAAACTTAGGAAAGGAGACACAATATAATAATAACATTTTCTCCCAATTAACACTCAAACCACAAAATGATTAGTTCTTGTGTGTAGAAATGTAATTATCTCTGATTTTTTCATTGGAGCTCAGTTTTTTGTGACCAAAGAAACCTGTATGGATGGTCACACTTTTCTTTTAGGCTAACACAAAAAAAGCCAATTCAGAAATTCAACTAGCTGTTTTCTAAAATAAAATAGTAAGCCTTATTATTCTGACCTTAGCAGCTGTAACCCAATATAGTATCTCTCTAGTACTGAGGCTTTCTTACAAACCTCAATAGGTCCTTTATCCATTGACCACATCTAGAAAAGCAATAGTCTTTAGTTAACAATTTTTCCCCAATGAGATCCAACATCTAGAAGAAGATAAATACCAACAGAAAGAGTATTCACACTTTGTATCCTTACTGTAGGCTTCAGGATACCCAGAAAATAGTCCGCTTTTAGGACTCTCTTGAAAATAATCACTTGCTCCATGTTTGAGCATCTCTCTTCCCCAAAACACCTGAACCTCTGTCTCCATTCTTTGTCTCCTTCGCACCAAGGCACTGAACTCTTATTCCTGAAGCTAGAGAATGAGAAGCTTGTCCCTACTTTCAGACAAAAGATATCTAAACCTGAAAAGCATTTTTAAGAAGTTTCCTTAAATAGTGCCCTATACCTGGCCTTTTCTGTGTTTAATCACACACCATTCAAAACAGTGGTGCTCTCACTTGCTCCAAATATTTGAAAAATTGTTTAAAAGAGTTTACATTTTACTTCCTTATTCCAACAAGTATCTCATTCATAATACTGATATGTCTGACATTAACCAAAACTTTGTAGACTTACTTCTGGCATTTGAAAGAACAAGCCTAGAATTGTTTCTCTAGTCAAACAAATACTCCTTGCAGCTCTGTATTCGAACCTGCACGTATCAAAGCTTCGAGGCATGTGCAAAGCTCTTTATTCCCACCCCCAAAGAAACAATGTCTTTTTTTAAATGAAGAATTCCCTATACACATTTAGCCAGTTTCAAAGCCTATAGAAATCTAGGATTTTTTTTTTTCATGCAAACCATAGCCGTACCAGGACCATTAGCTTTCTAGCAAACACTTGGTCACCAGTTCCTCTCGGACAGAAGAGAACCGTTAGCTCAGAGTGACTCCACTCTGACCTGAGTGGAGTGTCCTGAGTGTCCTGACCTCACAGGCTTCAGAGAGACGCCTCTTCTTTCCTCCATGAAAAGCTAATTCTGAAGGTTATACTAATAGCAGGGAGCCATTATGCCAACATTGGCCCTTTATGGTTTATGGTTATTACAGAATGTTTTTGTTTGCTTAGTTATCAGGCATTAAAACCGAGATCATTATCATTCCTCAACCCTGATGATGATGGTGTTTTTAGATGTCCCTTAGCCACTTGTAAAATCAGTAAGCCAGGCTGAGGTTTGCACGAGGCCGCGGAGGGAGAGGAGTGGGTTTTTCTCTTACACTGTTACAGAAGCAGGGGTCATTTATTCAGTCTACTGTAATACATCCTTCTCATATCTGTAGTGAGTGTATTCCAACTTGTAGGTTTTGCTTCTCTCATGGTTTTTCTAAAAGTCTTAAGGGGTTACTAGAAAACTTATAGTTTGCCATTATCTAGAAACCTCTACTTCATTAAATATTAATATTATTCTCTTACTAGCATTTAAGTAGTAGTTATTTTTTACCTTAATGGTAGACTAACATAACTTTGGAGTTCGGGGAAAATAATGCTAAATTTGTAGAGCTCTTATTAAAAAAAAAAAAAGCCTGAATATGTCTTGGGTTTGAGGATTTTTCAAGCTCCCTTTATTCTCAGGGATAATTTCCAAACATGGAATCAAATGGATCAGCTGAGACATAGAATAAGCTTCTATGGAGATTGGTTATGAAACTCCTGTAGAGTCTAATCATTCTTTCTAATACTCCTGCTTCCACCCACTAAATCATTACCTTCATTAATGGTGATTAAAACTAAGCCTCCAAGCTGGCAGAGCAGGATGGATTCTCACATCTTTCTAATGAGTAGCATCTAAAGCGCCCTTTTGCGAAAATGAGCTGCTTGTAGAGCCTGTGGTCAGAGCGGACAGGGAGAGCTGAAGGTGGCTCACAGGACGGGGCAGATGTAAAACAGACAAAAGCGTTGGCTCCAGAGCTAGCATTCCAAATGCAGTCCCAAACATGCAAAGCCTAGCACACATTCCTTTGTAGAGCCTTGCTTTGCTTCTGAAAATCAATTGATGTATTCAAGATTATCAGAAAACACGATGGCATAGATGAACGTGTCAATGAGCGCTCACTTCTCTGGGCTGGCATCAGACCCCATAAGCAATTAATCACCACTTTATTCAAGACCACTGACACGTCTCAAGTGCTGTGATAAAAGTGACTTCTAACTTATTAAACAAATTATGGAATGATGTCCACCTGTCCTGTAAATGTATTAAAACTTTTAAATAAATTATGTAGAAATATCCCCCTGCCCTGTCTTGTACCTTATATGTGATTTTCATAAAATGTGGAAGCTAACACATACTTGCTATGAGGAAGGTGGATAATGGAGAAATCCCAACATTACTAATGATAGGAGAGCTGATCAACTGCTTGCCCAAAGGGATTATTCTGGAGTGATAATCATAATAAACAGACCTTTCAGTGTTTAAAATTTTACAAGTATCTTAAAAGACATGATAGTAGTGTTTGCTTCCTAGCAGGTAGTTCCTTAAACAGTGGAGCTGTTCTAGGGGCGCCTGGGTGGTTCAGTCCCTTGAGAATATCCACTCAGGTCTTGATGTCGGGATCCTAAAAACCAAGCCCTTCATGGGGCTCTGTGCTCAGCCAGGAGCCTGCTTATCTGCCTCTCTCTCCTTCTGCCCTTCCCACCCTCATGTGTGCGCTCTCTAAAATAAATAAATAAATCTTGAAAAGAAAAAAGCGGAGCTATTCTGAATCACCTCTCTCCTTGAAACAGCTGATTCAACGTAGCAGTTACACAATAGTGACAAGTGAACTTAGAACTAGCAATTTTAACTGGAAGAGGAGTCTTCACTACATGAAAAGAGCACAAGAAACATTACATATATATATATGTCTCATATATATATGAGAATAAAGTAATTACAAGGAGATTTCAGAAATTTGGTCTAATTAAATATATGCCTATTTTATCTTCAAACACCTGTTTGAGTACCTATAAAGGATTGAAAATAACACGACTATTAGGGAAAAAAAAGTGGCATGTGACGTAAAATAATGTTTTTTTTTTTTTTTGTCCTTTATGTCTTGCACCTGAAGTTACAGCTCAGTAAGAATGAACAGCTTCCCTGAGTTTTTCTCATATGATTAGGCCTTATCATCATCCTAGGCTGCAGAACTGATCGGGCTGGGAAAGCAGATGTGAGAGAAAATTCTAGCATGTGCTATCTCTTTTAAATGAAATGCTAATTTGAAAATATTACTGCTTGACCGGATTGATACCATAGCTGTAGGGTTTAAACAGAAGTTTGTCAAGGGCTGTAGAATTTATTACCAAGTCTGCTCGTTCACCAATTCCATTATACTGATTTAAAGAAGAGAGAAATCTGTACCATCTTGAGATCTGTATTCAAACAAATCACTTTCATATGTTCCCCATGGTTGGGATCTTTGCTTAGTTTTTGGATTGCAATCCTGCAGATCATGTAACAAACTAGAAAACAGGGCTTCCCAGTTTCTACTTCTTTAAAATGGCATAGGAGACTCAGATCCACCAAGCTTAAAGGATGAGTGGGAGGGTCTGAAAATGAATAGAACATCCCGGGGCAAGAATTGTGGGCGTGATAGTCAGAAGAGCAGGTGCTTTGGAGTCAAATGTCAAGAGGCAAAGGGGAAAAAGAGATAGTTGCACATGTGAGGACATCAGTGGCAATCCTGGAGCACTTTAACTGGATAAAGTCAAGCATTTGCCCCCCAAGCTTTGGCTGTTGCTGGAAAGTTGGGGCCCTGAACTAGAGAAAAACAGGGCAAGCTAAAGAGAGATACAGGAAAAAAAAAAATAAAAGAGGAGTGGAGACAAGAGAGCAAGAATAAAAGACAGACTGATATTTAATCTTCAGACGAGCTGGAGAAAGGCTTCACGGAAAAAGCGAGCACACAGCTTTGAGAGCTGGGAGCACAAGCAGAGGACCCTGTTGAAGCAGAGACTGCTGTAACCACCTCATGGGTGGGAGCAGGGATAGTTGAGGAGCAGGAGATGCTCAGTGGAGCTCAGTAATAGTGTGAGTGCAGGGGAGGGGAGGAGAAGAGTGAATTTCAAGTGGTGGGAGCCATATAAGAGCTGGGGTGGGCATAACAGGGAGGAGAGAGCTTTGGCCCAAGAAAGGAGGAGGGGGCTGTGAGGTCCAGTGTGAAGATAAACAAGCAAGGGGCACCTCGGTGGCTCAGTCGATGAAGCGTCTGCTGTGGCTCAGGTCATGATTTCAGGGACTCATATTCCTTGAAGAGAAAATGGACACCTGCTTATGGAAGAGTTTTAGGTCAAGAATCAGGTTTAGGTGATATATATATTCACCACCTAAGAAAGAACACCCTTCAATCCGAATCCAGAGTACTTTCTGAGAGTACAAGTGTGACTTAGAGGACATTTTCTTTCCTTCAGAGGTGGAGAATTTTTTATTTAAATTAGTGAGATGATGACATGAACTTGTTCTTGGTAATGACTCATAAAGTCATATTTTTAGGGGATGTTATTTAATTTAAAAGCAGATGAACCTAAATAAATAAATAAGTAAGTAAGTAAATAAATAAATAAATAAATAAATAAATAAATAAATAAATAAAAGTAGATGAACCGTACAGACTTACAAAACCTAGAAGGACAAGCCATGCCACTCTATGATCAGAAAAGCAGACTACAGCTAAGAACACTCTCTTAGGATGGGAACCTTAATTAAAAACAAAATCTGGGGAATCAATCAAAGTTTAAGAAAATATTCGTAATCTGAGAGAGATAACCCAAAGGTGAGCCAGACCTCCCTGCAAGATGCCAAGGGAAGCACCCATGCATCAAAATGGCAAAGTAACCACCCAAAAAATCCAAGACAGCTGAAGACCATTAATGTCCAGGCCACAGAATGGAAATGGGGACATTATTGTCATTATAAATCCTCTGATTGTGTGGAGAAGGAGTTTGGTCTGTTAATGTGGCCATGGAAAATCACTCTGAAGATACAGAATGAATCCACCACTTTCGAAGAGCAAAGTATCTGGTATCATTTATAGAGTCAAATAATGAAGACTAGACATAGATCAGAGGAAGAATAATGACTGAAAATTTTCTAAAAACTTGAGAAAAGCTCTTGTAGATAGTCAAAGGAAGGAGAGAATGCCAAGTGAGAGTAAAGTTTAAGCCCAAACCTCACATATTGAGTTCATTTGTCAGGAAAGGAAGCGGATGCTCCCAGCAGTGCATGTGGGGGAGCCTGGCTGGAGCTGCAGGGAGGCACCCTTTGACAACCCTCTCACTATTAAGAGAGAAAGAGGGTGAAAATAGGTACTAATGATGAAAACCCAAGCAAAAGATAAAGAAAAATTGTGTAATGCCAGATGTCACAACTAAAGGAGTGTGAATAGCATGATAAATAGCTGAGAAAGGAAAGAGCTCTTTGAACACCAACAGTGAGGCTCTGGGGACAGTTCTGCTCCCAATACCATCCAAAGAGCATAGATTTTTCAGACAGAGATTCTGACTCCAAATCTCCAGTTCTGCTTATCTGTTGTTTGAATTTGGGCAAGAGTCTTTCATTTTCCCCACCTTCGTTTTGCTACTGGTGAAGGGGCGGCCGCTGCGTTTACACCAAAAGATTCTTGGTAAATATAGTCTTCCAGATGTTTTCAATGATTAATTTCATGAGCATATCTGCAATAATCACTTATTGTGAGTCTGTCACTGTCCTACATGCTGAACAGATAGAAATGGGTATGACAAAACCAGTGCTTTCTTAGAACTTAAAATCTCATAGGAGAGGCAGACCAACAAAGGCTTAATGTGGGAGATGTAGACAGTACTGTAAGAATAAGACAAAATCATAGGTGCTGGTTTAGCTGGTGCTGGTAGGAATTTGCTAAAAATAAAGTGGTAAAATATGTGTACTTGTATGTATGGATGTGTATTATTACTAGATAGACAGGGAGGGAGTTTCCGTTATAACATATAACACTATACCTGGAGGTGCCAGGTATAGTGGCACCACCAGGTATATAATAAATAAATAATATAAATATTTATAAATAAATATATATTTTTATATGTTTATAAATATTTTATACATTGATAAATAAATATATAGAATAATATATTTATAAACCATTTATGTATTAGGAATGATTTATCTTTAGAATAAAGAAGAAAATCCACCAAATTATGATTATTATTTTAAAAGTCATTCGGGATGAATGGCGGGTGAAATACACTGACCTACTCTTAAGGTCATACCATAGTCCTGGACCAAGGGGGAGAAGGAAGACAAGTTATTCCTGGCTGGGCAGGGGACCATGTGTGGTAAGACCACCCTTCTGGAGAGACCTGCCTGTATATTTGGACATCTCTGGACTCACTCGTAAAGGAAAGCATGTTAAACATAAGTGAGGCCAGGGTAAAGCTGTTTCTGCTTTCTGTGGTGTTCTAAGCCACCTGATTAAATCACATGAAATGGACTATGACAGAATAAAATAAAATATAGTGAATATGTGAAATATTTGAGTAGAACTTGAAGTTTGGGTTTCTGAGTCAGACCTAAGTTTGAATTATGTTTCTCCCATCTCGGAGACATTAGAAACTCAATAACCACTCTCCTTGGTAGGGAACAGTTTGTCAGAGCTACTCAGAGCAGTTCTGACAAAAATATGGATTATTCCTCACAAGGTTCACGTGAGAAGTCGAAGTAACAGCAAGCATAATAAAAAGCTCCAGTCATGGGAACACTTTAGGCCAGGGACTCTGCTTGGTTTTTGTTATCAGATACTAGCCCAGGAGCCTAAACACAGTATTTGCATTTCTACTGGTATAACATGGACAGTCCAGGACTGAGATGCTCTTTAAAGTCCTTAGAGACACAGTCTGCCAATGTTGCTCTGCCATTTTCACTGTCTAATTTCTATTTGTCAGTGGCCATTAGATATATTTTCTAGATGGGACTCTGGAGGAAAGCTGGAAGACAGAATGGATTCCTTCAGTTACTCTGCTGTTTCAATGAACTTTGCCAGATGCTCCATTCATCCACTTAAATTACACCTTGTTGGCCATCCCTAGAAGCAAAAGAGGTTAAAACTGGGGTCTTCAGTAGGACACATGACCACCAGGAATGAAGCCAGTGTTCAGCTACTGAGGAAGAATGGAGGGATGGATGGTGTAGCCACCCGAGGGCTCTGCCGCAGGGTTTGAGTAGTGTGTACTCCCGATGCACAAAGGAAAAGATTTGACATACTTTTATAAAGGAGGACAATGCCAAAATGTTGGGGACTAATAGGAAATGTAGACAAAGGCTTGGAGGATAAAGTTTGCATGTTACAGAGGCTGGTCACATATGTTCTGCTGCCAAATCCTTCAGATTCACCCAAGGGAATCTTTTACTCCCTGAAATGGGTCATTTTGTCAGCACTCCATGAGGAAACAAGGAAAACTTAAGACTATTCAGCAGTATAGTTCAGATATGGTGGAACAAGTCTCAGTGTGCTCTTCTATTTCATATTAGAAAACAGGAGATAAAAGCAATGGATTGGGGAGCTTCAAATCATATCTTCCTGAGTCTGGCAAAAAAAAAAAAAAAAAAAAGAAGAACTTCTGAGGACATAATCCACTCAAAGTGGACAGAGGTAGCACAAACAAGATCCTAAATAAAGAAACTAAATCGTGGACTATTCAAGGAAGTCTTATAAACAAACATACAATGAAATTGAATTAATAGGAAGATTTGAATTATTTTTAGAGGCAGCAGGATCAAGAAACATCATAGGGTACATTTTATACAAAGTAGCAGTTAAAGGCATTTTAGAGTTTCAGGGAAAGAAAGAACTTTCTTTTCTTTTTTTTTTTTAAGATTTATTTATTTGTTTGAGAGATAGAGAGATGAAGGGAGAGCAGGAATAGGAGGGACAGGGAAAGAGAATCGCAAGCAGCCTCCATGCTGAGCATGGAGACTGACAGAGGACTCAATCCTCAGACCCTGAGATCAGGACCTGAACCAAAACCAAGAGTTGGATGCTTAACCAACTGAGCCACCCAGGCGCCCAAAGAAAGAATATTTCTATTTAAAAATGTGAAAAAGCTAAAACACAGGTAACATAGTCACACCTGGTTAGTATACAGTAATGATTCTAAGGAAAAGTGACCACACTACAATGATAAAGAATGTTGTTAACCTAACAGAATAAAGGATGTTGATTTTGGAGATAAGTGAGATACTGAAATGTGTGCCCTCAGATTAGTATGTAAGAGAAGGAAAAGCCCATATGCCTTTATCTCATGACATTTAAGTACCAGGTTGGTGCTGAGTACACGATGGTGGATAGCTGCACATGGAACATCAGGAGAGAAATATATCTGTGTACTTAAGCTGCTCTACAGTAAAATAATTTTAGTGGGATGTCATGGATAAATGAGCAAATTTAGGAACTACGGGTAGCACTTGGGCCTCACTGAGAATCTAATAAGAATTTGAAAATTAAGTAAATGAAGTTGTTTCTGTGTTAAAATGAGATTAATATAGAAAAATCAAAGAATATGTGAATTATTTAAGGACCTCTGACCCAATAGGACCTGAAGGCAATTCTTCCTGAAAACGATTATCATGCAAATATCCAATTTGAAAGCAACTTTAAAACAAGTATACACCAGGCATCTTTGTTAGCCATAGAGGTATAGATAAAGGAAAGTTGTCAGTCTCCACCCAAACACTGCCCAGAGGCAAGCAGAGGTTTACACGTTTGGACTCTACACCTGCTGATGGGTTGAGGAGGCTTTTCATGGGAGGTAGGTGCACCAGGCAGTCTTGGCATCAGGCCACTACCTTGATTGCTCGGATCTAGTCTTGACCTTCTAATTTTGCCTTACAACACTCTCAAGTATCGGGAGAAAATCATATGTGTTATTGGAAACTATATATGGATTAACTTTATCTTACTAACTACAAGTTTGGTTAGTGTTGATCTGTACTGGGACATATTTTTATAACATCCCACTTAAAATAACCAAAATACAAACAAAGTACATGAAATTATAATTTTCTTAAGGTGTAACTCAGGCAACAAAGGACCACAATCCCTGGCACAAGAAGAAACAAAGTAGGCAAGCCCTAAGCTTGCTCTAGTTTACTGCTTTGAGAGAGTTTCCAGTCCACATCTTAGGGAAAGGATACCAAGGGGGCCATGCTGGCTCCCTGAGCTGAGGTAGTCCAAGGCAGCTCAAGGTCTCTGGACAAAATACCATTGAGGAGGGAGCTGTACAGAGAGGGAACTTCAGACATAAACAGAGGAGTCCCCTAAAGTATCCAGCTGAGTACTGATCAGTGTGTTTGAGTGAGGAGACTGCTGGAGGCAGGGGGAAAAAATGCCCAAAAAGGACTATAGGTAATACTGCTCATACTCAGAAAAGGTCACAAATACTGAGTATTTTCACCAGCCAAATTAGAAAACTTCAAGATTATACATTGAGAAGAGTCCTCAGAGGGTTTTGCCTCAGTAATAAGATATAATTAGTTTTACACTAATCACTGCCCAACAAATCTTAAAAGCAACCCCTAAAAGTATTAAAAAATTTGCAAGTTACATAACATGATTCCAAAACAAAGCCCAAACATAGTTATAGGAATACAAAAGCATCTGGCACCACTTAAGGTAAAACTCACATCATCTACCAGTTTAGAGTTCTATTCCACTAAAAATAACTTTCACATGAATGCAAAATAAAGACTTTTAGACATAGAAAAGCTGGAAAAATATCACCAGTACAGCTCCACTAATAAGCATTGCTAAAGAATATCCTACAAGCACAAGAAAATGATACCACATAGATCTACTCAAAGAAATAAGCAGCCGGAAAAGATGACTTCCTAATTAAATATATAAGGTACTTGGTATTATTTATATATTTTAAAAAGACAATTAACTGTTTAAAGAAAGAGTGTGGTCATAATATCTGGGGTTTATAAGAATTATAAACATAAATTATATGACCCCAGAACCACAACTATCAGGGAAAGTGAAATTATACTGTTATGAAGTTCTTATTCTATAACTGTTGGGGCATAACATCACCTGAAGGTAGCCTGTGATTTCATAAAGATGAACTCAATATATCCCAAAAGATCCAGTAAAATACAAGCATGTGTGCCTAATAATCCAACAAAGGAGATAAAATGTGTTTTTTAGATGAGCAAATGATCTCAAAGAAGACAGAAAAAGGAGGAAAAAAGGAAATACAAAGGGACAGATACAAAACAAATAGTATAATGACAGGTTAAATTGAACCATATCAATAATTGCGTTAAATGTAAGTGGTCTAAATACCATAATTAAAAGATAGAGACTATCAGATTGCAGAAAGGGAAGGGTGAAGCAAGATCCAGCCATATACTGCCTATAACAAACCTTAATTATTAAAAAACAAATAGGTTAACAGTAAAAAGATGTAAAAAAGTATACCACAAGAATACAAATTTTAATAAAAGCCGGAGTAAGTAACTATATTAATGAGGCAACATAGTTTTCAGAAGGAAAAAAACCCACAATACTACTAGGGATAAAGAAGACCATTTCATGATATAGAAAATATTAAGTTATACAGAAGAAAAAAAAATCCTAAATAATAGAGTGCTATGGTCTGAATATTTGTGCCTCCCAAATTCATGTTAATGTGATGGCCTTTGGGAGGTGCTTAAGTCATGAAAGTGAAATTCTTATAAGAGAGTTATAAGAGTTATTAAGAGTCAACTCATCTCTTAATGAGATTAGTACCTTATAAAAGACAGATCTCTACTCCTTCCACCAAATGAGGGCATAGCGAGAGGTGCTGGCTGTGAACCAGGTGGAGGCTCTCACAGAACATGACCATGCTGGCACCTGGACCTTGGATTTCCCCCTCCAGAACTGTGAGAAATAAATCTTTATTGTTTGTAAGTTACCCAGCCTATGGTATTTTGTTATGGCAGCCCAGACAGACCAAAGACACAGAGGTTCCAGACACATGATGTAAAAAAACTAATAGAATAAGAGAAATAGACTAATCCACAATTGTAACTAAGATTTCAATATCTTTCTCACAACAACTGCTAGGACAGAAAATAAGCAAAGGTTTAGAAGATTTGAAAAACACCATTGACCTAATTGATACTTACAGGTCATTCCATAGCAGATAAAGCATACTTCTCAAGTTCACATAGGACATATTTAAAGAGAAATCACATTCTGGGCTATACACCAAGGCTCAACATATTTAAAAGTATTCAAATCATCTGAGGAAAGTTCTCTGACTACAATGATATTAAATGAGAAATCAATAGAATCTATTGAAAAATGTCATTTTTTTTCAAAAACTAAATAATACATTTCTAAGTAATTCATGAGTCAAAAGGGGAATCAAAGGGGGGATTAAAAGATATTTTAACTAAATGATAATAAAAATTCAACACATGGAAATTTGTGAAATGCTGCTCAATGGGGCTTTGGGGCAGGAATCACTTGTGTAAGAAAAAAATAAATAAACCTTTTAAATCAACAACCCCAGTGAACACTTTAAGAAAATAGGAATTAAAAAGGAAATTAAACTGAATAAATAAAAAAAAATGAAACAAGAAAGATGAGAGTGAAAGTTAAGAAATAGAAAATAGGAAAACAATGGAAAAATCAATAATAATTATGTTTTTTGTTTAGAAGTCAGTTATGGGTCCCAATCACACTCAGTGGAAGAAGTTGACATAAAAGTAAGAACACCAGGAGGTGGACATTATGAGGATCACCTTAGATACTGTCTGACATAAATTCTGACTAAAGACATGTAGGACCTATACACTAAAAATCAAAAAAACATTGTGGAGAATAAATTGATGAAGACCTAAATAAATGGAGACATATCGCATTTCCGTAGGTTGGAAACTCAGTATTGTCAATATGTCAGTTTTTCTTACATTTACCTATACATTCAATTGAATCTTAATTCAAATTTTTTGTAGAAATGGAAAAAATTAGGGCAGCCCAGGTGGCTCAGTGGTTTAGTGCCGCCTTCGGCCCAGGGCGTGATCCTGGAGTCCCTGGATCGAGTCCCACCTTGGGCTCCTGCATGGAGCCTGCTTCTCCCTCTGCCTGTGTCTCTGCCTTTCTCTCTCTGTGTCTCTCATGAATAAATAAATAAAATCTTAAAAAACATAAATGGAAAAATTGAAAATTAAAAAAAAAGAAATACTATTCTAAAATTCTCATAGAAATTTGAAGAAAACAAAAATATATTTGGAAAGGCATAAAATGTGAAGCAATAGCTCTATCCTCAGTAATTATGCAGTATGGAGACTGCACAGAGAATCCAGAGGTTGATCCAAACGTATATGGACAACTGGTTTTTGACAACGATGAAAGCACAATTGAGTAAAGAAAGAATATTCATCAATTGGCATGGCTAAAATTTAAGCAATCTGGCAAGAACAAATGTTTGGAACCACGCACATGAATTGGATCTTTAATACAATGCTCATGGGAATATAACATTTTATAAGTACTTTGAAAAATAGTTTTATAATATTAAATAAATATTACATTAAATATTATAAAATATTATACACACATGGTGTATCATTCAGCTACTTCATGCTTTTGCAAGTAGCCAAGGGAAATGAGGTTACAGGTCCATGCAATGACATGGACGTACAATGAGTTCTACATTCATGCACACAACAGCTTTATTGGTAGTTCTCAAATACTAGAAACAACCTGAATGTCTTTCAACAAGTGCCTGGATGCACTGACTGTATATCACAGAATGGAATCAAACTCAGCAATAAATAGACTGAACACATATAAATGCATCTCAAAATAATTATTTTTAGTGAAAGAGGCATACAGAAAAAAGTGTAACTGGACGGTTTCATTTATAAAAATTCCAGGGATGTCAACTAATTTGAAGTGACAGAGAATGAGTCAGTGGTTGGGGATGAGGAGTGGTAGGGATGAGTTCTCAAAAATCTTGAGGAAAAGAGGTGATGGATGTGTTCGTTGTCTTGATTGTGGCACTGGTATCAAGGGCATATACATATCTCAAAATTGATATGATTGGACATGTTAAATATGTGAATTTATGGCACATCTGTTACATCTGAACAAAGCTGTAACGAGGAATTGAAATACCAACAAAGAGACCCGCTATTGGCAACCAGAGCAACGGGTTTTTTCTGAGTCTGCAGCCTGAGGCTTGAGTATTGGATTACTGCAAATTTTCAAATCCCACAAGATTTGGCCAGACTCCTGGTCATCTTCCTGGCACTATCCACTCTCCTCTAGGTCCTGGCCTTCACGTATAACAGATTATTTTTTTATTTTTGCTTGAACTTAGATAAACTCTAGGAAAAAAACTTTAAGGTGCTACAAAACTAAGAAGTGGTGTTAATTAGACAAAACCTGGTGCTTATTTATAGCCTGGAAGACTGTCACTTCTGATCAGGTTCTTCACTAAAAATAGCTAATTGAGTATAAGGGCTCACATTTTCCCCCAGTGGTGTTTTTGTTCCCGTGTTGTTGCATTGTTTACAAATAGTGTTGTTAGGGTGATATTTATATTTTGAGTTAAAAAATAGTTTAATATCAAATCACTTACATCATATTATGCTAGACTTATATATTTAGAATCCCAAAGGAGAAGACACCATTACATCATATATATATATAAAGGTTAAATGGAGGTACTGTGGGCAGATAGCATTACAGTAGCCTCAGGTGTACCACACAGTGTTTCTATAAGTCTACACATTTTGCTCTGCTTCACCACACACGTAGCTACCACTCATCCCTGTACAACACACTCCAACATTAACTATATTCCACATGCTGTATCCCTCATCACTGTGACCTACTCATTTCGTACCTCAAAGTCTGTATCTCCCACTCCTCTCTGCTCATTTTGTCCATCCTCCATCTCTCTCTCCTCTGGCAACCAGTAGTTTGTTCTCTGTATTTATGGGTCTGTTTCTGCTGGAGTTTGTTCATTTTTCCCCCCTTAGGTTCCACATATAAGTGAAATCATATAGTATTTGTCTTTTTCTGCCTGACTTATCTCACTTAATATCATAACCTCTGGGTCCATCCATGTTTTCACAAATGACAAGATTTTATTTTTTTTTATGGCTAAATAACATTCCATTGTATGTATACGTGACATATCTTCCTCATCCATTCATCTATCCATGGACACTTGGCTGCTTTCACATCTTGGCTATTCTAAATAATGCTGCCATAAACATAGGTGTGCATACATCCTTGAATCAGTATTTTTGTTTTCTTTGGTTAAACAGAAGTGGAATTACTGAATCATATGGTATGTCTATTTTAACATTTTTGAGGAAACTATACTATTTGCCCCAATGGCTGCACCAATTTACACTCCCACTAGCAGTGCACGAGGGTTCCTTTTTCTCTACGTCCTCATCAATATTTGTTATTTCTCCATCTTTTCTATTTTAGCCACTCTGACAGTATAAGGTGATATTTCATGGTTATTTATCAAAAGTTAAAAGATTTTGCATAGTGAATAAAATCATCAACAAAATGAAAAGGCAACCTACTGAATGGGAGATTGTATTGGCAAATTATATAACTGATAATGGGTTAATATCCAAAATATGCAAAGAACTTATACAATTCTACACACACAAAAAAAAAACCCCACAAAAAATCCAATTCAAAAATAGGCACTGGATCTGAATAGACATTTTTCTGAAGAGGGCAATCAGACACATAAAAAGATGGTCAGCATTATTTATCATTGGGGGAATGCAGATCAAAACCACGCTGAGGGGATCCCTGGGTGGCGCAGCGGTTTGGCGCCTGCCTTTGGCCCAGGGCGCGATCCTGGAGACCCGGGATCGAATCCCACATCAGGCTCCCGGTGCATGGAGCCTGCTTTTCCCTCTGCCTATGTCTCTGCCTCTCTCTCTCTCTGTGACTATCATAAATAAATAAAAATTAAAAAAAATTAAAAAAAAAACACGCTGAGTTATCACCACAACTGCTTTCTATAATATATTCAGAGAACCATATCTCACAATGAAAACATAAAAGATATATTTCACACATTCTGCACAGCTTGATTTCTGATTCTGCTGGGTTTCCAAGTTGAGAAGCTCTCAAGTTAATATAAACTTGCAACCTTTATGAACATAAACAAGATACCTCAAAATCTTGGATTTTCTCCACGTTCTATTAGGTAACTAAGAGAGTTTTGATGCTATTTTGTGACAAATAGCAGATGAGTATTTGAATCCACCAGTCTGTAATAATTTTAAGTTATAGAGTGTCTCTGGAGTGATAGAGACTGAACAGGTGGTCACTGATCACCTCACGCCTGTTCCAGTGACTGTCATTAATAAGACAAGAATTAACAACTGTTGGTGAGTATATAGAGAAAAAGGAACCCCCATGTACTGTTGGTGGGGATGCGCTATGGGAAACTGTTGTTAACTCAGTAAAAAAAAAGGGCGAATGTATATACTCATAAAATTAGAGAAAAATTTTAAACATAAATATAAGAAAAGCTAAAAACCACAAATATAAGAAAATAAAAGCTTGCAATTTTTTTTTCTATTTATGCTTAAGGATTTGAAAACCCCGATGAAAATGATGATTTTTCAATAAATGTAAATTAATATTTTATGTTCCTAAGGAGCTATTAATGTCTTAGGTATTTTACTGTAGAACAAATTGAGACCATTTAAAAAAATCTACATTCTCCTCCCACACACAAAAATATCCAAGAATAAGTTCCAGACCATTTCATACATGATTTTAGCCCTTTTAAAGAGATAATTCCACTTCTCTTTTATTTCTTTCAGAGCACAGGTTAGAGAAGGAAGAAAATGAAGCTTTTGTCTGTAGTGTCACAATATTGACATGACATCTGAGGCTACATTTTTAGACCAGTAGCATTTATGATTCATAGTGCACATTTTGAAATGAAATATTAAAAAATGCAATAGAATAGGATCAATATAATAATATCTGTAATATGTTAAAATAATTCACAATAACATAAAAAGATAAAAATATCCTCTCAGGAGCTAAAATACATTTGATAAAATTCATCATCTGTTAGGACTTAAGATGAATGAATACTTGGTTATTACAACATGAAAGTGTATGTGTGTGTGTGTGTGTGTGTGTGTGTGTGTTTCACCCTAAAACTAATATGTTGAATAAGAAACATTAGAAGCACACCCGATGAAAGTGGTAAGATAAGGATGTGCCCAATTACATTAATTATTCACCATTCTTCCTGAAATACTAATAACATGATTAGGATGAAGAAAAAATAATGTTTATAAGTTGTGGTTTTGTAAAGACTCTTGAGAGACTTTTCATTGTTGAATCCTTTGTGCGGATCATTCAGTATTTCAGTATCTACTGTATTACTTTTAAAAATGTAAAAGATTCAACTTCACGAATTTAAAAAATAAATCTCTTCAAGGTACATTTTGGTTCTTTGAATCTATGTTACATAAACATTAGGCTCAATAATTGAGAGAAAAATTAGTAGAATCCTAATTTCTATATAAATGATAAATAGTCTCATTTTTAATGATGAAAAGCAGAGGATGCATTCCAAAGTATAAAATGGATTGCTTAGAATTAAATTGTTTTGTGTTAACATAAAATGTTTAATTCTTACTCTAATCTTATTTTCCTATCTACAAAGCTATAACACGAAACCATGTTTATATTACTACATAATCAGCCAAACTTCAAATATAAAGCCATAGCCAGCTGCTGTGTAGCTTTATTTTGAAGTTATAGATCCTCTTGTAGCATTATTCCATTTTAGTTAAACAGGGTTAGGTCCTTTGGGAGTTAATCATGCAATGAGCTGTCACACATGCCTGTTGTGGGATTGCTCAAATGCTGGTGGACTCCTATTAGAAGGAACTTAAATTATTTATCACCCCCTAAGTTGGTACAACACGTTGCCCCTACATCAGATCTCGTACATATGTTCAGTTATAAAGTGTAAAATCTATGAACTTAGCCAAGAAGTGATTGTAGTTAAGGTTGCTCTCATAGAAGACATGTTGGGGTGGGGGGTACTTTCAGAAGGTGACATTTTCAGAGCTAAGGATGTAAATACTTCACAATAAGCATGTTCTCTGTACGTTTTTAGAAACTCAGAGTTGATAAATCAATAAGCATTCACACTTTCTGGAGGATCCGTATGCCCTCAAGACTCCCACAAAAAGATAAGAATTCTGACACATATTTTCTTATTTTGACACGTATTTTTGACACGTATTTTTTGACACGTATTTAACATAGGATCTTTATAAAGAAATTATAAGACCAAAGCAAATTAAAAAAAATATTCTACTATTCTGGGCCAGGGACAACTTTGTTACTCAATGAATTTCTTTGTTGTCCCAGATTTCCTAGTTTCCTAAGAGTTAGGCAGAGTAGGCATGAGAATGAGCACATCTCTTTAAGCTTTGTAGATTTCAGGGTTGTTAGCTGGTCCTTTCTGACTAATATATGTCCCATGTTTGCGCCATATCCATACAAGAAATGCCTTTGTAGGGTGCCTTCATGGGTCAGATTCAGCAGTGACTTGCTAAACCATGATTCACTAAAGGAAACATATACACTTAACCAATTAATTGGTAGAATGGAATTCATAGCTGCTCCAGTGATGTACTGAGCATCCTCCCTAAGAACTCCCACACTACTCATCCCTGTTCAGTAGAACGTGCCCCACTGGAACTTTCTCTTTTGTCTTTTCCTTAATGAACTCATTTTCCTCCATCTTTTATGAGGATTGCACTAAGAGCTAATCAACTAGTTGAAGCTTTATGTTGTTGACTTGCTGACTCATCTTAGGGCCTTGTGCCTAGAGAGATATATCAAACACATTTACCCTGAGGTGTTGGTGTTGGGGAAAAACATTCCCAAACTCTGAAATAGCCAGGCTTAAAATATGATGTCTACTGTGTGAATACTCAAGGCTTCTACAAAATTAACTTCTTTGATTCCTGTGGGGGGAAAAATGGGACAGACTGAACTCAAGGTAAAAGATGGTAAGTAGGGTCACAAATTATAATGAATCCTCAAGATTTCTCTTCTCAGAGTAATAGTCCTCTCAGGGAAGTGATTCTCACTGCTTCCACTGAGTACTGCCACTCAGAAATTTTGTTCCTCTAGCTTGAGTGATTTGCCTAAGAATCAGTCACATAATCCAACCCATCAGCTTCTTTCCCTGGAACTGGGAGCCTCAGTGAACATGAAGCTTCTGGAGACCATGTTTCCTGCTAAATTGCCTACAGTTGGAGAAAGACACAGAAACATGCGTGAGAAGGGATATGCCGCCTGAGGTCTGAGTGGACCCAGGCTCATTCTGTGTGGACCTGAAGCTGCTCTGTTCACTGTGTTTTTTAAGGATCTTCATTTCTATGTTTTCTTGCTGTCTTTTTGAGAGCTTCCTCTATGTTGGCTTTTGTCTTTGTATTATTTTTTACTTCGAATTGGTTTCCAGTATTTTCTAGATAATGTGGGCCATATATAACAATATTTGAAAATGGAACAAAGACAACACAAAGCAATGTTTCTAGTGATGCGATACTTGTTATTCCAAGCATTTTTTTAAGAGTAATTTTCACAGAAGTTGACGATGACATGAGTGTGAGAACCACCCAAACTAGGTTCCTTATTCTCAGCAACAGAATCATTAAGGAAGCAGGTAGAACTGAATTAGCCAGCATCTCAGGGATGCTACACTTTCTTTCTCATCTGCCGGCTGGATCTACAGTTTAGATGTGGCTTCCACTGTTGGAAGGAAACATGGCCTCGGTACTGGCTCCCTTCTCCCTTGGGTGCAGGGGAGCCACGGAGTCTGGATTCTGTGCTTTGCATCTTCACTCATACTGCTTTCCATATTTTGCAGTCCACTGTCTTCCATGGAGAGCAGTCTCCGTGGACCCTCAAATCAAAAAGACAGCCTCTCTTGCTCTACCTCTGTGTTCAAGGCTACATCAGAGCTCTTGGACTCCCTGTTTTCTGGGAAGGGGTTTGAAATGGCAACAAAAATGTTATTAGGGCACCAGGAGCTCTCACCAGCCTGTGTCAGGGAGCAGAGAGCCATGTAAGATGTTAAAGCTGCTTACAAATAAATACCTGATAGGTACTGGGAAAGTAGGCTGGGAATAAGATAGAGCACAGGTGGTACCCCTGATAAGAAATGTTTCTGGATGTTAACAGAGAGATCATCATGAGATAACAGAGGAATCTGCTGGATGCCAAAACAACTGATTTATGAACTATACATTGTGTGACATATGTTCATGACTCTCTCTCTCTCTCTCATATATATATATATATATATATATATATATATATATATGCCTTAAAATTTAAAGTTAAAATTTAAAGGTTTAAAATTAAAAATATAAATATACACTTAGAAATACATGCGAGAGCAGAAGCTACAGATATTTATTCAAATTTGACTTTGATTCATTTTCCTTCTCTGAGATTTTAATATATTCTCTTTTGTATTTTCATATGATACAGTGGATTTAAACATAATTAGTATGGTTGACTTAGTTTAGAATACACTATATTTTTTCAATGGCAAACCCAACATGAAACAAAAACATCTCAAAGAACAAATAAAAGGGGGAATATAGCATGTAGAGTGGTTAATGCGGTAGTCATGACCTAGTCCATTATCAGAACATTACAGTGCAAAACACTGCATTATATGCTAGGAGTCTCATGGTAAGATAGATATAGAGGTTGCAGGTTAATGCCTGGATGAGGGTTTGCTGAACATCCCCCCTTCCCGCCCCTTCATGGAATGATGCTGGAATACAGGAGTAGAGAAGAGATTGCCTTGAGTGTTTACTATATTAGTTCACATCTCTCTGGTTTACTCCCTCACAGTTTTCTGTATTCATTTCCTGTCTGTAACAAATTTAGTTAACTTTCTCTATAATTATTGGTTTAACATTTGCCTCTTATCCTGTATTAAAATATTGTGTGTGTTTTTTTTTTAGATTTTATTTATTTATTTGAGAGGGGGAGAGAGAGAGAGAGAGAGAGAGAGAGAGAGAGAGAGAGAGATCAGGAGCAGGGGGAGTGGCAGGCAGAAGGAGAGGGAGAAGTAGACTTCCTACTGAGCAGGGAGCCTGACACAGGTCTTGATCCCAGGACCCCAAGATCATGACCTGAGTCAAAGGTAGATGCTTATCCAACTGAGCCACCCAGGTGCCCCTGAAGGATTGTTTTTAAAGATTCCACATTTTTCCTCCATTGGGTTTGTCTATTTCCCCTTTGCATGGTGGGACACAGAGCAGGCATTATACCTGAGTGTTTGGGGAACTTAGTGGAAATATAGGCAGACACAGCCAGCATAGAGTGAACTCAAACAGGAATTGAGGGCTGAGAGCAAATAGGTCAACCTTTCTCAGATATATGAGTTGGAACACCAACCTTATAGTGCAGAAAGGCACGCAGCTAGGATCAACAAATAAATATCACAGAGAACTATTCATTATGAAGGAGAATGTTCTGACTCTGAGTTCATCCCCAGATGAAATTTAACATCTGGGACCTCACAGAGAATATGGTCCAGAAGACTGGCTCATGGGAAACGAGATACATAGGCTGAATCAAGGCATGTCAGCATAAATAAGCTAATACTGCTTAATTATAGTTGATAAAATAACTACACTGAAGCCTGAAAAAAATGAGTGAATAGAAATAGAAACAAAAAAAGAATTCAAGAACGATAAATGGTGACTCTGGAGGTTACTAGTTTCTGAAGCGCTCAGGCTTTCTACCGAAGAACTATGGGACCATCTGCAGACGGATGCCATCTGCACTTGTGGCCTTTGGAGAACTGGTTTAGAGATGACAGTCCCAGGTTCTGTTCTCTGCTCTTTCATCTACACATTTCATGGCTCGGACAAGTGATTTTACCTCACTGGGTTCATGTTTCCTTACCATCAAGATGAGGAAATTGAGACGATCTCTCTGTGATTTCACATCTTATGACAAATAGTGGAACCAATACCTTAACATTTCCCCCAGAGCAACCAGAGCTGTGCTGGTTATAGACACAGTTATAGGAAGAAAATCACTGGGAAGAAGGGGAAGCCAATGAAGAGAGATATATGTGTCCTATAATCCCAGACATTATGGGTTCATTGAGAAATGGTTCACTCTAGTAGCTGCTTTCTTGTACAAAATGTGCACTATGCTAGCACCTTCTCAAAGTATATTGAGATCTGTTATTTAATTTTTAAGTAAAACAAAATAGCCAAAATATGATTTTTCAGAAGAGGTGTTTCCTTTGATTGGAACCTGTAGCTTAGATGTTGGTCACTGTTGGTCAATGAACAGAAGGAGTAGGAAGTAATCAGCAACTCATGGAAATGCATACCACAATGGCTTTCAGAGATCTAGAAATTTCTGTATTTCTAAATAATAGATTCACCTCCATTTGCTAATGCATTCATTTCTTTATCTATTTTTAATTGTGGTGAGAACACTTAACATGAGTTCTATCCTCTTAACAAATTTTTAAGCGCACAGTCCAGCATGGATAACTACAGGCACAAAGGTTTGTACGGCCAATCTCTAGAACTTATTCATCTTGTAGGATGAAGCTTTATGCCCTTTTAACAGCAAACCCTCTTTCTACTTTCTTCCATCGCCTGGCAACCACCATTCAAGTTTCTGCTTCTAGGAGTTTGACTATTTTAGATACTTCATATAAGTGGAATGATGCAGCATTTGTCCTTCTGTGACTGGCTCCTTTCACTTAGCAAAGTTTCCTCCAGGCTTACCTTTGTCATAAATGGCAAGATTAACATTTTATAAACTGAAAACTGTTCCATTGCGAAAAATTCCATTGTGCATACATATCTCATGTTCAATTTATTCATTTATCCATTGATAGAGATTTAGATTTTTTATATGTATTATATGTCATACCTTGGCCATTGTAAATAATGTTGCAGTAAGCATGCTAGCCCAGGTTTCTTTGAGAACCCGACTTCAGTTATTTTGGATATATACCTGGACGTGGGATTACTGGAAGACTGGACATTCATATTCAAATTAATGAAAGTGGATCCTTATCTAATATTTACAAAAATCAACTCAAAATGGATTAAGGAACTGAATGTAAGACCTGAAATGACAAAACTCCTAGAAGAAAACATAGAGGAAAGCTTTCATGCTATTGATATAGGAAATTATGTCTTGGATGTGATACCAAAACACAAGCAACAGAGCAAAAACATATAAGTTGACTACATCAAATTAAAAAGCTTCTGCCTCACAAGGAAAATAATCAACAGTGAAAAGACAACCTGTGGAATGTAAGAAAATATCAGTAAAACATTTATCTGATGAGGGGTTAGTCTCCAAAACATAGAACTCAACTATGTTGACAACTCAACTCGACAACTCAACTTAAAAAACAAAACAAAACACAACACAATTTGATTAAAACTTGTGAAAAGACTCTGTAGTGTCATTTCTCCAAAGAAGACATACACATGGCCAACACGTCATGAAAAGATGGTGAATGTCAGTAATCATTAGGGAAATGCACATCAAAAACACATCACTTCATACCTGTTAAAATGTTTATTATTAAAGAAACAAAAGAAGTAGTGATGAAGATGTGGAGAATTTAGAACACTTGAACACACCATTGGTGAGAATGTAAATCGGTGAGGCCATTATGGAAAACGGCAGGGATGTTTCTCAAAAAACTAAACTTAGAACTACTTTATGAGCATCAAAGCATTTTAGGTCATGCAAAAAGACTGACTTTTCTTCCCATATCAGATATAGTCAGCAGTATGTGTGTGTGTGTGTGTGTGTGTGTGTGTGTGTATGATTTGACTGACCAATCCAGAACATATCATTGACAAGTGAGCATCATGTGGAGGACAATATTTGTCTCTCTCATATACCTGTGTGTGTATGTGTATGTATATGTGGCTTCCATTACAGTTGGGGAGGAAAACAAAACTACTAAACTAAGAATTAAGTAAGTGACCTGGTTTTCACAACATAATTATTAGTTGTACCAGGAATATATACTTAGACCACCCAATTTTATAAATTGCCTTTATTAAATTCTCCTTTGTTATTACATAATTGGTTTTTAATAAGAAATTTAAAAATATAACTCTGTGAAGCTCACTCTTATGTTCATTATAAGGATGTTCCCGAAGCTAATATTTACCGTATTATACACAACTTATTCTATGAAGATATGACAACCCAGGAGAAATACTATTTTCCTATAATTACTAAAGAGCAATTGTGTTTATTTCTACCATGTGTTTCTTATAAGAACAATGTAATAAATTCTATTTCCTCTTTCTCTTTGGTGCCATAAGATTCCCTTGTACCTCTAACTATAATTTAGTCTTCACAACATAAATACTGCATATAGCTTTAGTTAATAATGGTTGCCAAACAACAAATTAGATTCTTCATTGCATCTTAAGAAGAATTTTTTTTAGGGAACCTAGGTACTCTAAGAAAGTGGAAGGCAAAAATGTTTGCTTGGAATTTGTCATTGGGAGCCATCAAGAACCAAGTCAATATTCATGTCCTTTTTGTGTGGGAACAAAAGATTTCTTATTTCTGTGCATGTATTTTATTATACTGTCTAGATTTTCTTCTTTAGTCCCACTTTAAAATAAGATGGAATTTAAGAAATGAACTACATGATCTAGATTAAATTGCCTCCTGAAACATCAAATTCATGATATGCAAAATGAATGTTTAGATAAAGCACTTAAAAATATACATATATAGAAACCCAAAATATAAAGAAAATAAAAACTTCTAGAAAGTAAAGGTGTGGAAGGAATTCTAGAGGCCCATTTGACTCCTCCATATCTGTTTTAGTAGCCTGTGCATTATTACTTGACTATATAATTAATATTAATTAGAGACATATAAATCTAATTTTCAAGTTTGAGAGAGAAAAATTGATAAAGATTACAAAGACAAAGGAACAAGGAATGCCACTAGTATCATGGTTATATCTGCAGGCAGAGATTTGACTGTTGCTACTGACTTATTCAAAAGTATGACCTCATTCGTTTTCAGGAAGTTCATTATCTGATACTATCGACATGACATTGACATGATGTGCCACATTACTTTGGTGACCCAACATCTTCCTCATTAACTGGCAAAGTCTAACATTTCTTTTTAAAGATATTTTCTCCAATGTAAAGATGGTAGAGTTTTGTGAGATGTGATCTAATGAGAGTATCAGTGATATGGAAGCCACTCCATTGAGTTTTTGTTTCACTTTTATCATTAACATTATTTCAGATGTGAGATATCTCACTGAACCTCCAAGAAGGAGTGACGTGTATCACACTCTGTAATCTATTTCAAAATTCTGGACTGATCATCACAATGTACACATGAATGATTTAAACCAGATTTATGCTCTAAGCTCTGGCTCATGGTTTCACAACACAGGAGATAGAACTCTCAGAATAGAAAAGGGAAAATTAAATATAGAACCTAGGGGCACCTGGGCGGCTCAGTGGTTTAAGTGTCTGACTCTTGATTTCAACTCAGGTCATGATCTCAGGGTCATGAGACAGAGCAGGACCCTGAGACATGACCTGCTTGAGATTCTCTATTCCTCTCCTCTGTCCCTCCCCTGCCCCAACTAAATAAATAAATAGGTCTTAAAAAAAAAATATCAACTCCTGAACAGGGAGTTGAAATAATTTAAAATATGCCAATATTGTTTTCTCATTTATGATGTCTTTGAGTTGGTGGGAAGGGATGGGGTTCAGAGTTTTCAGGAGAGCAGAGAGTTTTTATCTGCCACTGTATAGAATAGAGGGAGAGTTGACAAAGGAACCATAGGGTTACCTGATAACTCTTCAGTGCTCAGTGGAGACTGGCAACCTCAAGGTTTTCATGGTAGAATACGCAAGAAAACGTATCTCTTGGAAAGCTCTTGTGTAGGTAGGGAAGAGATTCAAAGTTAGAGGCCCCTGAGACAGGCATTTATCTGTGACGTCCTTGGTATAAAAGGACAGCGAGTCAGGGAGCTGAGGGTGCTGGCGGGAGAGGATGCTGGCAGAAGCATCACGGGCCTGATGGCTGAGTGTGGAGGAGCTAGAATGCTGACAGATATGAACAAAGCATGATGTCTACAGGTTTATGGCATGAGGAAAAGAAAAAACAATAATTGGTATAGAGTTTGAGACATAAAGAGGGAAGAACAAAGGGTTCTGATGACATAAGCAGCTCTAAATACATTATTTCACAAGGGGAGTAAGTCTAGCTGGATGGTGACCGTCAGAATCAGAGTCGTGAAAGTAGGCAGCGGAAACCCCTGGCCCTTTTTTTTTCTGGACCCATTACAATGGTATGTGGAGGCTTCCCGACACCAACAAGCAATTCTCTGGCACCAGCTAGGTGTCTGAGAACGCACCTCAGTTCTGACACTATGTGGAGATAGAATCAGGTCCCACCGGTAAAGGGCTCAGTTCCACAAGGCTGCCTCTACTCCAGGCGCCAAACGCAACCTCACATTATCACCTGTGCCCTGACCGACTGGCTAGAAATCAGAAATACCCACAGCCCTTCCTTAGGTTCCATTACTTTGCTAGAGTGGCTCGCACAGATTATCAGTTTATCACACAGCATATTAAGAGACAGGAATCAACAGCCAGATGAAAGCACAAAGGGTGAGCTCCTGACAAAGGAGCTTCTCTCCCCACGGAGTTTGGGACTTGGTACAGTGGCACATGGAAGCCTTCTGGTTTCCCAACCTGGAAGCTCTCTGAATGTCATTCCATTGGACATTTATGGACACTTCCTTACATTGGCATGATAGATTAAATCATTGGCCATTGCTAATTGATTCAACCTGCACTCACTCTCCCCTCCCCAGAAATCAGTTCCACCCTTCTATTCAACTGTTAGCTCACCTGGATAGTCCTCATCCTTAGGTATTTTCTAGCATCACCTCATTAACATAAGCGCCCCCCTCCCCCCACTGTGGTGGAAAGGGGGGTGTTAGGAGTAAGAAGACAATCATTCACCTTTATGGTTCTGAAGGATTTCAGGAACTGAGGACAAAGAGACCAAATATTATAACAAAAGGTGCTCCCACTGCTGTAACCTCTCAAGAAATTCCAAGGGTTTGGGAAGCTATGAACCAGGAACTGTGGGGGAAAGCCAAATATATGTGAGAAATATATTCTGGTCAACTGAATAAGTAGGTTAAGAAAAAATAGAGTCTAAATAATGTCCTCGAAGCCTGGATCATAGGCTGAGATTTAAGTCCAAAAATATCAGATCAAATCTGAACTTTCTTCCTAAGACACATTCCTTAGATTATTTACTCTAAACTAGCTACAAAAACCAGCCTTTATACTTCATGAGAGATCTGTTTTTAAAAGTATATTCTCAGTTTAATTAGTTTGATTTTTTTATTTTTTTAATTTATTATTTATTTATCTATTTATTTATTTATTTATTTATTTTACCAAAATGAAACAGTGCTGGTTTTGAAATGATACCAGTTTGGGCGATGACACAGACTCAGCCACAGAGACTAACTTTGTTACTAAGGACTGGGAAAAAGACCACATATTATGAACAATTTTACTAGCACATTGAAAGGTTGACATTATAATTTAGTTTTTCCATTTTAACAAGTGAATCAAATTGCCAGTTTGATACTTATTAGAGTAGTATCATTTTCTTGAGTTTACATAATTTGGTTTATTTTACTTATTTATACCATTATTTTATCCTTTTATTTTATCTTATTCTTTCTTAATGTATTTTAAATTTTATTTTTTATTTAAATTGAATTAACACGTAGTGTATTATTAGTTTCAGAGGTGGAGTTCAGTGTTTCATCAATTATCTTTTCTTATTCTATTTTGTTTTACTGTGGTAAGAATGAAAGCCACATTCTTAATAGATTTTAAGTTAAAACAGATTATGGTGCACTATAGGCAGTAAGTTGTACAGCAGAGCTCTGGGATTTATTATTTTTTGTAACATTTTTAATTTATTTATTTCATGACAGATGTAGAGAGAGGCAGAGACAGAGGTAGAGGGAGAAGCGGGCTCCTTGCGGGGATTTGATGCAGGCATCCCCGGGCCCCGGGATCACGACCTGAGCCAAAGGCAGACGCTCAACCACTGGGCCCCCAGGGCATTCCTGGAATTTATTTTTCTTACATCACTGAAACTATACCCATTGAATAGCAACGCCTCTTTCCTCCTCTCAGCCCCTGGCAACCGCATTCTATTCTTTGTTTCTACTATCTGACTGTTTTAGATGCCTCACTCACATAAGTGGAATGACGCATTCTTTGTCTTTTTGTCGTTGACTTATTTGAGTGAACATCACACCCTCCTGGTTCACCCATACTGATACATATGGCAGGATTTCCTTCTACAGGTATCCAGGTGTCTGCACTCTACTGGGTTCTGTTAAGGCCTCGAGGTAGGTGTGCCTAGAACCAGATTTTATGGCAGCCCCCATGAAAATTGGATTGTTGGACCCCAGTCTAAGGATTTCCCCTCTAGGACAAAGCAGAGGTCTGGGATGTTCTACCTGTTTGCTCTGCACTGCTCCAGGTGCAGGCGCTGTGGAGACTAGCTGTGGGTCAGTGAAATTGCTGTCCTTGTCACTGACCTACAGGCAGCTAAAGTACTGGGACTGGGTCCTGCTAGCCCTATGAGATGGGCAGGAGAAGCCAGCCTTATGGGCAACTCCCAGAAAAGCTGGGGCGTTGGATTGTGGTCCAACTCTTTCCCTGTTCAAGGAGATGCTGGGGGCTGGGCTTCATCACCTCACTCTGTGCTGAGATGGGGACAGGAGTGTGGGAAGCACCCACAAAAGGGAGCAGAATTATTTTGCCACCCCCAAATATGCCACTTTACATATTGATTATTTTGAGTTAAAGTAACAAGTGCAAGGACTCTGACCTCTGAAATAAAATAAATTCCCTATGTGAAGGGTACCCTCCCTGTAGCAGGAGGAAGAGAGACATCCTTATTACCAGGGATGAGGAATTTATGGCTGAGAAGGCTGTGTAACCAAACCTTGTTCCTTCTTCATTAATTTACTACCCCAAGCCCAAACCCCTTTGTCATTTCGAATCTTTACAAATTCATCGTCTCCTTGTTTCAAAGGTATAAAAACTGCCTGCCTTGGTTACTTCTTTGAGCCTCATATTTCTATGAACTCCTGTACATATGAAATTAAATTTTATTTTCTCCTGCTAAAATGTCTTAGGTCAATTTAATTATTATATCAGCCAAGGAACCTAGAATAGAGGAGAAAAAAAGTTTTCCTCCCTGACACCTGCTTGCTAGTTCAAACCATCACTTGGCTCAGGGTAGTCCCTAGGGATGAGTGTATGGCTCAGTCAATTCTCCAAGGCAGGCAAGATAGATGCCAGTCTCTTGGGAAGAAGCTGGAAAAACTGCAGCACTAAGTGCAGCGCAGCTCTGTTACTCCTCGGGGATCAGTTGGGTGCTGGAGTTCCCTTCTCATTTTCCTGTACTGTGCTGGGTGGTGATGGGGAAGGGTGCCTCTGCTTTTCCTACTGGTTTCAATGTGGCCAGATTCACACTCACCCAGGATGTGGGGTCTTTCAACTGGATTCTGGATTTCTCAAAAAGGGAACTTATTTCTGTGTTGCTGCTGAACTGGTGTGTCTGTGAAGGTAAGGTGAGTAGAGGGCTTCCTATGCCAGTATCTTACTGTGGTCATTGTCTGGGGACAGAAGCAAGAAAATAATATTTTGTTAAAATAGTTTGAGAAGCCTATTGAGGAAACTATGTTTCTGTAGGGAATATGCACAAAGCATCTTCGTTCTTGCCTTACTTAATCCCTTAGGAATAAATATAACTGTATGAGAATTGTGACCATAATGTAAATACAAAATAAGGAGAGGAAGGAAGCAGAATGGGGAAAAGAGAAATCATAAATGATCTGGTGTCCTCACTCATGTAACTGAGTCAAAATTTCCCATATCCTGATCCACCTACCTGTCCATGTGTGACCCTAAATCAACAAATTTATAGTTATCAGGGTGTTCTTTAACATTTTAAGTTTTTTTTTTTCTCTTCTTAAATCTTGCTCTTGCTAGGACCAAACTGAACTCAGTCAAAGTTACACTGAAGATGGAAAAGAAGAGTTCTGTGAGCTGTTAAAGGCTGTCCTGAACCTCACTTCTAGTCCTGAACAACTCAACACAATCTCTTCTTTGGATTATTACCTGAATGGCATTTTTAAAGGTATGGTTCACTTTGTGTCACTAATTTTTATTTTCAAGGAAACTCTGATGACTGAAGATTAAAAAAAAAATGAGACTTTGTGTTCTGTGTCATGTATTTTTGTAATTATATAACAAATTTGATGTATATAATAAATAAATAGATAATCTTTGTATTTTCCGAAGAGGAAGTGATTTCTTGCTTTTTAACAATTCATCCAAAATTTACATGACTGAACAGACGAATGTTTACAACAGGGAAGGAGGCGGGGAGATGGATAATTGGTGACAGGGATGAAGGAGCGCACTTGTCCCCATGAGCATTGGGTGATGTATGGAAGTGTTGAATCACCATGTTGTATACCTGAAACTAATATAACACCGTATGTTGGCTATATGAGAATTAAGATTTAAAAATAAAACATAAAAATAAAACTTATTACACTCTGGGATACTTTAACATGGTTTTCAGTTTAATAGATTTCAGGTTGGCAGATTGTTTCCAATGTCTTCCCTTTTAGAGTGAGACTACGCACATCTAGGCAGAAGAGGAAAATCAGATTCTCTATCACAGCTAAGAGTTAACTGAGACACTGATTTCACAGTGGCCCACGGGATGTCCAGGCTCCAGCTCTGCACTGCCAGAAAGAGAACCCACTGCATGAGATTTAGTTCATTGCTTATGTGGGTTTTGTATCTCAATCTCACTTCTGTCCTTTGGACTAATTCCACATTTCAACACTCATGATTTAAAGGCACCTGCTAAGCCCTTTTTAAGGCATCTGTTTCCAAAAACAAACATTTATAGTTCATTTTACCATCAGGTGACACGTCAGCATCATGTTGGTGTGTCCAGCTTTCAATTTCATTATGATTCTCTAAGTGTTGATTTTGGCATTTAGACTCAACAGTAGTTACTACAATCTAAGTTTGGTGGCATTTAGTTCAAGTGATTGACTTATGCTTGCAGTTGGCTAAAAATCAAGAGGTGTTTTATGTAAGCTCCCTGACATGAAGCCAGATTTACTCCTCACTACCTGTTTCTACTCATGCCCAGTTAGATGGGTTGATGTGCAAAGAATCAGAACCTGGCAGTCAATGTGTCTCCTTAAAAGTGTTATCCAAACAGGAGAGGAATTTAACAAATTGGAGTTTAAAGGATTTACAATCAAATGAAATGAACAAAAGAAACCATTAATCTATGCATGGCAGAGAACTACAACTCTTTAACAAAGAGGTCACATATATTTTCATAACTTCCGAGAAGCCATTCTCTCTCTCTTTTATCCCAAATAAACTGATCTTCAACAATGTACTTGTAAACATGAAAACTATTAGAAGGTTTTTATATAAGATTGAGCACACAAAAGGAATTCTATCTATTATAATTAATTTTTGCAATGAAATGAATATTGGGAATCCATGAAAGTATTTTGTATCTTAGACTAAATAGCATGCATGTGATTTAGGAACTCAAGGAAGAAACTTTATTACAAGTTCCTATTGTCATGTTTAAGAGAAACAAGCACATAAATTTTGATTATCTCATATATGTAAATATATAACATTGAATATTAATATGCAACACTATAATAATTATATAAAATATTTAATATAATAATATGAATATATTAAGTATTTAGATATAATTTAAATCAGAGAGCATTACTAATGAAATGGCATTGGCTGTGAGTTTTTTCTTTATTACAGTTTAATATTAAAGAAAACTCCCAGTCAAAAATTTCATATGCAAACAAACCTCCAAATCATACACCATAATTTACTTATTGCTTGAAAAGCCTTCAGCATAAATAATCTAAAGTTTCTGCAGATGAGCTTGTGATGACTATAAAGATGGCCCTAATTGGATAATAAAAGAGAGATACAATGCTACCAGCTAGCATAACTGAAAAGTTGAGATTTTCTCTTTTAAAAAGTGCAGTTCAAAAAGGAATGGCCAAAGCCTTGCATTTCCCAACTTTATAAAATAATTATGACGTTTGAAAACCAACAATTGTAAAATTTCTCATATGGTTCTTCTTACAAACAAAATTTTGATTTCACGGTTGCAAAACAGTGCATGGGGAAGCTGAGTGTGAAAAAAACAGAGAGGAAGACAAACCATGAGAGACTCTTAATTCTGGGACACAATCTGAGGGTCCCTGGAGGGGAGGAGGATAGGGGATGGGGTAACTGGGTGACAGGCAATAAAGAGGACATGTGATGAGAAGAGCACTGGGTATTATACACAACTGATGAATTATTGAATACTACACCTAAAAATAATGATGTACTGTTGTTGGGAAATTGAATTTAAATAAATAAATAAAAAAGCAGTGCATCCCTTATTATGGCTAATTTGAGATACAGGACAGGAGAAGAAAAGAAAGAAAAAGAAAGAAAGAAAGAAAGAAAGAAAGAAAGAAAGAAAGAAAGAAAGAAAGAAAGAGAAAGAAAGAAAGAAAGGAAAGAAAAAAGAAAGAAAGAAGGAAAGGAAAGAAAATCCCCATAATCGCCTTCCAGAAATTCTTATTAGTATTTTGGTGTGTCCCTTATTCCATAGTGCAACGTCCGTACGTTACACAGCGACACTTGTGCCAACATGCGTGTGAGTACTCGAACATGAGGAGTATTTCTCATCTCCGGTGCTAAATGCTCAGGGGACTGGGGAGGGGGCTCTTTGTCTTGCGCCTGGATGTACACGTGCAAGCTAACTGGAGTTTCCGTAGTGGTAACTTATCCTAGCTGGAAACAAGAAAAGTAAAATTTCCCTGGAACAAAGGTGACAATTTGGAGAAAGTTGAGAAGGTGGTGTACAGATAGGAGGAAATTTTACATCACTGAGGCTGGCAGTCCTTTTTAAAGGAATAAGTAATATCTTATTAGACATCATGACCATTTCATTATTAGAAAAGCCCACTATGGTGTTTGTGAGCTTCTGACTCATTAAGCTTTGCTAAGTCCTAAATGCATCATGTGCTTGAAAATGATGTTTTGTTTTTTCATATAGTAAAGGCTGATACATCTGAGATAACTGTCTGTATTTACAGATCTCAAATCTATTTATACAGTATATCATAATCAATTTACAGATATCTACTAGAACAAATGAGAAAGTTTAGTAAGGCTATAAGGGTGAAATACAAAAAAAAAAAATGTGTTACACATTATTACACATTTTGGACTAAATGCAACAAACTAAGTATTAGACCTTTACCGAAATCAACAGAATATACATAGAGATGACAGGCAGGCTGGCAAGCTTCAATATTGACAGGTTGTCATTTGTATACAAATTGATCTGCAGATTTAAGGCAATCCAGTGAAAAACAGCAACAGACTCGTACAGGCATTGGCAAGCTTATTCTTAAATTTGCAGAGAAATTCAAATGACCTAAAATAGTGAAATCAATTTTTTTTTAAAGTAACAATTTTAGAGCATTTAAATATTCTGATTTGGAGATTTGTGAAGGTTCCAGAAATCAGAAAGTGGTGCAGTGATTTATGGAGAGACGCAGATCAATGAAACCGATTACTGATTGAAGAAAATAAATTCTCAGCATTGGGCAATTTTCATCAGGGAAAGAAAGGTCTTTTCGAAAAAAATGGTGGGAGATCAAATCAAGGCAAAATTGACTCTAGACTTAAATATAAACATCTATAAATCTTCCAGAGGGAAATGTGGGAGGAAAATCTTTGTAACTCAGACAAAGATTTTTCAGATGCAGTAAAACATGCATCAACCATTAAGGAAAACATCGCTTTACCAAAATTAAAAATGTTCTTCTCTAAAAGCACCATGAAGACAACAAAAGTCAAGCCACAGGATGGGGTACATTTCCAAAATAGATATTACCCAACACACAAAAAAGCCTTTATGTGGCTTACAGCTCAATGTTATGAAAATAGGAAATTAAAATAAATGGGCAAAAATTCGAGCAGACACTGTACCAGAGAAGATATACGAACGGCGAATAATCCTATCAAGCACGGTCAGTGTGTTATCAGAAAAATGCAAATTGAAGCCTCAAACAAATACCTCTTGACATCCATTAGCCTGGCTCAAATTAAAAAGACCAACAATACCAAGGTTTTACAAAGATGGGGAACATACCCTACTGATAAGAATTTAAACTACAGTAGCTCTGACCATTTGGTGGTTTCTTTAAAACTTAAATATGTGCTTACTGTTTGTCACAATGAATTTTTATGCATTTACCCAAGAGGAATGCAAACATATGCCTACAACATACTTGTGCACAAATGATGATTCCTGATAATCCCAAACCAGTAGCAAGTATAATGTGTATCAACCTGTGAATGGATATAAAAATGTTGTGCAAAAAAAAAAAAAAAAAATGTTGTGCATCCACACAAAGATAACCACTTAATAATAAAAGTTCAATGAGGTGCTAAAACCTGTAAACAGCATGGTCCAATCTCAGCATCAATCTGCTTAGTGAAAGAAGCCAGTCCAGAGTACGTCCTGTAGAATTGCATTTATATAAAATATTAGAAAGTACAAACTAACTGGTGATGACACAAAGCACATCACTGGTTGCCTGGGGTGAGGTGGAGAGAGGGGTCGAAGGGCTCACGGAACCTTTTGGGGGGAAAGACATGCCTTGTTTCCTGGCCCTGGTGATGATACCCTGTGTGTGCACGTCTCTTAGACTCATTAACTGTGCCCTTTTAATGAATGCAACCTGTTGGGCATAAATTCTATTTCAAGAAAGTTGAATTTTCAAGAGCAAAGGAATGTGAGATACAGAAGTGAGTAGAACCTAGAATAACAATGCAAAAGGCAAGTGACGCCAGTTAGTGAGTAGATGGGGGTGGGTGGGTGGGAGGGTAGGGGATTAATCCAGAGGAACGTGCTGGGCCTCTCCTGGGAATCCTTCACCCGACAGCTTCTTTGTTCCAGGCTGTGCTTCTTGCCTGAGAGCAGCCTGCAGCCTGCGACTCCCTTCCCGTTGGCGTCCAGGCCTCAGTTGTTCCCTGCGAGTTTTGAGGGCCATCCTGACACCTGGGCCCCTCCACGGGGTGGGGGCACCTCTGCCGTCAGGGCAGGCCCGGCACCTGGGCACCTTCCTCTGACTACTCACATGTGTCACCGGCGTGTGCCTCAGGCCCTTTCCCGCCTTGAACCCAGGATTCCGTATTCAGGGTTTTGGGTGTCTCTACCTCAAAGGCTGGTCCCCAGAGAAGCTCACCCCCGGGAATCTCACCGAGATGGTGTGGGCTCAAAGTGGTCTGGTAAAGCCCACGTTATAATGGTATTTTCAGACTGTGTCACTTCTGCTGAGGTCTGGACATCTGTTTCCCCCCAGATCCGTTTGTTAAGATTCTAAACACCAAAGGTGATGACACCAAGAGAGGGCCTCATGAATGGCGCTGTGCCTGACAAAGGGGCCCACCGAGCTCCTGGTCTCAGGCCATCGTGTGAAGACGCAGCAGGAAGGCGCGGGCAAGAAAGAGGGTCCGCATCCAGCTGTGGAACTCCCATCGCGGCTCCAGCCTGCAGAACCCTGAGTAATGGGTATTTGGTTGTTCATAAGGTACCGGGGCTGCGGTATTTTGTCTCAGCAGCCCTAATAGATGGAGGTGAGACAACACCTCCTGCTAATTATTTGGCCATCCCCGGTACCGAGGAGACTTAGGTTACCTCCCCCCTCCCCGCCAGCGCTGCAGTCACACAGGCTGTTAAACTTCCACTGATGAACTGGGATGGGATAGCAGTGACGGATAACGCACTTGAGAGCTGAGCAGGAGTCATCATAAAAAGAATAATGGAGCTAGATGATTCTTGCTAAATGCCATGTGCATACTGGAGAATCGGGAAGGGTGGTTAGTCATCATGTCTAGCAGTCGTCCGGACTTCTGTGCCAGCCTGCAAATAGAACCCCTGATCGCCGGCAGGGATCAGGCCCAGGGTCCCACGGGAAGGGTAATGAATCTCTGGAGAAAGCTCATCTCTCACTTGGCAATGCTGCTATACCAAAGCCCCGGATGGGAAGGGCCGGGAAGGAATTGCCTCCTGAACCTGGGATGGAGACACTGGAGTTGATGATCTAGAGCTACAGGAAACTCCAAATCCCCCTGAACCTACAGAATCGTCTCACCTCTGCCTAGAAGAATCTACTGCCCCAGCCACACCCCCTATCTTTAAAGATAACATCGGAGCCTCTGCCTTCCAAGACAACATGCATTCGCCCGGGATCTACCCATCTCTGCTCACCATCAGAGAGTAACGACAAACGGGGTAAGTGTGGGACCCCAGAGGAGGTAAGAGGTGCTACCTTGAAGGAGCTCTCAAGACATGGCTGGTACACACAGGAGCCGGCGGGGGTGGGAGGGGGGCATGCACCTGCAAGGCTCAGAATGCCTCTGGTCAAAAGAGACCTCTCAGCCTCATTTGTTGCCTGTTGGTAACAATCTGCACCCACTGACTGATGCCAGTGGAACCGGCTGTTTTCGTAGTGAAGGCGCCCCAGCCTATCTTTCTCTGCCTGGTCTGTGTCCCTCACTCCTTCGTGATATCCATCCCGAGAGTGTGCCATACTTATGAGATACAGAATCAGTACAAGTCTTTGCAAACTGGAAAACAGGAGTTGCCTCCTAAAAGTCAGTGGTTCTTGTTTCTCTTTTCTTGTCTATAGAGCCTGCATCAGTCTTCTAGGGCTGTCGTAACACAGCACCAAGGCTGGGTGACTTAAACCACAGAAGCCGGTTTCCTCATGGGCCCGGAGGAGACGTCTGAAGAGAAGACAGGAAGTTTCTGTGAGGCCTGGTTTCCCCGAGGGCCCTTCTCCATGGCTTACAGACTCTACCTTTGTGCTGTGTCCCCAGGAGGTCTCTTCTGTGTAAACGTCTGGATCCTGATCTCTTCCTGTAAGGACACCAGGCCCATCCTAATTACCTCGTTTTCAGTTAAGTCACTTCTTTAAAGGCCTGGTCTCCACACGCAGTCACATCCTCAGATCCTGGGGCTTAAGGCTTCACTCTGTGGATTTTGCGGGGAACGTGGTTCAGCCCACAATGGTGCCCAACAAAGTGCGACATAAGGAGACACACATGGCAGGTAATCAGCCAGCCTTGAACTCTTCAATATCAGTATCCACACTTGGGAACTGAGCAAATAAACAAAAAAATCATAGTGGATTGGATGAGTTGCCACGGAGCAGGATGCTTGCAGCATGGCCCCCTGAGAGGATGCTGAGCAGCCAAGCAGACCCCGGACAAAGAAAGCAGGTCGCTTCCTACCCCACACTGCAACTAGGTAGCCAGGCATCCCTCAGTGCCACCTCTCCCGACAGCCGCAAAATTCAGAGGTTTAAGGTGTTCGAGGGGAAAGGCGCTGAAGACAGAAGCAGAAAGCACCTGTCAGCTCCTCTCTTTGTGAGAAACAAGAGCAACATAAATAACGTATTTCGGTGTCAGACTGAAGTGGCTAGGGCGCTGTATTGGAAGCATGATATTGCAGAGATAGTTTCATTAAATCAACTATGTTTGAATCACGTTCCTGGTAATACTAGGGGGACCTAGCTGGTGTTGGATGTCGTGGACACTGGCAAAGGTGAGAAGACGAAAGACAGAGGACATTCTATGCAGCTGCTGTGCTCATGGGCGATGGATGAGCGTCAAGTTCCTCGTTATTTGAATATACCCACGTAGTCTGCTGATATTTAAAATGATTCACCGGTGATAGTAAGAAGTATGACTTAGCAAGCCATTGGGGAAAGCTATTTTCTGTTTCAGAAACTCACAGCTTCAGGAAAACACAAAGAAAAACGAATAATCACCAATCCCTTCTTAAGAGACAGCTTGAGTAAATGAACTCAATGGAAATGATTTCCTTTAGCGATCCTAAAGATTTAAAAAGTTCCGTCAGCAAGTTTACAACCAGGCAGATCAGGCACTGAGGCAGCCTTTGGGCTAAGGAAGGACATAATTTTCAGATCGATCTTGTCAATTACGAGCTCTGATATCTGGGGTAGGTTGTTCAATTTCTCCAAGCCTCAGGGAGAAAGGAGAAACTTGTAAAAATGGGTATCAACTAGTATCATTCTAATAATTTAATTAGCGAGTTGGGATAAAGCCCCTGATGAATTGTGGCTTACCAAGGAGCAGCTGTTTTTATTAGCAAAGTGTAGGAACTAAACATGATTTCTAATCTATTTCTGCATGAGTTTTTTTCTTTTTTTTTTTTAAACAACTCCATCTAGTTTAGCTTAAATCCAACCTAATATGTGTCTGTCAAAGTTTGTATGTACATCTTTTTTTTTTAATGTGATTTTCAATATGTAGATGAAGAAAATCCTAATTCCTTCATAGAGAAGATAAAAGCACACAGGACTGAGAATCTACACAGTTTTCAAGACTGTGCTAATGGCACCAAGGGTTTCATTCACTTGGGTGGCGTCCCTTAAAGGAGAACTTAGATGCTAATACTGGAAGAAATACATGTTTGCCATTAGTTACCTGCAGGGATCAGATAGGACATTGCAGATAAATCAACGTATATGCTTCCCCACCATACTGTTAAGGACTTTTCATAGGCATAAATATGTAGACCATTGGCCAGTGAGATATAAATTAAATAAGAGACCAGAATTCGCTCACAGAAATGCTCATCATAGCTTTTTTTTAAAAAAATAGTGAAATGTAAATTATAAATAATGTCGAGCATATTGTAATACATTCACTCATAATAAAGGAAATCTACTAAAGCTCTTGTAGAGCCAACTGACATTTTTGCAAAAGTATTTACATAATAGAATACCATCAAAATGAATATGTAACTACATGTTTGAAATTTTCTGGAAAGTACATGTCAAAATGTTATGATTTTTATCTTTAGGCCATGTAGTCACGGCTTTCTGGGTAACTAGGTTTTCACACTAATATGTCTTTTTCTGTAATTAAGGATATACATTATGAGTAATAGGAAAATATATTTTTCTGTTTATGAAGTCTCTCACTTTCGGAACATTCTGAGAGTGGAAAGTTGCCCTGTTAACAAAACTTTTTTGCACAGTAAAATTTTTATAAGCTTTCTCTCTTTGTAGAGTGTCCAATTACTCTATATAGAGTTGTCCATAAAGATACAAACAGTAAAGTCGTTCTTGACACAATCATCATCACTCATGGGAATTCTCTCTGCTGTGAGTTCCTTGATTTTGAGGGTATAAGCTCAAATGGACCCTTTTATCCCACTTACCACATTTATAAGTCCTTCTCTTCCACAGGATCCTGGATCGTTACCAAATTCTGATCTTTGCATGTTTCTCTTTTTGTGAAGCATTTATAGAATATATTTCTTATTACTCGGCTATTAGAAATGATGAATACTTAAAATTTACATTGACATGGATGGAACTAGAGGGCATTATGCTGAGCAAAATAAGTCAATCAGAGAAAGACACTTATCATATCTTTTCATTCATATGTGGAATATAAGAAACAGTGCAAGGGAGCACAGGGTAAGGGAGGGAAAACTGAATAGGAAGTCATCAGAGAGGGAGAAAAACCATGAGAGACTGTTAACTCTAGGGAACCAGCTGAGGGGTGCTGGGGGGGAAGTGGGTGGGGGGATGGGGTAACTGGGTGATGGGCATTAAAGAGGGCACGTGATGGAATCAGCACTGGGTGTTCTATGCAACTAATGAATTATTAAACACTACATCATGGGACACCTGGGTGGCTCAGGGGTTGAGTGTGGCTCAGGGCATGATCCTCTGGGATCGAGTCCCACATCAGGCTCCCTGCATGGAGCATGCTTCTTCCTCTGCCTATGTCTCTGCCTCTGTGTGAGTGTGTGTGTCTCATGAATAAATAAATAAAAACTTAAAAAAAAACATAACATCAGAAACTAAGTATGTACTGTATGTTGGCTAATTGAATTTAAATGAAAAAAAATAATCCTCTCATGCCTTCATGAAGGTCACAATCTCATCCTTGCACCGTGAGCTGTACTGTAGTTACTAGAACCACGGGCTTGCTGTTCTACTGGGTATCTCAGTTATTCATTATGACAAATGTGCTCAGCATGGTCTCATGGAGCAACTCGCTCCCCAAGTGAAGAGAAAAGACCCCCCTGAGGATGTTTCTGGACACCTCTTCGTTCAAATATTTTCTAACAAAATGGCATCTGGTTAATAAATGTCCCTTGAGAAGTCATCATTCCCAGGGGTTCACAAAACATAAATACTTGAAACTTTTAATTTCTGAAGTCTCTTTTTGTGAAATCATATTCTATTCCTCTAATATCTGGAAACGTGAAAAAATAATAGTCTCCATCGGGAGAGCTGGAGAGTGTCTGTGGTACGGATTGTTGGAGAGCTCTTGCTGAAGTGTCAAAATGTCCCAGCTCTGTGATATCTTCAGCTTCAAGATGCCTCAGTGGTCGTTCTCAGGCAGTCTTGACCATAATAATGAACACGTTCAAAAAGGTAAAGCAGGGTTCCATGTGATTTGGTTTCCAATGCAGTTTTCACTCAATGTTTATAATGACCAAACCTCTCTTTTGTCCTCCTTTGTGATCTTGTTCCCCTGCTTTTGTAGAATTTTCAATCTTTCCATTCCTCACCCAGTAAAATGGTGGACTGATCTATATATTCCACTAACAGGTGGATGAAGGTCACAATCCACAAGAGTATAAATTCTAGTAGGGATAAGAGCCAATAAAATTTTTTTCCATTAGGTATTATTTTCTAGAAAGCACTCTAAGAGCAAATTCTCCAGGAATTGAAAATGATCAAAAGCCAAGACAAACAAAAAAATCAAGCAGACCAAAAAAAAAACCAAAAACCAAAAAACAAAAAACAAAAACAAAAACAAAAAAAACAAAAAAGAAAAACAAAAACACCCCACAATAATCATTCCCTACACTGATTTATTCTAAGGTGTATTTACATGTACCATCAAACATTTTTCTAATTGGTCTCCATAGTGATAATTTAAGGTAAAGTGTATTGTATACTAAGTATCTGTTAATGCTTTTAGGAAATGTTTTATGCTGTGGTAAATAGAAATAAATACGTGGCTCATAAGTTCCACATTACCTGTACCTAATCATAATGATGTGTATTATACATAGTCCAAAATATATTCCAAAGATCTCTAACTCTTCATCAATGTTAGAATGCATCATTGCAAGGGAATTCTAATAAAATTAAAAAATGTATAAATATGTTGTCTTTTTCATAAATGTGCTGTAAATTTGCCTAAATGTAGAGGAGAGTTCAGAAGAAACCCACACTATGCACTGCGAGGAAATCTTGTGTTAACATTCCACGATTTTCTAAATTTATGTTGCTAAAAACTCTTAGTCCTTACTCAGTTAAGCAATATACACAGGGTTGGTAAAGTTTTCAGAGGCCATTTATACTACACTGTTTTACATCAACGGGAATTTTATATGATAAAAACTGTGTTATAAACAAAACCCTGGGCTCTGTCTTCGCAGCAGAATGGTCCATATTGACACAACCAGCCAGGTAGCCAGGAGGGATTGATCAGAAGACACTATTGGATCCAAAACTGAACAAGGAATTAGATGTCAGGGTGTCACATTCTAGTCCTTTCTAAGTGCCTAATCAGTTTTGAGACATTGGCTACTTCCCCAACTGGTAAGGTCTTGGTTTCTTTCTCTGTAGGGTGAGTAGGTTGATGTGTTTTTGTTCTCATGTCTTTTGAGTCTTTTTTTTTTTTTTTTTTTGAGTCATTTTATCTATCTGAATCACATCTCTCCGTCTAATGTCTGGAAGAAGTCCTAATTCAATTTAATTAATTCGATAAATATTTATTGAATCTGGTGCAGAATGCAGAGAAAGACACCAGCGCTGAGCTGAAAATAAAATGGTAAACCAAATCAGGTACTGTTCAAACATTTTCATGGTTACCAAACAGTGGGAAACAGTCAAAGATCTTAGCATAAGCATATGAGTCCAAAACATAGTTTGAATCAATATAAAATTTTGTCTTGGGAATTTTATGTAATGATCAATAAAAGGGATGGTATATCATGAATTTTCCCATTAAAAATTTCACTTGCAGATTCTTGAGGAACTGTATATTTTCTTTTGTAAACTAATTTTAGTTCTTCTAATCCTTCCAACTTCCACTATTATCTTAGTATATTTTTCCATAGGTACATTGAAGGGCAAACTTCAGTCTTGTTTTAAAAATGTCAGTCCAGCTCCTTTACCAATTATCTTAAATATGAAGTTAGCTAGTGTTTTTCTTAAGAGTTATATAGGGCAGCCCCGGTGGCTCAGCAGTTCAGCGCTGCCTTCAGCCCAGGGCGTGATCCTGGAGACCCAGGATCGGGTCCCTGCACGGAGCCTGCTTCTCCCTCTGCCTATGTGTTTGCCTCTCTCTCTCTGTTTCTATCTCTCACGAATAAATAAAGTCTTAAGAAAAAAAGAGTTATATAAAGTCCTCTGTTTTCATATAACAATAAAGTATAATCTTGAGGTTAATGTTTAGGTTTTAATTTAGAATGATTATAAAATGTAGCCTTGATTTACTTCCTCATATAGGATCATCTACTAGGCACCTACCTTGTTCAGACTGAGATGCAATTCTAGGAGAGGGAAGAGAGAGAAACTATTTACTAAAATAGTTATTTATATAAAATACATAGAGAAATATTTATGTCCATAGTAGAACATAGTATATCTTGGAGTCTAAGTATCAGAAGCCTCCAAATAGACCTTCCTAACAAGGCTTCTCATGATTAGTCATTTTTAACCCCTCCATAATTCATAAAAAATGGTTTGCTTTAGTATTAGCAAATGAGACCAATGAGTTATCTTCATTTATAAATTAGAGTTGGCATCAGTATGGTCATATCCTTGGGACAGAACAATGGGTCATCATAGAGACTTACAGTGACGTCACAATGATGGTCACTCACATATTTGGTGACTCAGTTCCACGCCACATAACTGCTAAGTATTGAGCTCCATGCGATTGTCAATAACTATATATCTATTTCCCCAACATAATAAAAACAATTATAATGACATCTAAAGGCCTTGTGGTTAGATCAGCTTTCTTTTATTCTATTATTGTGATTTTCTGGGGTTAAACTATCTAAAAATATGATTAATGTGGAACAGGACAGGATCCAAATAATCCAGATATTGACACAAGCACTGATAGTTGGCAAGATACTTGATAAACATTATTACATTTCACCTCTGAGATATGTGGTGGTGGTTTCATGCTACAGAAAACAGTGCCTCAAAGGGCTAAGTAATTTTGCAGTAGAATTATAATCACTGTATTCCAACTCTTCCACATACACGCAGATTTTAAGAACTCATACTGTTTCCACATCTAAAGAGTGTTGGGGTAGGAATGGGATTCATGGCTTCCAGTTTCCAACTACGTGCCATTGCCATCACATATTTGAGACTTTCTCAACCTATCCTTAGGAATTTTTCTTGCTTTTAATTTTTTCACATATATGTATATATTTGTCTTTCCCACTAGGTTGTAATCTTCTTGGGGGTAATCCATCACTTTATCATCCATTTTTTTCTAGGATAGAACACAAGGTTGCTTAGTTAATTATTCAAAAGCAAGTGTACGCTCTCCTCATTGTTGTTCAGGTTTAAGATTCATCACCTTATAGTTGAGCAGCAATGTAAACATGCAGATTACCTGATAACTGATTTCTCTTTGGAAATCATAATTCCACCAAAGATTGAAAGTTGATTTTTGCTCTTTTAAGGGAATTCGGCCAATTAAGGCTTATAATAGTTGTGTAGGAAAAAGATTTTGCCAAATTCAAGATGCAATTTCTGTGAATTAATGATTCTTCCTTCCTCCTTCTCACCCTTGTTCTGAATGTGATCTAGTCTTTGTAAGGGGGATTTGAGAGCTCAGCTCCTATCATCCTGGCCTAGTCTTGGAGCATCTGGTCTTTTCTGTCTTCTGATGCTTCCTGGACCCCTGTGTGTCTTCCTGTGAGCTCTGGATCCACAGCTCATGTAACCTGTGGTCTGTTCTCTCCAACAGGGTCAATATACAGAGTTGTGCCCACCCCACCGTCTCACTCCTTGACTCTGTGCTGTGACTGGTCCTCAAAGACTCAGGGCATCTTCTATCTCTTCTCATTGCCTTCTGCACCTTGCACCCTTAGCTGTGGAGTCCCCTAAGTCTTTTTTTTTTTTTTTTAATTTTTTAATTTTATTTATTTATGATAGTCACATAGAGAGAGAGAGAGAGGCAGAGACATAGGCAGAGGGAGAAGCAGGCTCCATGCACCGGGAGCCTGACGTGGGATTCGATCCCGGGTCTCCAGGATCGCGCCCTGGGCCAAAGGCAGGCGCCAAACCGCTGCGCCACCCAGGGATCCCCCCCTAAGTCTTTATTACAAGAATTCTCTGGCCAGAACACTAACCCTCAATTCCTAGGCAACATCGGTGTCTCCCATGAGGGCCCTGGGAACGTCGCTGGCTCCGTTTCACTGGAATATTGAGGTGGAACAGGTACTGGGCTTTCTCAGGTCCTGTCCTCCATGTATGTCACACTGTCACTTCTGTCCTACGACAGGGTGTTCCCCTTCAGGATTCCAGTCGAAAGAAGAGGGACATTCTCCTGATATGGAACTCACAAAATTTATCCAGGACTTTTAGTGCTCCTGAAACTCATTGGGGCCTTCCACCAAGAGCAAGCTGTGAGAGCCCAGATCGCACACCACCATCCATACATCTTTTCCTTCTTCTCTCGACCTCTGCACACCTCTTCAGCCGAGACTGGGATCAGGAAAGGAATTATAGGAACCTCCTGAGACGTGTGAGAAAACCAGTCTTTTTTCATCTTACTAATGCTATGGATTATAGTAAAAAAATTCTACAATCACTTTACCAAATTTCTCTCTTTTTGTTTAAATTCCACACTTGGGACTTAATTTCTCTGAAGTTTTATATGTTGGTGGCCTGTCTTATGAGCTTTTGAAAGTCTAATTTAAACATTAAACTTGAAACGTGACATCTTTGTTCTTGGCAGGGTTCTTTCTTTGCCAGGAACCAAGTGAAGAATGGTAATGCTTTGTGAATTGCACCCATATGTCTCAACTTTTTCCAGAAAGGCCTCTGATCTGCTTCTCTCAATAATATTTATTAATTTATTAGCGAACATTTGCTGAGTAACTATTATGTGCCAGACATGGTTTCCGGATACTGGGCTATGACAGAGCATACAAAATACATAAATCTAAAATATTTTCAAAATCAAGCAATAAAAACATGCATAAAAACAAGCACTTCTGGGACACCTGGGGGGCTCAGAGGTTAACCATCTGCCTTTGGCTCAGGTTGTGATCCCTGAGTCCCACACCAGGCTCCCCACAGGGAACCTGCTTCTCCGTCTGCCTGTGTCTCTCTGCCTCTTTCTCTGTCTCTCTCGTGAATCAAAAAATAAAATCTTTAAAAACAAAATAAAACACTCTTAATGATTTTAAACACCTAAGAGTCCACGTATAGTGGTCACCAATAGTTGGACCCTGGAACTACAGAGTTCCATGATTCCAGTGTCATATTAACATGAACAAAGAGAGCGCATATTTATATATTCTACTCATTGTTGCCAAATTGACCACTCCCTCTCTAGCCATTGGTGTATTCCCCACTCTCATAATAGGTTTAAGTACAAACTCCTGTTGATGACTCTCTTGCTTCATTTCCACAACCTAAATAATGATAGGGTTCCCCTCTTTATGTGTGCTGTTTCCTAGTCAGACTGAATCCTGAGTAAAAGTTTCATGGGAGAATGAAAGGGAATCATATCATTCCCCTCATGTTTTCCGTATATTGCTCACACAGATCTATATGGGAAATTCACTTTTTGTGTAATCTCTTTAACAACCTATGAAACTGAACAATTACGTGTTCATGAAGAATATCTACATTCGATCATTAAGTGCCTCTCAAAATCTATCATCATGAATTATTTTTACATGTATTACAGGACTCCCATAGTTTAAAGTTAGTGCCATACTCACAAGATATAGAAAATAAAAATATAAAACACAGTAAATACAGTTTCACAAAGATTGTTGGTGTTACTCTTTTTCTAACATTTCTGGATGCTTCCAGCTGGATTAGAAAGATGAAAGATCTGGAAAAAAACATAGTTTGTTTCAAAAATAAAAGAGTTTATTTTTCTATTACAAGGCGTCTAAGAAAGAGGAGACATGAGCTAAAATGACCTTTTCATTTCCCTTTGATGGTTATTCTTAGTTAGATACCTAAACAATATTCCATGGTTTCCAGGTACAGAAGCCTGAATCCCAGGAGGAGTACTACTTCTATATGTTTTAGAGATTTTATTCAAAGCATCCACTTGATGTCTCAACAACTCGCTTCTTAAAAACGGCTGTCTGTCTAAACTGTCCATTTAGGCATCCCTGGGTGGCTCAGTGGTTTAGTGCCTGCCTTTGGCCCAGGGCGTGATCCTGGAGTCCCAGGATCGAGTCCCACATCAGGCTCCCTGCATGGAGCCTGCTTCTCCCTCTGCCTCTCTCTCTCTCATGAATAAATAAATAAAATCTTTAAAAAAATAAACTGTCCATTTAGAAGTGAATGAAACTCGTATAGTAATATTCCAACAGCCAGGCAATGTGTTTTATTTACCACTTAATGTGGGGAGGGGTGTGGGTGGGGGATGAGGATCCTGGTAAGGATGAAAGGAGCAATATCAGGAAACAACCAGAAACGGTTCTTGTCAGGTGTTCTTTGTAGAAATTCTGCATCGTTATGTGGAGAACTATGATAACATGTGTCAGGACTCTTCGTGATCTCGGTGGAGAACGAGAGCCTCTGGGTAGCTGTTCAGCCTGTCACGGCTGAGGGCAGACTTTCTGGAAACTTCTGGTGAAAAGAAAGGGACCGCCGCTCTCTCTGGAAACAAGACCTCTTTGCTCACCTTTGAAGAAAACCCCTAGGCACAGGTGGTTCGAATGTTGCGAAAGGACTGTTGCCTTTCCCTTTGGCTGCTTCAGTTTCATGTGTCAGGACAACAATGTCACTTAGGAAACCTTTACCTAACACCATCTCTAGAAAAGTTGTATTGATGTTCCACTGCTAACTATGAAGATGGCCAGAGATATAAAGCAGTGAAAAGCTGTTGTTTTTCATCTACAACCACGTGATTTGACACGCTTCATGCTCTAGATATGCAGGGATTTCTTCTTCTGAAGATAAAGGATGTTTTTTAAGTTGTATGTGTAAAATTGGTGATTCTGAATGTGAATTTCTGGTTCATGTTATCCTGGTTATTTCCTGAAATTGCAATTGGAAATGGTTCTTTTTTCACTCATTTCTTTTAATGGCTAACACTGAATGAAATTCAATTATCAAAAAAAAAAAAAAAAAAGTCCGGGAGTTTCAAGTCTGCTTGTCCTGTTACTTTTTGAGTTTGGAGCTCTGCTCAATCATTCTCCAGCTAGTGTGTCGTCTAAATCAGTTGTATTGGTAGGTTCGCGCAATTGTGAGATGTTTTCGCGAATGCAGAATGAACCGAATGTCCCAGCTGAGCACTGACAGGCGGGGAGGGGAGTTTGGAGAGTTAAAGTTGGGTTATTGCTCATCTCTCACCAAACCTTCCTTCTGTTTTGTGTGGTTTCCATTGAGATTCAGGAATGGACACATGTCACCTGTTGCCTGTGAAACCGGTTCCTCCAACTCTTCCTTTACTCACATCAGGCTTAAATAAATGGACTGTGGAAACAGAACAGTGAGTACATTTTTTTAAAGATTTTATTTACTTATTCCTGAGAGACACACAGAGAGGGGCAGAGACACAGGCAGAGGGAGAAGCAGGCTCCATGCAGGGAGCCCGATACGGGACTCGATCCCGAGACCCCGGAGTCACGCCCTGAGCCAAAGGCAGGTGCTCAATCACTAAACCACCCAGTGAGTAGATTTAACAAGAGCTTGGATAGATAGTTCCCTGTTAAACTCACACACATTATTTTTAACCAGTGATTTGCAGGAGGATTTTATTTGAATAACTGATTATCGGTTGTTACATTTACAATCTGGCCAACGGCTGCTCGCTTATGGCTTTCTTCAGAAATTGTGTGGTGATTCTAGTCTACAAAGGAGAAGGGCTGAAGGTATACATACTCACATCATGCTATTTCTACTAATGAATTTATGTTTGATGTTTGTATAATTAATTTTGCTCTTTATCAAATAAAACTAATTTCCTGATTACATTCCATTCATCTCAGGGTAAAAGGACCTCAGAAAATCCAGGAGACTGGAAGTCATAGACTTTGCCAAATGATAATCACTTCTGATTTTGAAATTTATTTTAATTTATTTACTTAAAAATTGTTTTTAAGTAATCTTTAAACCCAACATGGTGCTTGAACACACAATCTGAGATCAAGAGTCACAGGATCCACAGACTAAGCTAGCTATAGGCCCTATATATCTGATTTTGTTAAAATTTCCTTCTGGGATAGTATCTGCATTATACTGTTATTGGTAGAAATAATTTTTATAGTGTTGAGAAAAGATGAGCCAATTCAAAGTTTATACATATTCTGTACCACAACTTCCATGGGCCAGTAAGTAAGTTATCTTTTTCTAAAGAGATTTTTTCCACTTATATAATAAATGAGACTGTGCTCATGGCATTTGGCATTAATTGCCATGGATACCCACCTTCTCCATAACAGCTCTGTTCTGACTCCTCTAAGCCAGTCTTGACAAGGCACCATCCTTGGCATGTCCTCAAGAGATCAAGTTCGGCAAGGTTCCTGCTAAGTCAGTTGATGCGGAATCCACCCTATCCCTGACATTTCCTCTTAGTAATTCTCCATGCACCAACCCCACCCTGCTCCTTGGGTATAAATCCTTATCTTTCCTTGTATTCAGAGTAGAGCCTCATTTCCCTCCTGTATTGCAAAACCCCATTGCAGTAGTCCCTACCCCTCTGACGGCGGTCCTGAATAAAGCCTCTTTCCCATTTTACGGAATGTGAGAGTTTTTTTCTTTGATAATGCTTCTGCTTAATGCACCTTTGCATGCTGCATGTGGGTATAAAACTCTGAAATTTAGCAAATCAATGCACAGAAACTCAGTTAAATTTTTTGATGTAATATCTCTCTGTGAATTATTTCCTAGAACACTTACAAAGGGTACCAAGCATCATCATAAGGACATAAAGTTTTTTTTTTTTTCCCCAAATGATCTGGAGAGGACAAAATCATGTATTTTTTCAATGAATACTTATTGATTAGTTAGGCTAGGGTCTATGAATGCAGTAGCAAAAACAGCACTTGCTCCCTGCTTGCAGAAGGTCATTTAGATGAACATAACAGGTGGCGATAAGTTCTGCTGAGGTATTGTTAGAGAGATGCTCAAGTAGAGAAAAGGACAGAACCCAACTCAGACTGAGAAATGGAAGTAAAGTAAACATTTCTGGAAATGGTGCCAGAGCTGAGACCTCAAAAATACAATGGGTAGGTGATGGACAGACCAAAAACACATGAGGTGGCATTACAACAGAGAGAACTCGGTGGTGGGTCCTTTATGATCCAGGAGGAAAAGTATATATCATTGGTTAATGGAAAAGGGAACAGTGGCCAGATTGCCCAGGTCCAGCTATGTCATCCTAAGGACATGCCTTTTACATTTTAAAAAATCATTGTTTTATCTTTATATAACTTTGACAGTGACACAGATACATACTTTAGTACTTTCTAGTGGTTATGTAGAGAGCAAGACATGGAGCCTCAGAGTCCAACCATTTCCATACGTATATGTCAGTAGAACCAAGATCAAGGGTGAGAAGCTCGCCTTGGGCACTAAAAGTGGAGAAAAAGAACAAAGAATGGTGTGGAGATATATTTAGAATGTGGTACTGCAGAATCTGGGAGTTGATTAAATATGGTGTTCAGGCAAGGCAGGTTTCGGGAAGGGAAGACTATCAAAGTTAGTGACCTCATCAAGATTAGGAAGTGGGCTGTAGGGACCTCAGTTCCTCCTAAGGCTCTACTATACTTTCTGCTAAAGGAAAATTGATGAAGACACTAGTATATTGCAAATTTCATGCAGAATGACTGATTCCTGATATTCAATGTCTAGTATGTCTGCTGATCCCTTTGATGTAGAAGCTGGTAGCTTATAGACAGCACCTAACCTAGAAACGTTTCGAGTAAGTCCAAGCCAAAATCAATCCATCTCTTCAGGTCATGGCATAACCCAAAGGGGTCTAGAGATAATCAGCCAGGCCCTTGAAGCACAAAGGGAGACAGTGTTTTGCCCAATATCACACACCCTGCAGCATGGAGAGCATCTCTCACTTTCTGATGGAGTCAAGTCATATGATCTGTACATCAGGGCATCTCTTATAACCCCACAGTGCCCCACAGTTGGACCACATATTTATGTCTTTCACAAAGCATGATGTAATCATTTCTTTTATCTTTCTATACCTTTCTCTTCTCATAGAAAACTAATCCTGACTGTTTCCTTCAGGAGACTGAAACCATTCAGTCTTCAGGCTTTCTCCAAGTGCTTTATTACATCCCATCAGTCAACTCTTTAAATCATAGCTCTGGCTTTATTCAAGAATTTCTGGAGTCATGCATTTTCTTCTCTACAAAACAACTCCCACTTAGTATTTCTTTTCAAAGATGTATGTATGTATGTATGTATGTATGTATGTATGTATGTATCTGAGAGAGAGAGAGAGAGAGAGAGAGAGAGAGAGAGCATGCAAGCAGGGGAGGCAGCGAAGGAGAGTGAGAAGATCTCAATCAGACCTTGCACTGAAAATTTCTTTTGAGTACTTGTAAAATAATAATCCACTGTCAACATCCCTCATCATATGGTACCTTTGTTATGACTGATGAACCCACAGTGATACTGTTATGATCCAGAGTCCGTAGTTCACATCAGGGTCATTCTTGGTGTTGTACATTGGAATATGGACTTGGATTAATGAATAATAACATGTCCCCATATAGTAGTGGATGGATTACTCTCTCCACCACATGGAGTACTCTCTCTACCCTAAAAAAAATGCTTCTGTATTTTTATTTCCTAAATCTCCTTAAAAAATAGTAAGCGGATATTTTGAAAGGAAAAAACTCAACAAAAACATGCAACTTGAGACAACAGTAAGAAAAATAGTAACATGGAAAGGAGATAGTAAATTAATAACTGATTCAGTAGATCCTAAAAAAACAAATGGCATTGGGAAAGGCTGAGAAGTCATCATATTTTTGTTGAAGAACTCCCAATTCTCTGGAAAATGGTAAGAGTATTGGGCTATAAACAGAAAGATCGGCTGAAGGTCTGAAAAACAACCAGCCCTCCCTTCCCTTAGCTCATCATGCCAGGTCCTGTCCTCTCTTTCAGAAGAAGAACAGATAATTATTATATGGACAAGCCAAATCCTAGGAACCCTGCACTTTGATGTTACAGGTCTAACTGAGGGTGGTACATTCATTTTGAAAGTAGAGGACTTAAGTAGATGCTTATGCATAAGAAGGCGACACTTACAAACTTCTCCCTCTAATCAAATCCTAAAACTTAATCCTCATATTTTAAATGATTAGTTTAAGTACAGCAGAGCCTTTTATTCACTTCAAAGTGATGCCAAACTGTGAAGGGATGGACAGCAAAATGAAAAGCCTCAACATTTATAATCTTTAATTCTATATGTAAGACAGTTTTCATTCGGTACAACTCAATATACCAATCTGCATTTGTTTTCATGATGGCACTAAATTATTTTACAAGTACTCAAAAGAAATAATTTCTTCACAACTGTTGGAATTTGGAAGCAGTTTCCAAAGATTCAAAAAAGCTCTCGGGTTTTGAAGAAGTTCTAAGTGATCTCAGTGAGTGCTTGTAAATAACCTTAGTGGGTGTCCACAGAACGCCTCGGGTAATCAAGTGTGAAGAAATCTTGAGTGTTGTCTAGAATTCTTTTAGCTTGACAGCAATTCCACAGCAAAGCTGTGTTTATAAAGCTTCTCAACAGGGATGGACAATGACAGTGCCCACTTTTACTGTTTTTTTTCAGATGTGGATGGAGTAATGAGGATCATTAGTTTCTTATCTAATTGAGGATCAATAAGGAAAATACTCAATTGTCTTTCTAAGGTGAAACCGGCTCCATGTTTGAGAAGCAAAGTCATAGAATGAATGGATCCCTTCATTTTTAAAGATTATTCTAATATGCAGTTTATTATTTATAGCAAACTACTAATTCATGAGGATATTCAATTTTGTAAGGTTTGACTTCAAAACAGTAGAGCATCAATCTGATGGACAAGTCTAACCCCATGTTTGAAGCATAAACTTTTTTTTTTTTTTTTTTAGAAAATTGGCTTAAAGTTGACCGAGGACTTGGGCAGAAATGATGTACATTACTAGATAGCATCACTACGAAAACCTGTGTTGATGAACCTCACTTTTCACCTGCGGTTGGGAGGGAAGTCCCGCATCTAATCTCCATCCTATTTCTATCACAGTGAGAGATCTCAAATTCTGTCTTCCACACTAAACTGTAAAGACAATTGCCTTAGTATTTGAAACCAACACTGGAACACCGAGGTGAGTATGTGTATGTGCACGGTGTGCATGTGTACATGAGCACACACACATGTGGTGGGCATTGTTTGTTTTTGAATTAGCTGCAAGTACACTCCATCTGTCCACTTTCAAGGAGCACTATTCCAAAGATGGTCAGGACCACAACTCCACCCCTGCATGTTCTTCTACAATATAATATTGCCACCCTTTTGTCTTTTGAATCTGGGAAGGTCCTGTGATCCATAGAGAATGATAGAAGTGGTCCTGGGCCCAATACAGGGATAATCCTCTGGACTACCCTGGACATTTCTTCTTACTCTTGCCTCACACTTACTCTTCACTTGAGTTCTCCTAAATTCAGCCATCATGCTATAAGAAGACCCAGATGACTCCTCAGTTGATCCCCAGCTCCTCCTGACATCAATGTGAGTGAGCCATCTTGCATATCCAGCCTTGTCCAGCCTTCAGATGGACACAGCCCCAACCACTTTCAACTGCAACTGAATGACAGACTTTAAGCAGGAAGCACCTAGTTCACCCAGTTTGCCCACAGAAACATGAAAGATGATCCATTGTTGTCTTAACACATTAGATTTGGCACCATTTGCAACATACAATAAACCAGAACAACCACTGAGAAGGCCTTTTGAGATTTTTGAACATCTCCCTAAATTTGGATAGGACCGCACATTCTAAGTGATGTATTTCCAAGGTAGAGTTCGAAACATATATTTCTTAGTTCATTTTTGGTGATACAAATTTGTGATTTAAGGTCACATGGAACCACAGACCTCAATGCAGAGGTGAGCAATGTTACACAAAGGGCTCTGTGGGGAGAATTTACTCTCTGGGAGGGATGATGCTAAAGATTTCAAAGGCAGGCTAACAATGCAATATGGTTCTGGATTGAGGATGGTTTGCAAGTTAAGCCACTCCAGGAGGACACAGCAGTAGGCCAGTTTGGTGTTACCGTTTTGAGCATCGTCCCTGCGATTTTATCCTCGTGTATATCCCTTTGGCCATCCTGATGATTCTATGACTCACTTAAGAATCATTAGGAAATTTATTTTCTACCTAAACAATTTAGAGTGAATTCCATTTTTCTGAAGTTAGAAGAAAGGGCACATGCATGACTCAACTTGGCAACTTGAAAAGAGCTAGTGAATGCCAAGGCTTTCTATGGTTACCAACAGCATAGTTAACAGAAATTCTGATGAAAGTGTTATATCAGTTGGGCCTGGAGATTAAAAAAATGCAGCCTAATGGTGTGCTTACGTAACACCTGGGATTCTCCAGATGGCTGAAAGGAATATGATGTCAAATGGCTAGCTGAGCACAGGGCACCATGGCTAACCCAGTGGTTCCCAACATATAGTTACTAGAACAGCAGCATCAGTATCAACCGTGAATTTGTTAAACATAAATTTTTGAGTCCCGATCCAGACTTCCCAACAATCTTCAACTGGAGCCCAACAATCTGTGTTTTCGTTTTGTTCTGTTCTGTTTGTTTGTTTGTTTGTCTACAAGCATGCCAGATGATTTTGATGCACACTTAATTTTCACAACCCCATTTTATGGATACTTTTCTCTTGCCCACTTTAAAGAAAAAACAAAATGTGTGAGTCCAATATAGCTTCTTCTAGAAGAATCCACATTGAATGAAGCATAGGGGTATTCCTTCACCTGGATTCTCACAGACTCAATAATCACAGTTCCTCAGAGGTCACTGTCAATATTTCACCAACCTAACTGGCAAATTTCTAACTCCCTATCATATAAATTAACCGGATTAAGTGTACTCTTGGGAATCCTTCACCCATCTCGGGTTTCTCTTTCTCTACTATAATGGTTAATCTACTACTTTCAGGTCGGAGTATGCCCATCACAGAGTGCATCTTGGAAGCTGCTTTTATAATCCTTGTGAATTTATGAGCTCTCCTTTTACATTTAATAGTCTATAAATATTTCTGCTTCATAATAGAGCCTGTTTAGTCATGTTTCAACTAATCACAATTTTTTTGTTCCTGTAAAGTGTATTTCCTTTTCCTCATGGCAGCAAATGAATCAAAGTCACGTGCTCTCCCTGATTAGTCTTTAAATGTTCCTGCCCTCATCAAGTTCAGCATTTCACATACTCAGCCCTGCCACTCCCAAATTATGTGATTTTACAAGTCCCTGTTATCCCTCACACATGGAATCTAAAATCCAATCAAATGAATAGACAAGCAGAAAGCAGAATCAGACATATAAAAACAAAGAACAAACTGATGGTTGCCAGAGGGGAAAGGAGTGAGGAGTCGGACAGAATGGGTGAAGGGGAGTGGGAGGCTTCCAGTTATGGGGACGAATAGGTCATGGGAATGAAAGGTAAAGCATAGGGTATAATGGTGTTGTCATAGGGTTGTATAGTGACAGATGGTAGCACAGCATAACATAGCATACATAACATTCAGAGATGTTGGATCACTATGCTGCACACCCGAAACTAATACAGCAGTACGTGTCAAGTAACTCAAATTAAAAAAAAATTAAATCAATTATATATAAATGGGGTCCCATAAGATTCGCATTAAACAATGTATTAAAAATTATAAATAAAATAGTTCTATGTAAAACATAGAGACTTAATAAGACTCCAAAATGTAGGTTTATCAAGAGGAATCTAAAACATAGATTCTTTAATCAATATGATTAGATAATTTAATACCGGCAAAAATTCCCTTTGACTTTAGAAAAGTATTCAGTATAATATGTTTAGACATATTTTAAGTATTCCGCCTAGAAGCACAGCAATTAAGAAAATCTGAATTCAGAGAAAAGTCTAGGAATGAAGATTTTAGGCGATATAATTTTTAAGATTTTAGGTGCTGGTTGCTGGGTGAGGTCCTTTTGATCAAGCATGTCTTCTATCCCAGAAAAATATAACTACTGGAGTTATCAAAATAACTACCATCATTAGTGTTATTAATAAATTGAGAGTGGGGGCCCCTGGGTCCATGAAGGGTCTGACTCTTGGTTTCAGCTCAGAGATCACAGGACTGAGCCCTATGTTAAGCTCAGTGCTCAGCACGGAGGCTGCTTGAGTTTCTCTCCTTCCCACCACATGCATGAGCTCTCTCTCTCTCTCTCTCTCTCTTTCACATAAAGAAATAAATCTTTAAAAAAATAATAAATTGAATGTCCATTCAGGTCAGGCAGATGTAGCTTTAAATCCTGACTCTGCTCCTATTACTAGTGCGTGATTCGGGGAGTACATAGCAACTTTTCTGTTCCCAATATTTGATGTTATTTTTTAAGATTTTTGTTTATTTATTTGAGAGAGTGTGTGAGAGAAAGAGAGAGAGAGAGGGAGAGAGAGAGAGAGAGCGTGCGCATGAGTGGGTTTCAGGGAGGGGCACATGGAGAGGGAGGGAGAGAAGGAGAGAATCTCAAGCGACTCCCCACTGAGCCCTGCCTGAGCTCATCCCAACCTCAAGATCATGACCTGAGCTGAAACCAAGAGTTAGACATATAACCGACTAAGCCATCCAGGATTCTCCCCAAGTTTTAATCTTTTTAAAATGAGCAAAATAGTATCTAGTGGTCATCAAAGCCTGACAAACACAGTGCACCAAAGACACGTGTATCCACTCATTTGAAATAAATTGCCTACAGTCTCTGTTCCAGGAGATGTTGGAGAAAAGGCTCATCCTTTCCTCTAGATGTGATATCCTGAGCTTATCCGGCCCTGTTTGCATATGCAACAAGCGATGTTGCGGTGGCATCGGTCCCTCGATCATGGATGGTCTCATCTCTCTGGATTCACTCACTTGTGTCTAGTATCCCATCCCATCTCATCCTCAATAAAAGCATTGGCTGCTTATTCATCATAATTCTCTCCATTCCAAGATACAGAAACACTACTCTCATTGGCTTAAGGAAACAGAGAAAGGGAACAAAGAAAATAACCTATTTGTGGGAATGGAGGCATCCCTTCCTCTCCATCTGTGTCATGTTGCCTTCTTTCCTTGGTGTAGATGTACTCCTGGCAGGTTCTCCCCACACGGCCCTCGGCACCCCATGCCCACTGTCCAGCAGCTACTACTTGATTGGAAGGGAGGGTCTTTCCATTAGCTCAAGTGCAGTTCCACATCTCTCTCATGGGCCCAAGATGATCCTGTAGGCTGTGCGTGGTCAATCTTCGTGTCCCGTGTGTGAGCCGGTCGCTCCCTTCTAGAACTGGAGGGCAACGGTCAAACACATGCGGAGTGCGTAGGCTGGAAGTGGGAGAGGGCAGCTTTCAGGGGAGCGCTGACAGTGCTAGCAGAGAAAGAGGCGATGACGGATGGCAGGCTGGCACAGCAGCTGCCCGCCGCCCTGTGAATCACAGCCGCTGCCTGCGCTCATAAATAAATAATGGCCAGGGCCATTATGAGTGACAGCGCTCTTGTTCTGCAGACACTATAAATCTGAATAGAATAAGCAATTCTTTGGTGAGATGATAGAAGAATCCATCTTCCCTCACTTCACCTGCTCAATGAGAGCAGCAGCCCCTGGATTGCTGCCTTTTGTGGCTGCATTCTGGAGAGGGGCTGCGGAAACAGGCGGTGATGTTGTACAGAAGTAGTCAGGAAATGTGGGGTATTGGAACCGACTCACGAGGGTCCTCCTCGCTGCGGGGATTAATATCCCTGCCATGTTGGCCAACCTTTTAAATATATTCTTCTGAATAATACAGACAATTGAAATTTTAAGTTTTTTTTTGTTTTGTTTTTTTTTTTAATTCAACACACAAAGGAGTAAGTGAATGTTACCCTCCGAGGGACAGGGATTGGTAAAATACCAAGATTTGAAGCTAATTTCTTTTGAAACTTGGCCATGAACAACACGTCCAAATTATAATGGGATTAAATGACATGATTTAACTAAAAGGTTTCCCTCAGGCCTGGAAGGTGGAAGGAACTGGAATGTTAACCCTCCGTCTTTTGCACCCCCACCTATCTTTGACAACATGGAAATATGGAAAAATGAGAGCTCTGATGACTTTATCTGCAGTGTTTATAAGGAGACAATATAACAACAGAACACTACTGTTTTGTTTTGTTTTTTCCCTGCGTTCGGTGTCTAATTGCTAAATTAACAATAAAATATTCCTACCTATTCACAATGTCAAAAGTAACAGAAATGTCAGCGGATAATCTCACCAGCAGTAGTGGAATCTGTGCATCTGCATTTATCAGAACTGCTGTGTTTCAGCCATCCTCCAATCAAGCTGCTTCCTTATTTCTGCTCTACATGACCCCAGTACGCTCCTCGTCCCACAAACCTGAGCATCATTCAGCTCCGTGGCACTGCTCGATTGTGGTAGGGGGAAAAGTAGACCCTAGAAGATTAACTCCCTTGGGTGACCAGGTGGCTGCTGTCTTGGCAGCAAAGGATAGAAGATTATTATATAAAAAGATCCTCTTCCCTTCCCATTCCCTCAATATGAGTAATTATTAACCTTGTTTTTTTATGCAAATGCTCCCTGGCATAAAAAACTCAGGTTACTTAATAATGAATTATCCTGCTTCACCTGGTCAGACCAAACTCCAAATAACATCTGTGAAAATATATTATAGTAAATCAACTGCATATGTTTGACCTCTTCAGTGAACTATGGGACAAACATGAGGATGACAGCAAGTCCTCTGGGACCAGCAGAGAGTATGTCAATCCACCATTTTGCACAAATGCCAGCTTAAGAAGAAATGAGTTACAGATATAAAAGACAGGGTGAGAGACATTACTGTGTTCTGTCCTCTTAGACTAGTACAGGGAGACTTCCCTTTGGCCATTCCTTTGGCTTGGGAAGTCTACCATTCAGGAAAATCAAGCAGAGAAGTATGAATTAATGGGAAGAAGGGAAAGGACGAGTAGCATTCATGTCTTATCTTCTGGACTCTTTTAGAAGAAGGATCATGCTGAGATGTTTGCTGTCCAGGTATGCACAGCAGGGTGGCTCTCAGGCAAAGGAACTGAGGCAGAAACTTAAGCTGGATAAAAAAGAAAATCCATGAGCCCAACAGCCTACATGTATAAGAGGTTGATCTGTTAGATAGGAATGCGGGGTCATATAGGGAAAGAAATCACCAACCCTGAATCCAAAATGAATCACTGTAAATCACTCAACACTTCACACCCGTGCATAATTTTCACAAAAGTGTTTTAAATTGCAGTTAAGAAAAATTGTGAAAATATATGTATCTCCTGCTTTTATGGACATGTCTTATAATGAGTCTATAAGCAGTAGTGCCTCAGATCACATGAAGACCTTAGGTAGGAGACAGGGAATATTTCTGATGTTGGAAGGGACCCTGTCAATGTTCCAGGATATTCATTTTTCAAGAAAAAAAAAACGTGGGGGTAATAATTCTAATTGCACACTAAAAATATTAGCGTGTTATTTATAAGTAATATATAGAAAATGAGTTATTACCAATGACTACTTACATCAATAGTCCTCTACATTTGTACCGACAAATTACAATTTTAAAGTTGTGTTACACATACAATCTTACTTTAAAACACAGTTTGTATAAAACATTTGTGGGTAGGTAGAAGATATATAAATGTGTTTTTTAAAATGTAGAAACATAGCATAATAAGTTTTTCATGGAAATATAGACAGTAGGTAGCAATGGTGCATTTCAATGACTTCTGATTTCTCATCCAACTTATAAACTTGGCAAAGACTTAAATAAGTCTTTTACTTTTTTTTTTTTAAAAAAGGAGTCCCTCCTTTTTTTTTTTTAATTTTTATTTATTTATGATAGTTACAGAGAGAGAGAGAGGCAGAGACACAGGCAGAGAGAGAAGCAGGCTCCATGCACCGGGAGCCCGACATGGGATTCGATCCCGGGTCTCCAGGATCGCGTCCTGGGCCAAAGGCAGGCGCCAAACCGCTGCGCCACCCAGGGATCCCAAGTCTTTTACTTTTAAAAAAAAAATTGTATTTACTTATTTGACAGAGAGTATTTGTCGGAGGGAGCACACGCAGGGGGAGTGGCAGGCAGAGGGAGAAGGAGAAGCAGCCTCCCTGCTAGGCAGGGAGCCTGATGGGTGGCTTGAGCACATGACCCTGGGATCATGACCTGAGCTGAAGGAAGATCTTTATCTGATGGAGCCACCCAGGCACCCCTTAAATAAGTCTTTTAAAAGGTATGTTTATGATATATTACAAATATTAAGCTAGAGAAAGCACACACGAAGCAGGACATACGACCAGTAAAGGTAAGTGGACATGAAGAGCACCTTCATTTGCCCACATCAGAGCCTGAGACAAGGAATTGGATGCATAAAATTTCTTCTTCTTTTTTTAAAGATTTTATTTATTTATTCACGAGAGACACAGAGACAGAGGCAGAGACACAGGCAGAGGGAGAAGCAGGCTCCCTGTGGGGAGCCCCATGTGGGACTCGATCCTAGGACCCCGGGATCATGACCTGAGCCAAAGGCAGATGCTCAAACACTGAACCACCCAGGTGCCCCGCATACAATTTCTTCTTGAGGTGACTACAAGGAGCAAACAAGAAGGAGATACAGACAATACAGTATAAGTATACATTACCAATCCCAGGAGGATTTTATTATAGACACTGAAAGATGATCCTCTAATATATGTATTGATTATGTATTTTAATTTATATATGTAATATATATATATATATTGACACACACACAGACATATATACATGGACTTGGAACCAAAACCAAAACCAAAACCCAAAGCAAGCTTGAAAAAAAACAAAAAAACATAGCTAGAAGTCTTATACTTCAACTTCAAGGTTGACTCTAACACAGTAACCAAAACACAGGGAAGCTGGCAGAGGAAGTAACAAATAGATTCATGGAACCGGAACAAGTGCCCAGAAATAGACCCACACAACGCAACTTTTGACAAAAGTACCAATGTAACTTTACAGAGAAAGGAAAGTCTTTTAAACAAATGATACTGGAATACCTGGATATTCACGAAAAGAAAAGAAAACGGAAAGAAAGAAAAGAAAAAAAGAAAGAAAAGAAAAGAAGGAAAGGAAAGGAAAGGAAAGGAAAGGAAAGGAAAGGAAAGGAAAGGAAAGAAAAGAAAAGAAAAGAAAGGAAAAGAAAAGAAAGGAAAAGAAAAGAAGAGAAAAGAAAAGAAAAAAAAAGAAAAGAAAAAGAAAAGAAAAGAATAGAAAAAAAAGAAAAGAAAAGAAAAGAAAAGAAAAGAAAAGAAAAGAAAAGAAAAGAAAAGAAATTTTACCCCTAACTCTTACCTCACACACAAATTAAGTCAGAGTGGATAAAAAAGGCCTAATGTAAAATATAAAATCATGAAGCATTAGAGAAAAAATATAGAAGAAAACAGTCATGATTTACCAGCAAGCCAAGTTTTGCTAGACAAATTGCAGTGACCAATATGATAAAAGGTGGTAAATTAGACCTTACACATACAAATTTTTTTAACTCAAAACTTCTATTATCAAAGGTACTGCTAAGAAAATGAATAAGCAAGTGCCAGACTTGGAGAAAATAATTAAATCATTAAGGAACATGTATTTGACAGAGGGCTGGAACCTTAGATACACAAAAATCTCCTTTACAACACAGCATTAAAAAAAAAAAAAAAAAAACCTCAGGAACAAATAGAATAAATATGTACAATATTTAAGCTGCCATTTTCCATAAGGAAAATATATACATGCCCATAAACACATAAGTGCTCTGCATCATTAGTAACCTGAGAAATGCCTACTAAAACCTCAGTGAAGCTCACACCATCAGACTATGTAAAAAGAAAGAACAAATAAATAGCACGAAATGTCAGCCAGGACTTTGAGCTACTGGAAACTCCAACATTGCTGGTGGGAGTGGAGGATGGTTGGTATTCCCTCTGAAAAAGGCCCAATAGACCCTTAGAAATTAAACATACACCTCACGTACAACCCAGAAAATCAACTCTGGGTATTTCCACAAGAGAAAGGAAATATGGAAACACACACCTTGTTCTAAAATGCATACAGTGGGTTTATCCTTAAGCACCGAGCGCTCCCCAGGGTGGAAGTAGTCAGCCACAGAAGGCACCGCTGCTGATTCCCGCCCCACGAGTGGGTACCGATTGCTTGTGGCTTACTTTTTCCTATTATTTTTATTTTTATTTTTTTTATTTTTATTTATTTATTTTTTTTGTGGCTTACTGTTTCCATGCTGATTTTTGACACAGTAGATTGAACACGAACGAATCTATCGATCTCCCGGCCCTTAGAAGTCATTTCTCATGTGGATAAACATCCCTTCAATTGCTTCCAGCTCTTAGGGCTTCATTTTTCACATTTCTAGACCCATTTACCTTTCAGTATGGTGGACAGTCTGAGGAAAGTTTCTAATTGCATGTTTTCCCAAATAATCAATTATTATTCTTAGCATCATTAAGGAGCAACTCCTCCCCTCCTCGTTTGTAAATATGTTCTCATGACTTACAAAATTCTCGTAGAATACTGTTTGTCCTTGGCCTTTTTCTGTTGGGCTCATCAACACTTTTGCGTCACAGCAATTCAGTGTTGACCTTGGGGCTCACGTCGCTTCGGACAGCAAGTCTACGGGTCCTCGCACTCGGTCCTAACCTCTGCACCCACTCAGATGAATCGGCCCCAGTCTTTCCTTCCATACGTTTGTGTTGTCATA